>NC_055994.1:128806731-129119350 GCF_018446385.1 Zingiber officinale
GAATCAATTAGGAAAAAAATGTTACATTAGTATGACTTTCAGTTATGAATGTCCTCAGTTGGCTTGACAAATAACCAAATAGGACCAGTATCAAACATCCATCAAATCTCATATACATTATTTGTCAGTTACGGAAGAGGGGAGAAAGAGAAAACTGATATAGGGACAAAATTGTCTTTGCATTTGAGATATTGAATCTTCTTATTTGTCTGAATGGATAAAATAATAAACAAAGACGAGTGTAACTTGAAGAAATAGGTCAATCTGATTAAAAAATAATGTTTATTAATAAATGTAGAAGGCCTTGCTTGTAGATCTGAAAGTTTATGTCAAGCATTATAATGGACTTTACAAGAATCCGTAATTTCATGACTTGGAGAGTTAAGCATTCAGCTTATGCCACTGGCTCACGTGATCAATATGGTTCTATAAAATATCTCTTTTTTGATTGTCAACACTTTATGCCTTAAGTAGAACAAGTCAAGATTCATCTGCAGAAATATGCTGTAGACAAAAATTAATTCAATACTTTATCAGAAACAGATTGTTAGCTTAATGGGGTCGCTACTAATGCCCTAGAAAAATGGTCTTTATGCTGCTTTTTGAGAAATTGAGTTCAACTTGTCAACTGTATCAATAAAAGTAATAATTGTCAACCTTGTTGATTGCAGTTATTAGAAGAGCTCCTCATGAATTCAAGATCTCATGTCTTGAGGTTAGTCATGTGCTCTTATGCTAGATTTTATCTGGAAAATTTGATTACTGAATTGTAGTTTTTTCTTATGTTGATCTTCGTTGTATAACATGGAATGCCTAAAAATAGTCATTTAGTGTTTGAAAGTACTATGCTATGTGTGGATCATCAAAAGTGGTGTAGGTCTTTCAGAATTTTGAATTGTATAGCTAGCTTTTCACTTGTTTGACCCACTTGGATGTGTATATTACACGCATTAAATTGTTATCCAGAAGTAGCTTCTCCATCTAGGTAGAAACTTAGTCTTGTCACAAAATGAAGGAACCTGATACTTGGTGGTGCATGCCCCTTTGACTCACCGAGTACACTATTGACAACTATTTTCAACTTTGATATCATTTTATCTCATGTTGTATTAGAGTGATGCTTGTATTCCTATCTTCTTTTTAAATATGTTTTGATTCCCATTCTTTAACTTCCACCACTTATTTCTAGGAGTCGTGTATATTTTTCTTTTATTGATACTATGATTAAGGCGTATATTCAACACTATTAATCTATGTTGGGTAGTTAAACTTTCTTGAAGGATAACTTTAGAATCATTACAAATCGTTCTATCCCTCTTCCTAAAAATTAATTTGTGATTTATTATTCTCATTTTTGAACGTGACAAGTGTTCTTCTTTTTTCTTAAAAAACGTATTAGCTAGTATAAGATCATATGCTATCGTAAAATCCAATATAGTTTTCCATTATTCATTTCTTGTTCCAAACTCATAACCCCATGCACCCTCTCATATTTCTTAATTTTCACTTGCATGTCGATTTATATCGCCTCCTATTAAAATCATTTCATTTGGCGGAATGTTTTGTAATACCTCATCTAAGTCGTCCCAAAATCATGATTTAGTTTCTTCATCTAATCGGACTTGAGATGTATATACGCTAATTACGTTCACCGCTTCTTTCACCACTACTATCATTCTATCCCCCTTTCTAACTACTCCAACAACTTCATCTTTTAACGAACTATTTACAAAAGTACCCACTCCATTTCTTATTTTACTTTTTCCTGTGTACCAAACTTAAAACCCGAGTTCTCGATTATTTTTGCCAACTCGCCTACCAATTTAATCTCTTGTACGCACAAAATATTAATTCTTTTCCTAATTATCATATCTATTACCTCCATTGCTTTACCTATGTTCCATGTTCTAAATCTTAAACTATTAGTTTTCCTATAATGTTTGTTCTTATCTCATTTGTGGTGAGAACTCTTGTCTATTTAACATTACACCCAAGTTCTCATAGAGATGTAGCAGTCTTTGCTGATATGTTACAATAAGATCCGCAACGCGAATTTTTACAGATTTAACACTATGCCTGAGTTATGAAAATGTAGCAGTCCTTGCCGAGACGTTACGACTCTGCAAGGTGTTCTTTTTAGAGAACAACCTAACATTAGCACAATAGTTTAATGGATCCATTCATTGAGCATTTGTCATAGTTTTTTGCTGGCTGGTAACTTAACGCAACCCTCTTCCTTTATCTGAGCTTGGGACTGACCATGACTTGGTCGCCATGGGCGGAGTTAAAGGAGAAAAAAAAAATTATTTGATACCAAAGGTTATTTTTATCTATATCTTTTGGAGGTGAAAAAAAAAGATATTACGGGAAAAAGTAACTGTATCTCAAAAAGTATTTGGAGCAGTGGACAAAGGAAAAGGGAGGAAACAAAAACAATTAGGAAAATGGTGAAACTTAGGTGCTATAACCAAGTTTTATTCAAATTATGATCTTTCTGTGTAACTTGCAAGTGCATTGGTTATTCAAGAGAGATTGAATTATTAACTGATATACATTGATTAATTCATACTTGAAGCAATTCCCCTCTACACAACCTATCTCATTCTTGTATATCTCAAGGAGTAAAACTTAGGTTGGCTGCTGTAGCTAGTTTTTTCTTGAGTGAAACATGTTTGCCTTCAGTTATTTCAATTGGAAATATTATAAACCGAAACAAATCGTTGTTAGTTTTGAATGCAATACTATTAGGAGATTAAGAATATGAAACATAATAATGCATCATTGATGATACGATAGCTTTGGCTGATCCAGTCAGCAAAATCTATTTTTGATTAATATATACCTCGTCAATACTAATTCCATAAGTGTTACTTCAAAAATAAATTTCTTCAAGTGTTAGTTGTTTTCTTTGTTAGTGTTTCAATAAACTTTTATTAAATTGGTTCATTAATTTCTCATGTCCTGATTTGAGTAGTTTGTCAGAACTTAGACTAGCTGAAGAATTAATTGCACCATTTTTCTATACATTCATGTTTCTTTTACTAATCTTGTGGAAAGCAACAAAAAAAGAAAAGGAAAAAAAAAAAAAAAAACTTCTTTCTTAAAATGCAATCTAGTTCATCCTACCCTTTGTGCTTTGTTTGTGCAATTAGACAGTTCATTAACCAATTGTTACTGATCTGAAATAGTCATACTTGGAAAAGATGTCAAAAGCCTCCTCTGACATATTTCAGGTTATCAAGTCGCTTTTCCCACCTCGTTGCAGTCCATTTTATGCTGGCTTTGGAAACAGGGACACCGATGAGATTAGTTATCTCAAGGTTGGAGTTCCACCAGGCAAGGTCTTCATTATCAATCCCAAGGTATAAGTCTAAGATGCACAGATCTATGTATATGTTTTCTGACCCTGGATAAGATTTTTTGTTCTTTTAATGAATTATCTTTACATTCTCAGGGTCAGATTGCAGTAAATCGTGTAGCTAATACAAGATCATATGCTTCACTGCATGACCTAGTAAATGGAGTTTTCCCAGCAGTGTCCTCATTTGAACAAGTAAAAATTCTGTGAATTATATACAACTGATACTTCTTCCTGACTCATTTCAACTTGTGAAATCGATGAGTGATTTGGTTCTAGTACCAATTCATCAAGAATGGTGCTTCGATTACACTTTTTTAATTATTTCTTATACTACATTCTACATGTTTTTTTTCCTCAGGAGGACTATAATTCATGGAACTATTGGAAATTGCCTCTCCATGAAGTAGATATATGATCCTGACATCAATCTTTTACACCACAAAGGAAATTGGCACATGAAACTCTGACTGTCGTTGAAAGGGTTTTAGTAAGGAACTGCCGTTTTCTCATTTCTATCGCTGTGAAGATTACAGACTGATCAGAATGACAAAGCTGGAAAGGTGGTGCAAGTGCAACTATACACATCAAATAATAGAGAAAAATGAAATTCATGCATTATTTGGATGGCATAGATAGTTTACTTCATTTGGGAGTTTGACTTTCTTCTCCTTTAGTATATAGAGTATGAACTGACAATGTTCAATCTAGGTAGGTAAACTAGGGTTTACATATACACAAGATGTACCATATAGGAGGGTGATAATAAACTGTTTTAGTTCGATTCGTTGTGCCCAAATTGTCTTATTTTCTGCTAACTTATGGAGAACCTTGGACAGCTGAATAAAGTTTGGGATCCTTTCTGTAAATATCAAACACTGGCTTAGGCATACACAGTATCTTTATCCTTTTCATCTTTCATGTTCAACTCCAAGACTCATCAGCTGCCTAGCAAAAATCCTGAAATGTCTCAACTATGGTAAGGCATTGCCGTGGAACTCATTTACACACATATAATCTCCATTTTTTTTTATTGAATATGTGAATTTCTGCAGGCAATTTACTGGTTATTGATCAACGCATTCTACCTAGTGGTTGGAGTTGGGCACTGCATGTAGACACCAGCAAGTCAGAGACGTGGATCATTGGTTCACAACAAATATATGCATATAGTATGAGGTTTACGGCCAATGTAACTCTTATTGTACACATTAGCTACTTTGTGACACAAAGGTAGTAGAATTTTTGATGTACTAGAAAATGGATATATATCAAGTTTATTCTACGTGGGAAATCCACCATACTGCCATAAAAAATACAGGAATGATCTTTTCTTTGTTCAACTTATTCTAAGCAGAATGTAAGTGGTGTTGTATGTTCACGTAGATGGTCAAAACATTGTTCTGATTCATAGGTAGTTTCCAATGATAAATTCTTTGCTGCAGATCGTTGCCATTTTGTATCAGGAGCTTGGATGAATGTTTAGTGGATTATGAACTGTACGACCTGTAAGTCAAGATCTTTCTGCTCAATCTATTTATAGTTTCTATTCGAACGCAGATTCTTAATCTATTCAGCAAACAGTTTCTTTATTTAGCTATTTCATGATCTCATCTCTTGTTCAATTCTATTATTCAAGCTATACAAGCAGTGGCGTACGTATCATCTATCAAAAAAAATTCACATGCGCGTCTCATACCATTCATCTCTATCTACATTCGATTCATAGATCGAATCAAAATCAATCAATGCCTCCAGTGGCCATCCGGCAAGCGCATCTCCTCCGCCCAACGTCGCTCCTCCTCCAGCTCCGCCCGCCGCGCTTCCGTCATCCGGCAGAACGGCCGCAGCACCTCGTCCATGGCGTCGTGGACGCTCCACCACGTGGCGTGCGCAGGGTCGCTGGCGTAGCTCCTCTGGTCGCCCACGTTCCAGTTGCAGTCGTACTCTCGCCGGCAGTTCCAGGGCTTGATGCCGAGGTAGTGGATCGCGTACAGCTCTGGCGGGTCCGCGGCGAAGAGGCGGTTCTTGACGCTGGCCTCCGCCGTGGTGTTCGACCAGATGTTCTTGAGGAAGTTCACCCGCCGCGGCAGGCGGTGCCACCACACGAACACCTCGTTGAGGAACCCCTGATCGCCGCCGTTGTACGACACCACGTCGGCGCGGCGGGCCATGAGGGCTCGAAAGGTGCAGTTCGATGGCTCGATGACCATGACGCCGGAGTTGAAAATGACGCCGTCGTTGCCGGCGGCGGAGATCTGGGGGAAGTGGAACAGGGGATCCAGGTTGCGGAGCACGAGGATGTCGGCGTCGATGAAGACGAGCTTGTGGTAGTCGGTGAGCTGCCACAGTCGGAGCTTGCTGTAGTTGTACTCGTTGTAGGTGCCGCGCTCCGCGCGCGGGTTCCGGATGCGCTCGATCTCCCGCAGCGACCACCCGGCAGCCGCCAGCGCCCGCAGCTTCTCGCCGGCGATGGAGCGGTCGTGGAGGAGAACGAGTTCGCGGGTGGACCCGGTCCGCCGGATGCTGTGCGCCAGCGCCACCGCCCCGCACACGTACGCCTCCGACGAGTGGAGCACCGTCACGTAGGCCTCGCGGCGGCCAGCGCTCGCCGGCGCCGCCAGCTTCGACGCGTCGTAAACCACATCAGTTCCTGCGAATCAATAATAATTCAACTACTCTTCTATCATTCACCAATCTAAACACTATACTACAACAAATCTCAAAGTTTTAACCTGCAATAACTTTCTAATCCTTTACAACTACTCTACAAATCAAAATTTCAAATAATTGAGATGGTTCTGCTTTGCGTAACGACGAAGCATGCAGCTCTGCCGCCATGTGGCGTGTTTAATGCAGAATTAAAGGAGGGATAGGGCTCTGTCCTGAACACAGTACTAGTTGTCGAGCCGTTTAATAAGCAATTATCAGCTTACTAAAGACATCTAAAGTAATTAAAGGAACCGATTTTTAGCGGAGACTTTTCAGTTTATCTCAAACATGCAGTTATATTGGTGCCGATTCTTCATGAAAATACTTACACAGTTTGGGAGGAAACAGAGCAGAAATGAAGATTTTGATTTCACTTCAAGTAAAAGTATGATCAATCAAACCAAGTAAATGACCTGATTTCATGTGTCATATGACTTTGCTTTCAAGGGTGTGAAGATGGATCATGGATCAAGCTTAGCAGTCTCCCATCAGAAACATTAGTTGAGCTGTTGCTTTCATGGAGTTGCATACAATTGGAGGATTACATTAAAAGCAAAGAAGAAAAATCCAACGCTCCGCATTGTTATGAAGTCCTTACTATCTCAAGGCTTAGTAGGTCCTATCCGTTAATGCCACCAACAGCCATATTAATTATCTCCCTCACTGTTCTATCATTGTCTGTAGAAACAGAGTTTCTTTTCCTAGTGATTCGAGAGGGATTGAGCCAGAGCTTTGACTGCCTTTTTTTTCAGTATATTCATTCGACTGAATTTTATTGCTATTTCCCATAAAACCAGTGCAGCCACTGAGTCCTAATCTTAATGGCCATTAAAGCTCATGGTGATGAATTATCAGAACTCAGATGTAAACGAAATGACAATAGTTTTAATAATTTGTTCTTGAATCGTATCAAAGATTAGTTTTTGAAGCAAATGATTGATAATTAGTAGATTTGAATAGTGTTGCAGACCTTTTTCCCACAGTGGCATGGCGAGATTGCAGGAGCCAACGGGGAGCGCGAGCTTCTCCTCCAGCCTCGCAGCCTCCGCCGCGTAGACCCACCACTCGCCCTCCCTCGCCACCACCTCGTCGCACCGGAACACCTCCATCATCGGCGGAGGCGCCGCCGCGCACGCTCGCAGCGCCACCCTCACCCTGCCCCTGCTGTCCCTCCGCCCCCGGCGCGCCGCCACGCTCGCGGCCGCCAGGTGCACCTGCAGCCGCCCCACGTCCCGCCCGCCGCGGCCGCCACACGGAAGCAGGGCTAGCACCGCGTCCACCTCGCCCGCCGGCAGCGCCGGCAGAGGGATCTCCGGGCACGACGGCCCCTCGTTCTCCTCCTCCTCGTCGATCCACTCCGGGAACAAGTCCTTCCACTCCAAGTGCTCCGACACGGGCTCGAACGCCACCGCCACGGCGGCTCTGCGGTGGACCCCCCACTGCTCTGCTTCCTCCTCCGCCATGTTCACCAGCGCCACCCTCGCGCCGCCTCCGAGCGCCTTGAGGAAACTAGGCGCCGCCGTCGTCTCCATCGCCGTCCGGTTCCCTTTCTTCAACAATCCTCCTCCTTCCGCCTGCGCAACATATACTTGTTTGTAAAATTGCGATTCCAAATGGATCCGCCGGTTTCTTCATAACGATCATGCGTCAAACGGTGAGCACTCACCTTACCTTCTTCATGAATAGACAACCACCCCGGAGCGCACAGTTTCCCGAGTCGTCGTAGAACGAAGCAGGACGGAGGAGGAGGAGAGCGACGTAGGCGAAGACGAAGAAGCTGAGGAAGGCGACGTTGATCTTGATGACCAGGGCTTTGGATGCCACGGCCTTCATCGCTGACCCCCCTCCGAAAAAACACATCGCCATTAATGCGCACGCAAGCGAGGAGTAGTTCTCAGCAAAAGGCAGGAGAGGGGAGAGGGGAGAGGGGAGTGGCTACCCTTCAATCCAAATTTATAGAACCATCTTTACTTTAAAATTTTTAAGTTGGGCCTTGCCGTCTGCGAGTGAATGCAGTTATGCAGGTGGTGAATTAGGGATGAATCGAATACATAGGTGAAATTGATAGGGACTTATTTATATTTCAACTTAAATTAAATGAATAATTTTGAATATATATATTGATACGAAGAAGGATTCCATTAAAAATATGTCAAAATTAAGGAAGGAATCAAAGTCAGCTTAGCTAACCAGTTATGACCATGCGGATGGTATGTCCGAGCAAACAAGCAATGCTAAATGAGCAACTTGAGATTAAGAGACAAACAAATAGGCATTCCTCGATCGTCATTTCTGTTGAACCGGAGACAGTGTCCGTTCCGATGAGAGGCAATCTTCGAACAACAAAAAAAGTTAAGTAAAGGGAGATTATTCTGTGCAGCACAGTTGAGTGGGGTGTGTCCTAACCGAGTGGCCACCGGTTGACCTATAATGGGACCCACCTACGTATCTATTGGTGTCTTTTTAGAGGTTTGTGTCACTGACAACAGAGCATACTCCACAGGTAAATCGTACGATAGAAACTTCAAACTTGTCATATCATGGATTTACATGTTTACTTAAAGAAATGTGTTAAAGACATTTTTAGTCTTGTATTTTCCCAAGACGCTTGGGAAAACATGCACCTACTTTGATATGAGCGCAGACAATACAGTAACATTATAAAAGGGGTTCTCATCTACAGACGGAGGTATGCGCAATTTTATTATTCTACGCGCTCTTTATCACAACATTTTTGTTATTCTCCATATCACTATAAATTAACGTGAGCATCGGAGGGTCAACGCTAGGAACTCATTTCCAACGAGCACTAACGTTTTTGTGTTGCAGAACCACGTGGAGTGTTCACCCTATCAAACTTTTATACGCACACAGACGCCGGGGGGAGGGCGTAAATGATATCTTCGGTGTTGAATTTGGACAATCAGGATAGGCGACGCTCACAAGCAAAACACCCAGGCCGGGGCTCGTCGATCCTAGTTGTCCAAATCGAACACCTAGGATATCAATTTGCTATATATATAATAATAATAATAATAAATAACTTATTTGTTCACATAAACTAAAAATGAATTGTGAGGGACGTCTGGATTAGAGGTGCAAATGAGCCAAGACATTCATGAGCGGCTTGGTCAAAAACTCGACTTGAGCTTGAAGTTGACCAAGCTCGAGCCGATTTGATTAGGAATCGAGCTGAGCTCAAACAAGTCAGTAATAATATATATTTTTATTATATATAATATATTAATTTATTTATTGAAAATTATTATAAAAAAAAAAAATCGAGCTCGAACCCATAATTAAATATCGAGCTCGAGTTAAGCTCAACTTTACATGCTCAAGCGAGCTTGAGCTTAAGTCGAGTTAGTATAAATCGAGTTTAGACGGGCTCGAACTCGTTTACAGTCTGTATGAACATAATCCCTTGTTACATTAAATAATAAATAACTTTCATAAATAATATTCTTAAATTATGCTCATAAAAAAATTATCAAACTATTAAATAAATATAAAAAAATACATAAATTTTATTATAAACTCAATAATCAAATTAAAAGATAATCAATTTAAAATATAAAAATTTTAAATAATAATAATAATAAACTAAACTAATCAAACAAATCTAGTCAAACTCAAGTTTGAATTTAGTCGTTTAGTGAAATTGTGGGTTGATGGCAAAACGTTATGTCATATCACATGATTTATTTGAACGCTCAATTAATTTCCATCATATCTAAAATATATGGCTAATTTTATTATTCTTATAATTTTATATATTTTTTATTTACAACACAATATGCACAACTCTCTGCTCGCCTGTCTATTGGTCTGGGCATGGACTCAGAAGAATCGGTGATCAGTCATTCCATAAAATAAACTGAAATTGATGGCTAATCATTGAGTACTTTTGGATCAATAAAGAGATTGTTCATTGTAATTAAGTTTTATTTCATAGTCTGAGGAAAGAAGAGTCATTGCTTTTTTCTTCTGCAATTTGCAGTGAAAATCTCCTCCAATGAAGATTAAGTAAATCTGAAAAGCCCTTGAAGAAGAAGAACAAGAGCATGAGTGAATTCAGAAATATAATGAGAAAAAAAAATCAGTTGTGCAATCTCACACGAATGCCGACGATACTGAAAGATGTTATTTCTCAGCAAGATCCAAAAGATGAGGTTTGGTGCCTGGTAATGTTGGTGAAGGGCGACATCAAGTTGATACTGATAAGGCCCTTGGCTTTTAAGAAAGTGGCTAGGAAACAAGGGGCCCTTGTCTTTCTCATCTCATCTTCCCTTTTACTCC
The DNA here is from genome assembly GCF_018446385.1 of Zingiber officinale. Taxonomy (NCBI): domain Eukaryota; kingdom Viridiplantae; phylum Streptophyta; class Magnoliopsida; order Zingiberales; family Zingiberaceae; genus Zingiber; species Zingiber officinale. Next base: position 128,817,101 of record NC_055994.1, read on the forward strand.
CTTCAATATCTTTGTCCCTGTTCAGAGCTTGGGACATGGCAACCAACTCCAGTAGGTGAAGCCTTGTATGGAAAAACAAGGAGAATGCAGTTGGCCTGTTACAAGTGTTTCTCGAATGCCCTGTCTCGCAATTAGGAATTAGTCCCCAAAAAGAAGAAGAAGAAGAAAAATGATAATTTCTACAAATATCATTGCTTGAGGATTTAGGGCATCGGAATTTAAAGAAGTTTCTGAAATTAAAAAGTTGAAGAAAAAAGATCTGATCATTATGGATGTAAGATTTGAGATTTGTAATTTAAGAGTATTTTTAAAATTTCAAAAATGTTCTTTCATAGAATATGAGTGAATCAGTAAATAATTATATATAAAAAAATTATAACGCAGGGTTCATAAAAAAAATTATAGGAAGATTTTTTATTATGGAGAAAGTGGTAGATTTTTATACGTTTGTAGAGTACATATCTTTTAGTTCACAAATCTCTGATTTTTTTCTAGTCCCTTTCGTAATTTGTAGCGTCAGATTGCAAATCGAAATACAGTCAATATTGACTGCGATCTCTCCTGAGTTCATTTTCCCATTTAGATTATAGTTTTGGATCGAGTTAGGAGGTCAGAGACCATCGATGGTGGGCGGGTTGTCTCTTGCTCGGTACCATATAATCCATCTACCGCCGATGGTTTCCAATCATCTGGCTCAACCTAAAACTATAACTTAAGTAGAAAGGGGGACCCATAAGAGATTATAACTAATTTTATCGGATTTCGATCATGATCTGACATATAAATTATAAAAAAGATTAGGAATTACGGACAAGATGATCTGGACTTACATGATCTGGACTTACATTGAGGTGACATATTAAATATTACAAAAAAAAATCATATAGAACTCTAATTATTGAATATATCGTTAGTTACCTGGAGGGGCAATTAGCAGTTAGTTGTGTCATATGAAGAGGGTTAGTCAGTTAATTTAGGTGTGGGAAATAGTAATTTATGTTTTTTTAGTGGGTTAAGAAGTCACTCCAAACTCTAAATTAAATGCGAAAGCTTTTTAATTTGTTGGAGTTCTTCGTGTTCAAATTTTGTTGTAAACAATTGAATTATTTTGGCCAATAATATTTCTATAGAAGATATCTCTCGTTGTCCTAATCTTGTTCTATTTTTGTTGCAGTTGTTCACGTTCAATGTTCAATGTTCAATGTTAAATTGTAGGCTTGAGCCCACACGATTAAATATTGTTCTACTTTGGTTGGAAGCAATCGAAAACTCATTAGGCCAACAATATTTCCATAGAAGATATCGAAGTAAAAGATAATCTTTCGTTTTTAGTGAAAAAATTACAACTCATGCGCCAATGTGTTGGCATAGAAAATGGAATAATAATAAATAAACTGATACTTGCCAAAATAACGAATGGAGTAAAGTTAAAAGAACTTGCAACGCCTTCTCTTCCGGCCCAATACTAAAGCCCAAATTTTAGGAATCTAAACCCAAATTAAATGGCAATAGATTGGCATAGTTTGATTATTGCTAAACTGCCTTTGGTAATACTCAATAATAATAAATATTAAACAAATGACCAAATAAATAAAAGATTAAACTCTGTTAATTAAGGCGATAAAAATGCTCGCTGCATTTTTTTCAAGCTTCCTTCCAAAACCATTAACGAAGCCGCCGGCTCTCTCTCCTCGCGATCGCGGTCGGAATTGATCTCCGCTTCGCCGCGCCCCGCTCCTCCGCCGTTCCTCCGACGTTCTACCGGCAGGCCAAGCCTGCTCCAAGAGGAGTAAGTTACCCCTTTCCCTTATCAGCACCTCTGCGGCATAAACCCTAATCCTCATCGCTATCGGTTCGCCGTGAAGGGATCGAGGGTTAGGGTTTGGCCGATCGGAGTGGCGGCGACGGGAGACAGCGTCTCCCTTTGGTATGGCCCATCAGAGCAAATTCGTTTCCGTTAATCTCAATAAATCCTACGGCCAACCCATCTCTTCCTCATCTGTACATGGCCGCCTTCGCTCTGGCTCCGCCGGCGGTGGTGGGAGTGGAGGTATGGTCGTCCTATCCAGAGCTCGGAGTTCGGTTTCATCCTCGGCGAAGGCCGCTCAGAAGCTTGCCATTCCGCCCCCCTTGAATCTGCCGTCTCTGAGAAAGGAACACGAACGCTTCGATCCTGCTTCCGCTGGTTCCGGTGCTGGGAATGGAAGCCTAGGGCTTGGATCGCGTACTGGTTCTTCGATTTTAGGCTGGAGCAAACCAGAGATTCCGCCAGCATCGTCTTCTGTCCCTGAGAAAGACGGCAGCATCAGAGGGCAGGATCACTTGGGAAGATCAGCCATCGCAGGCAATGAGCTTGGAGGTAACCCTTACATGCCACCAGGTGCTCGTCCAGGTGGCCAGCTGCCGAATGTTGCATCTGCTCAAGGGTTTCGGGAGAAAGCTGTGATCTTGAAGGGCGAAGACTTCCCTTCATTGAGAGCCACATTCAGCTCTGCTCCGAAGCAGAGAGAGGCATTGAAGCAGAAGCAGAAGCAAAGACAGGGAATTGAGGAGCAGTCTAATGGCCGAGAGGTGCCTGTCCTACATGCACCTCTCCAGATGAGGCCTCAGATCAGATCATCCCGTCTTATAACAGATAACGTGTCAGATGTAGATGGGGGGTCAATCCAGCCACTTGGTTCTTCAGACAACTTGCAGAAACAGAATGGACACATGCCTGCTCTATTGCCACAGGTTTTGCTGCATCACACATCAGATTGGACAGATGATGAGCGTGATACAGGCCTTTGCATTCCTGAACGAGAGAGGGATCATGGGTTTTCAAGGTCTGAATCTGTTCAGATTCATGATGCATACAATGATCGTTTGCTGCAGGATACAGGAACTAGCAGTCCTTGGTCCAGGGATTTCTTGAAAAGCAGCTCCTTGGGGAGGGATTTACATAATGCAACTAATGAAACTCATGAATTTGGCTCTTCAAGGTTTTCAACGAATCCAAGGGATAGACCAAATGTGAATGCATTTGGAGCAAACAAAGATAGACATAATGTTAGACCCTCAAGTGGAAGCAGGGAAATTAATGTGGATGGCATCAATGCTCATTCATTTTATGGAGAAAATTTTGGTGATGGTTTTGGTAAGCGAAGCCAAGATTATAGATACCAAAGGAAAGAATTGGGTTCCCTTGAGAGTTTAAGAATTGATAATAAAATGGCATTCAGTGGTAATAGTGCCGCAAAGAATGTCCATAACCAACACAATGGTTATCCTAGTAGTTGGTCAAAAGGAACTTCCTTTCAGAATAACACATTGTTGAAGGGCCAATCTTTGATCAATAATAAAGCTACTTCCTTGAGCAATCCAATACTGAACTCTGGTAGAGAAAAACCGTCTTCATCAAGTGGTGTAAAGCCATTCCTTGAAGATGCTGAATTTGACAGCAAGGATTCTTTTTCAGGGAGTATGAGAGACATGAATGCTAAAGTGTTAAAGAAGAAGGTTCTAGAGAGACAAATTGATTTACATGACCCTGTTCGAGAGTCATTTGAAGCAGAGGTTGAGAAAATTTTGAGGTTGCGAGAAGAGGAACATCAGCATGTTCTTGAAGAGCAAGCTAGAGCCTTGGAACTTGCACGAAAAGAAGAGGAAGAGAAGGAGAGGTTGGCCAAAGAAGAGGAGGAAAGAAGAAGGTTGCTTGAAGAAGAGGCAAGAGAGCTTGCTTTGCGAGAAGAGCAGGAGAAATTGGAGATTGCTAGGCGAGTTGAAGAGCAAAGGATAGCAAGAGAAGAGGAGAAGAGGAGATATCAAATGGAGGAAGAAAGAAGGAAAGAGGCTGCACGAAAGAAGCTTTTGGAGTTGGAAGCCAGAATCTCTAGACGACAGGCTGAAAATAAAGGAAAAGATAATAGAGTTCCTACATTTTCTAATGAACAAATACCTGATGTTGTTAGGGAAAGAGACATTACAGTAGTTGCAGAAGATGGAGGCTGGGAGGATGGTGAAAGGATGGTAGAACGGATCACTGACTCTGGATTTTCTGATTCTTCATCTGTCGATAGATTTCTAGAAGTGGGTTCTAGGTCTCAATTTCCCAGGGATAGTTTTCCTTCTGTTATTGACAGAGGAAAATATTCCTATGTTGATTCAGTTATTCCTTCCCTAGATGAAGAGAATGCTTACCAAAATCAAAGGCAGGATGTTTTTGGTTACAAGAGGACAGAGTTCCATTGTGGTACTGAACCAATACCTAGTAGACCATCCTCTAAAGAAGTTATGATGGAATCTTCCCAAATGCCAGATGAATACCGCGAACAGAGGAAACCAAGATGGAGCTCTAACAAAAGGCTTGATTATTTCAAGAGGAATAATGATGCTGATGCTGAGTTTAATGATGATCTCAAGTTTGGAGATGTTAGAATGGTGCAAGGCAATTCGCATGGGAGTTACCATGCCCAATATAATGAACTATCATCTGATTACTCGGTTGACAATTTTTCATCCTTCACAAGGTCCTGCCAATTACCAAGGCAACCACATGTGCCTCCACCTCCCTATGTAGCCCCTTTGCATAGAAATTCTTTTAGAGACACTAAAGAAAGAGCTAGTCCATCATGTTTCATAGACAACGATAACCATTATAGTCATGCAAGTAGATATGATCATCAGGTTATGCTGAAAGGTAATGACCATTTGTTTCATGAAAGTCTTCAACAAACCCCGAAAGCTGCTTCTTTTGAGGGGAATTCTATCAATTCAGAGCAAGAATCAGAGAAAATGAGCGCAAGATGTGGTTCACAGCTCTCCTTGTCTGTTTCGAGCCCACCAAGTTCGCCTGCACTTCTTTCACACCATGAGATGGATGTTTCTAGGGATTCTCCCCCACTGCCAGCTTCTGCTGATGGTGACCATACTATTGTGTCTGACAGTGAGCATATTGTATTCCCACTGGAAGGTGGTACTATGGATAGAATGGCGACTTCAAGTTCAGTTTCTCCTGAAGTTGATGATGAATGGCCTGTTGCGGTCAATGAAGAGACACTGGAAAATGAGTGCCATGAATTCCGAGACATAGCTGAAATGCTTGAAGGTGACAATACTAATCTTCATCAGGTTCAGGATATGGAAGATTTACAATCTGATACACAAACTTGCAATATGGAACAAGTAATTCTTGGATTTAATGAAGGTGTTGAAATTAAACTTCCAAATATAGATAGCATTGAGATATCTTCTAGCGACAGTGAAAAGGAATTTAAATTACATGCTGTCCCAGTAGGTTGCTTGGAAGAATTGATTACTAATGGTGAAATATCTGCAAGAAAAGGCACTGCTGATAGTTATTCAACAAATATAAGTGAAATGGAACAGGCTCTGCACATTTTATCTCTTGATCCTGCAGGAGCATCTGACTATTCTGCAAGCAGTTTTGAGGCATCTGAAAGCTCAAGACTGCTTGATCAACCTATGATTCCTGCCACAAGCTTGTCTATGGCATCTTCAACAACAGATCCACCAAGTTTATCCTTCCCTTCTATTGTTAGTCAGGTTCAAGCTCCTGTTAATCTTCAGTTTGGTCTGTTTTCTGGTCCTTCTTTGATTCCTTCTCCTATACAAGCCATTCAGATTGGTTCTATTCAAATGCCAATTCATTCTTATACACATACAAGTCCATCTCTGCCACAGGTTAGTTCACATTGTCCTTTGTTCCAGTTTGGTCAGTTAAGGTATGCTGCCCCAATTCTCTCCGAGAGTACATTGCCACTAGTCCCTCATGGCACATCGATCAGTCACCCTCCTGTTCCAGCTCCCTATTCATTTAATCAAAATCCTGCAGGTTGTTTGTCTAAGCAAGCAGCTCAAAACATTTCTCAGATGACAAAACCACAGGATGAAAAACCTTCTGGTTCTTCTGCTAATCAAATTTCTCTTGTGCAAAAAATAGTTGAACCATCTGCAGGGAATTTGCTAGCTGAGCAGATTAAACCATTCGTTGAGACACGAAAGAATGCTTCTGTAGCTTCTCAGAAGTGGACAAATAGTTCAACTTTGGGTGACAAGAAAGTTACAAATGAGTCAGTCTGTCATGCTGAAAGTCATGTTTATGATAATACCAATGAGAAGAGAAGCTATAGGTTCAATGGAAGGCGAAAAGTGTCTCAACCTCAGCAACATGGTGAATTTCATTCGTCAAGGCACATTCCTGGACTAAAAGCTCCTCCAGGTACTTTAGCTGGGGGCCAAAGGAAGAGATATGCTCACAGTGTTAGAACTTCTGCTCGAGCGCCATCATATCCTAATATGGATGAACTGCAGGGAGATTTAAGTGGTTTTCCCCGTAGATCAAAGAGACATAATCACAGAACTGAGTTCAGAGTCAGAGATAATATTCAGGGGAAGAAAACACAGAGCACAGAATCATTAAATAATATGGGGCTAGATGAGAATTCAGTGGCTACTGGAATTACTATACGGAACTTAGGTAAGAAAGATGAAGCTTTGACAAAATCAACCAGGCTTACCTACCAATCAAATGACTCTAGTTCAGGTGCTTCTACTTCTCAATCTATGAGTTCTGACAGGAATGTTGACAAAGTTGCAAGTAATGAATCTATTTCAAAGAGCACCAACTTTGGCAAATCTCATGCTGGTAAAGGCAACACAAATGCAAGTGACATTCTTGTGGATTACAGTGAGGTTCCTTTATTGAATGGAGTCGTTCGTGTTTTTAAGCAAACAGGAATTGAAGTTCCTAGTAATGAGGATGACTTTATTGAGGTAAGGTCCAAAAGGCAAATGTTGAATGATCGACGTGAACAAAGGGCTAAAGAAAACAAGTCCAAGGCTAGGGTGCAAAAGGTAATTTATTTAACTTAATCCATGTGATTCTCAAATAGTCTCTTTTATAAGTGTTCAAAGGACATTTATCTTTTTATCTTTATGTGATCAACAGGCACCTGTTAAAGAATCTACTGCTTTACAAAGTAGTGCCTTTAAAACCAACTCCAATAAATCAGTTGCATATTCTCTGGGAGACACAGCTAATAGTGTTTGCTCTAATACACTAACTGCTGGGGTAAAGGGATCTACAAAACTTGAGGCATCATTAACATTTACTGCCAACTTTTCACCTCAGGCTCTGCCTCCAATTGGCATTCCTTCAGTAAATATCGGTTCTGAAAAAAGATTGAACCAATTGAAGTATGCACTATCTTTTGGATGGTTTCTTTTATTTCTACAAATGATTTTTTTTTAATCAAAACGTATTTTTTACAGATCAAGTCTGGCGATACCTAAACCTGCTGTATCTGATAGTGAGGCAATGCCTATGTTTGGGCCATCAGAAAACAAAAATGTAAATCATGGTTATTCTGCATTGTCTTTGAGTTCATGGGACAATGAAAATCTGGTAATGTTTTAAAATTCCATAATGTTTATCTTATATAGTTACTTGGCTTTGACGACTTGGTTCTTATTTGTGTGTCCAGTTAAAGTAAATACATCAAGAGACCAACATCTGCTCATTAAACTAGTTTCCTCATGCAAATACAGAGCATTGTTTGTTTGAAGTAAGTTCTTGGTAGAATCTTACTATGGTAAAACCCACTCTGCAGTCTGGAAAGTGTGGTGGTACTATCTTACTAGTTTATAAGGAGATACTTCTGGTCTGCATGATCTAGGTTCTTTTCTTGACTGAAGTCAGATTTGTAGTTTTACATGGTTTGAAAACTTAAAATTCTTTTGACTTTTCATATTTCCATGTCAAGTTTGATTTGCTTGCATTAGCTTTCATGTTGGCTAGTTTGACTGATTTCTATGCTAAAGATCATATGCAAGAATATTTTTTGTCAAATAACATGCTAGTTTTTTTGTCTAATGGATTATATCAGTTGATTTTAAACATATCAACCATGTGTTGATTTTAAACATATCATTATATTCTCAAGCTAGTTTGCTAGATTTTATGTTCTAATGGACTATATTAAAATGATATTGACTAATATGTGTGATGAAACAAGAGAAAAATATAATGGATTTCCTTTGAGTTCTATTTTCTGTCATTTAAGAATTTAAGATAATGTAGTCTTTCTTATGTTTAAAAATGCAACTAAAGTCTGAGTTTTTTTTTAATATCATCAGACCTTATTATGAAGTTTTACCTAAACTTATGAGTAGTGTAAATATTCTTAATCTAGGAAACTCAGTCAGCATGGAAAACAAGGATGATCTAATAAGTTTGATTGTGAACTTGTGGCATCTATCCAGAAATCCATGATCCACTAGTATAATAATTTGATTTCTTTTTATTTTATTAGGTTATGATATAGTGTGTATACTATAAGCTTTCTATAAATGTTATAGATAAGTCACATTTTATAAGCTAACAAATAATGATAAAGTAACTTGGACAATTGATAGTATTGATTAATAAGAGATTTGATATGGGGAAAATCTGCATGTCAATGGCAAAACAGGTAATTTGACATAATAAATTGAATGGGCAAATTTCTAGGAAAATGTGGAGGGGTCATCAATAGTCACCAGTACATCTAATCCATCCATTCCATGGTTTGAGACGTTAGGAATTAGGACACTGAAACTGACAGTATCATTTAGAAATCCCTATGCAAGAGCCCTCAATTTATTTTTGCGCTTATTTTCTCACTACTTTCTCTGCTTGTCCCTTGTGACAATTATAGTTACAAATTGGAAGTGGCTGCAAAGCTGCGGCCCCTACTCTGGCTTGGCATTTTCTCTCTCCTGACCAACTGTCTGTCTGTCTCTCAGATATTTTTTTGTAGTGTGATCAGTGATTTTCTACATTTTCTGTTTTTCAGTTTTATAAACTATCATGTAGTGATAAGACCATTTTACTATCCATATTAGCTTAGACATATTAACTTTGGCCATATTTAGAAAGTTTCAATTTATTACTGTTGTATTTATTTTTTTGTTATTGGGATTCTTATTCTCAGATATCTTTCAAATCTGTCGATCACGATCTAAATAAGCTTTATTTGGAAAGCCAAGTTTTGCAGTGTTGGTTTGAATAAAAGGAAAGCAAAATAAGAAAAGAAAAAAAGAATTAGTTGTACATGGTCATGTGCTTGCTAAATGCACAAAGGTTGTTCGAAAAATGTCTCTTGCCCTGCATTATGTTGATTTCATCCAATTGCTTCAAATTCATATTTGTTATTATCAGGATTGATAGATGTGGTTATTGGATATGTATTTTTTTTCCCCTTGCATTGTGCATAATGACTGCTGAAATGTAACAACTTACAAGAGTATTCAAGTGTTGAGTATTTTGGATGGAGAAAAGCATTTTAAATAACAAACTACATATGGAGTAAAGGATATACTAAGCACGAGCTAACCTTGAGCTACTTCTATTTTGTGAAATATTCAGTCTCTTTCATTCTGCTGCATTGTAAAATGCTTGGAAGGTCTGAGGATGCAGTGGGTTAAGCTTACCTGAAATCTGTTTAAGCTTTGTGGATGTAAAAAGGTTGGGGTTGTGGGAAAGGGGAAGAGAAGAATATGGCTCTTGCACTACAAGTTCATCAAACTCATCCGGAGTAAAATATGCGGCCTCAGTCCATTGTTATGTGGATAAAGAGTTTTTTATAAATATTCCATAGTTCTCTGTAGGAGAAAGTAAAATATCAAAACCAAACAAATTCTTGAATTGAGATTCTGTCTAGTTAGAAATTTTGTTTTTCTGTGCCGTTAATTTTGTTTCTTGTCTAATCAAACCTTTAAATTTTAAATCAATCTAATTTTCACTTGTTCCCATTTTGTGGGCCTTATTATTCTTCGTGTTAGGCAAGATTCACAATTGATGTATAATGATATGAAGTTCCTGTAAACTGCAAGTCATTTGGCCATATTTGTAAACAGTTGTCAGTCTAATAAATAATAATGTTTTTATAATTCTTGTCCATCACTAATCAAAAGAGATTTGGTTAATTTTCTTCTTATGAGGCTTTTGAATATCAGCACACTGATAATTACCCTGAATATTACCTATTTGTTGCTGATAATTGTGGTTTAGTTCAATTTTTCACGTGTTGACTTGACAAGATCCAATAAAGTAAAATTTAACGAGAAGATTTTGGCACTTATATTACCAAGTCCTTAATCAGCTGTCAGGTCCTTTTTTATTTTCCACTTTTGTTGATTAATTTGAAAAGAATTCGATAAAAGGTATGAATATCTGTTGGGATTACTTTTGCCTTGTTCTCATCTCTTTTTTTTTTTTGGTCTCCGTGTTTAGGACTCAACTCTTAACACCCTATTATCTCTTTTTCCTCTTTTTTCTTGTTTTGACCTAGATCTCCTATTATCCAGAGAGCAACAAGAATTGTTTGGGTCTTGATGCATCTGTCATGCCACTGCTATTTTTTTTCTTAATGTGTATAAGCAGCACATTTAATAAAAGTGAAATATAGGATACGTGTTATCTAGTCTGTTTTGAGCACATTGTTGACCCTCTTGTATCTACTGACTTTCCTGCAGGCCAATTTTAAATGGTTGCACGCTGTAAATGATCAGAATAAGTATCAAAATTTTTATATACCTTACAGTCCTGTACAGAATGATGATAAGTATCATTATAAAAGGCATAAAATGTGAAAAGCTCAAAATTTTTTATATACCTTACAATCCTGTACAAAATGATGATAAGTATCACTATAAAGCATAAAATGTGAAAAGCTCAAAAATTTTTATGTACCTTACAATGATAATAAGTATCATAAATTTGATGGGAAAAAGTATATTTTAATTTTTTGCCAAGATCCCACTGCACTAGTAGACTATGTAATGGTTTTGTTAATAATTTGTTTCCAATAATTATTAGCCTAAACGCTTTCTTTTAATCAACTTTTGTTTTCCTCTTAGTGTTTTATATGAAGAATTTAAAAAAAGAGAGGTGTTAGTGTAATATATATTTAACTAATTAAGGATATATATGAGAATGTAACAATCAGAGTGAAGAGGCGGATTAACTAAAGCATTTTTAATAAAGATAGGGTTACATTAAAAATCGGTTGTAAGCTCCTATCTTTTTACACTAATCAAATACGAACTTACTCAACACATTCAAGACAGTACCGTGGTGTATGTTATTTGCAGATGAGATGAGGTAAGAATAAATGCAAAACTAGAATCTTGACGGTAATACTAAAAGTGAAAGGTTTTAGGCTTAGTAAAGTAAAGACACAATATATGGAATTTAAGTTTAGCAATATTATACGTAATAATATAACTGTTAAGATAGGAGATGACGAGTTATTTGGAACCGAGAGCTATAAGTATTTAGGATCATTTTTTAAAGCGATGGAGGGATTGAGAGATGTCTTACATAGAATACCAACAACATAGGAATGAAGGGCATTGGGTGTTTTATGTGATCGTAAAGTACATCTAAAACTTGAAGGGAAGTTCAACAAAACGGTGGTTAAATCTGTTATATTATATAGCATTGAATGTTGGGCTATGACTCGAGCACATGAGCAGAATGAGAGTTATAGAGATGAGGATGTTAAATCTGTTACATACAAGGATAGACATAATAATAAATGAGAGCATTAGAGAAAGTCAGAGTTGCTTCGATTGAGAGAAAACTTTGAGAGATTTAAGATTCTAGTTAGGCAATGTGAAATTATGAAAAATACGCAGGTCAAATGAGGAAGAGGAAGACCCAAAAAGACTTAGTAATAATAAAACAAGATAAAATTTAGTTAAGTATAGATAATGATATAATAGGGGATAGAGCCTAATGATGTAGAAGGATTCATATAACCGACCCCACCTAGTAGGATAAAGTTTGGTTGTTGTTGTTGTTGTTGTTAGTGTTTTAGTGATCTTTGCTTTACCATGACAATCTGCATTACCAGATTGAATTTATTTGTAAGTTCTGGTCAATTTTCAATAATATAATCATTTTTCTAGAAGCCCTTTTTTCCCATTGCTATAGGCAGCAGAATATTCTCTCTCTCTCTCTCTCTCTCTCTCTCTCTCTTGTTTTTTCTATAATGTTCATCCATGATATTGAATTTTATGTGCATTGTGGGATAGGGCTTGGTGATTGTTGTTGCATGGATATTGAATTTTATGTGCATTGTAGGATAAGGCTTTGTTGTGGTGTTTTGTCGATTTTGTGGTTGTTGAACTTTGTATATTATCATCTTTTAGGCAATTGATTTGACTCAAACTCAGCTTGATGAAGCTATGAAGCCATCACATTTTGACTCAATAGTAGCATCTAGCAATGTTCTTGAACCCCCAAAATTTGCATCGTCTGCTGTGACACTAGAGAACACTTATCCTTCATGTGCAGCATCAGTTAATTCCCTGATCGCAGCCGAGAAAATCCAATTTGGCAAGCACTTTTCTTCTTTTATATTTTAATGTATTCCAAGTGTTTCTGGACAAAATGTTGAGTTTGTCTAATTCTTTTGGTTCAGGAGCAGTGATTCTACCAAATGTTTTGCCTTCCGTCAGCCAAACCATTTCGAAGGTACTTGGCCCTCCAGATTCTGGCAAATCAGACTTTAGTAAAGATCAAAATTTGGCAAACAGCAATCATGCTATGTTTCTAGTCAAAGAAAAGTGTTCTAGTCAATCATCTGCAAATCTTGAAGATGCAGAGGCAGAAGCTGAAGCAGCTGCTTCAGCTATTGCAGTAGCTGCCATTACCAATGATGAAATTATTGGACCTGTTATTGGTTCCTCTTCAGACACCAAAACTTACTCTTCTGCTGATGGAAGTGCATTGGCTGCTCGAGGTGATAAAATAAGCCCTATTTTCTTTCTTGTATCTTCATTATTTCATTATTATGAAGTCACTGCTCTCATAATATAATGAGAACATATGAAAAAATTCAACAGGTGCAGCAGCAAACCAAGAAATAACCGTCCAGTCTTCCAGTGAAGAGTCCTTAACAGTTGCTCTTCCAGCAGATCTTTCTGTTGATACTCCACTCTCAGTATGGTCTGCTTTACAAAGCCCACAAGCTTCCATGTCAATGCTCTCACAATTTTCTGGAGCACCACCTTCACATTTCCCTAGCTTTGAGATGAATCGAATAGTAGATGGGTGTCTTTTTTCATATGGGTCCAATGATGAGTCTGTTGGCTCACAGAGTCAATCTCAAAATGGTTCTTTGGGTTCTAGTACACTGGCAGCATGGCCTCAGTACCACTCTGGGGTTGACTCTTTTTATCACCCACCGGCAGGTTATAATGGCACATTCATCAGCCCTGGAGGAATGCCTGGTGTTCAATGCCCCTCTCCCATGGTCGTCTACAATCATTTTCCTCCAGTTGGACAATTTGGGCAGATAGGATTAGGTTATATGGGAACTGCATATATACCTGCTGGGAAGCAACCAGAGTGGAGCCAAAAACAAGTTTTTTCTAATGCTAGAGACAATGATATTGATCCAAGCAATCGAAACACTGTATCTGGTCAAGGAACCCCAACCACTGCACGAAGTAGTGTCCATAATTTAGGTCCAGGATCATCTCTGATGGTTGCTTCTCCTCTAACCATGTTTGACATGAATCCTTTCCAGGTATGTGGAATGTGAATTGAACTATAGGCAAAAACTAGGTGTCATTTTTTTTTAAAAATCTGATATGCAAATACAACTAGTGCTTTGTTGTTCAAAGAGGACCAAGTCTCATTTTTTGTTTCTATGATTATTGGATGGATTGGTTTTCCTGTGGTTGAAATTTGACAGGAAGTATGACATTTTGCTTCTTGTCAGTCAGAATCAATATTATTGTGAGTTTACATCTGTAACTTGAGTATCTACTTTCTGTTCAGTCAACTGCCAATATTCCGCTGCAAGCTTGGTCTCCTGTGCCTCCACCGCTCCATTCTGTTTCTTTATCCATTCCACTACAGCAACAGCTGCCGCCACCTCTGCCAGAGAATAGGATCCCTTTACAATTTGGCCGAACTGGAGATACATCCATGGGAAATAATAAGTCTGATGTTCCTCATGCATCTGCTTCTGCTGCTTCTGCCGAAGTTAGTGAGAACATTTCGACTACAAATTCCGCTGTCCCAATTATGTCACTTGAACTTGATTCGGCTAAGCAGCCAACTTCAAGCACTAGCAATAACAAGTTGGCCAGGCCTCTACAAAGCACTATAAACGTGGATGAGAAGAAAGTTGCAAGCACAAGAGCACGAGCTATGGGTGCTGTTGTTAATCATGGTGGGTGTATCAGTTCAAGTAGCAGCAGACCTAGTGGCCAGGTAACAGATGCTCACTCTGAGACTCAACCACCATCAATGCCTGGGAGTAGTCACCTTCTTGTAGCTGGATATGGTGATCAGCAACGTGGAAATGTGAACCGTGCAGGCTCTGGAGGCGATTGGCATCGAAGATTCCAGTTCAAAAAACAAGGTACAAGTGCGGATAAGAATATTGCTCCTAAAATGAAACAAATATATGTGGCTAAGCCATCCTCCAGTGGAGCCTCAAACCAAGGCTAGATGAATACTTGATTACACCATATTGGTATCAAGAATCCTTCTGTCTATCTCCTTAATAACAGAAGTTGCCATGTCTCCGCATTAGTTAGCTTTTCCATCAAGCATAAGAAGATAAAGATTCCACGGCCTTCAAATCTCTATGCCCTGGTTCAGTAAATCTATTTTTGATGAACCATGATTTGTATTATGGTTTGATGACATTTTCATTCTTATGGTTTATTATGTGCTCGTTTGTTTCAAGCGAACAAAGTTGATCGTGTTATAGTTCCATTGATAATTTTTTATATTGAATGTTCACACGTAATGCTTGTTCACTAATGTTCCATATTTTGTTTGCAAGCATGCTGATTTGTGTGATGCGTTTTGGGTTGTCTGGATGCATTTCGATGAGTATTTGATCATCCGGCATCTTCGTGTTGTTGTAGGTTTGAAAATATATCTCACTCAACATTGTTAAATGGAAGACCAAGTACTCACAAAACTTGTGTTTTCCAGGATACGACAGTGAAACGTTAACGTTGGAGCCCAATCGACTAACGAAATCCTTTTTCTCCGCCCATGTTTGAGTAGGTTGATCGATCTTGATGAATCCAAGTGGTTCGGAAAGAGTGAGTTGGATGGCCATTTGGTCCGTCTAGGCGGACTGGTAAAGTTGGGTGGTTTAAGTAGACGGTTGGGTTGGCTAGTTGACTCAGTTCAACCAGGAAACTCTATACATCAAATGCAAAATATTTTATATAAAAAAATTATTCTGTAGAGAAGAAACGGAGCCTTGGTCTAGAACAATCCAAGCCTTCAACTGGATGCTTTTCGAATCAGAATTGTTCCAAAACTCAACAAACATTTGTCATTTCCTGATCTTTGCAACCAAACTATCAACTATTTATTTCGATTTTCAATCGGAAGTATTATTTTGGTAACTTATCACTAGTTAATATTACATGATAAAAGATGAAATCGATACCTTAACAGTTTCTATAAGACAGTCCCATATTTTTTGGAAGAGGATAAATTTTCACATCCATTAAAAATAAAAAATGGACCGGTAACATCCTTGTATAATCCATTTGCGCTAGCAGGCTATCACTAATCATTAATAAACTTGGGTATCATTGATTTTTTTATCAACATTTTATAATTGACTTAATAATTATGTCCTAAATTAGCCATCGTATGATTTCATTTTTTTTTTAACTAGCATGGGATATCACATCCTTAGGGTTGATTAATCAGATAACCGACTTGATCCTATAAAAATTTCTTATCGATTATCAAAATAAATCCAAAAATAGTTATAATAAACGGTCCAACTAGGGGCGTGAATTCAAAATTATCTTACGATACACTATAATTGATATAAAAATACAAATAAAATAAAAAAGTTTTTAAATATTAGTTTTTCAAAAACAAGATATAAAAATATTTAATATTCAATACATTTAAAAGCATAGATCAAAAATATTATTGAAGTTGTACTCGTCGATTCTTCTTAGAATCAAATTTATTAATTATTATATCGTTATCAATATTTTCAATCAACCCCCGTTCAATATAGATGACCATAAATTCTGTTAAAAACTCTTCTTTTATCTTATTACAAAGAGTTGTTTTAACAAGTTTCATAACTAAAAATGTTTGCTCCGTTGTTGCGACAGAGATGAAAAGAGTTAAAACAAGACGAATCAGTTTGCCAATTAAATAAATATATTATATTCAATATATAAGTAAATGATATAATTATAATATATAAACTATAACAAATGAGAAAAAATTACATGTCAATCAAATTGTGGTTCTTGATTTAATTATTTCAACTAATCTTCGATATAATTCAGAAATAGTTGATAAATACTGGAATCTTTTATGGCCAACAATATCAATCCTATAGTGATCTAATTGCATTCACAAATCTTGTGTACCAAAATCAAGAGAATAGAATTTCTTAGCAAGTCGATAGATGTGATCAACATTAAGAAGATTAAATTTTCTTTTAAGTTCCAAAGCACAACTAAGTTTAAGAAGTTTGACTGCCTCATCTTTGAATCTACTATTAAACTCTTCAACTTGAAAATATATTGTAGCGATAAATACATCAAATCGATAGTGGTGCTCAACTGTGATTAAGTCATTTTGTTGACAAGAACTATTGGTACAATTTACACTAATGATCTAACCCAGGTTTTGATGAATGATAAGTATATTAAAGTTAAAGTATTTTGTGATATAATTACTTTATCAAGTATGCAGGAGTTGACGAGTCTGAAGGACCTGACACTAGACTAAAATTCAACTAGGTTTGCGAGATCCGATAGCTAGTGGAAAGTTCATATAGGTTTACAGGGCCTGATATCTTACTGGAAGTCCGGTTAGGTTTGCGGGACCTAACAACCGGCCGAAGTCCAGTTGGGTCTGCAAACCTGACAACTAGCGGGAAGATCTAGTGAGTCAAAGGCAAGTTAAGCGACTATAGTTGGTAAGTGGGTAAGCAACTAGAGGAGAGATCCAGCGCGTTCCCCGTTGAGGGAACTGTAGGCGTCGGTCCAGCTTAGGTCCATTTGGAAAACCTAAGCTGAGACCTTTACTAGATCATGGTTTCGGAGAGACCGGATCTAATTATTATTCATATATTGTTAATATTGTGCTAACTCTATTTTATAAGATAAATATATTTTTCTGTTGCCTGCATTAACTTTTTGTTGCAGGGAAGAAAAGAGACAAAAAGTGGTTCGGGCGCCAAGAAGGGGTCCGGCCATCCAGAGCTAGTTTGGGCTCCTGGACCAGTGTCGCCTGGGCGGGTGTCGTAGGCACCGGGGCGATCTGGGCACCTGAAGCTAGTCCGAGCATCTAAACCAGAAAAGTTATCCCAAAGCTAAGTTGGAGTGTGACGACTGGTCGAACCCACGTCAACGGTCCAAGTGCCCGGAAGGGGTCAAGACGCTCGGAAGTGGATAAACTTCGCAGATGAAGTTTCGACGAGAGATCGCCATGTCAACAACGGTCCAAGCACCCGGACGGGTTTCAGGCGCCCGGAATGAGACTATATAAGAGCTTTCGACCAGCAACTTCAGAACAACAATTGCTATAACTTTCATATTCAAGTGATGCTCCAAAAAGGCTCCGACGACATCGAAAGGCTGCTTCAAAGTTCAAGGAATGAGAGACTTTATTTTCCTTTCTATTTGTCGGTAATAAGTTTTATTTTTAGTTCTGTACTCAATCTTTGTAATCCATTTATCAACTGATAATGATTGTCCAATGAAAGCGATCGACGATCACGAGCCTTGAAGTAGGAATCGTCACAGGCTCCGAACTAAGTAAAACCATCTGTGTTAGCATTATTTTCTATTTTCTTTATTCAGATGCGTAACTCGTCTCCAATCGTAATTTTTGAAGATCGCTATTCCCCCCCCCCCCCCCCCTTTTTAGCGAATTTACAATCCTACAAGTGGTATCAGAGCGAAGCTGCTCTGAATTGGTGAAACCACGAATCGAGCAGGGAGTTCCTTTATGAAAGAAAAATTATATATCATTTTTTATTAAATTTATCATAATATTTTTTTATTTTTCTTTTAAATTGGTGAAATACCTTTATTTCCTTTCCTCCCACATTACTTAATCCAAGACCTAGTCTTAAGATTTCTTTCTTCCTCTTCCTTGTGTGCAAGGTTCCATCTCTCTAAATGGCCTAAACTGAAGGATACAACATCATTCGTCCCCCGCTCTTCAATGGGGACGACTTTCCATATTAGAAGAAGCGAATGGAGGTATACCTGAAGATAGACATCAAGCAATGGTTTAGCATCCGCAAAGGCCACACGATCCCGAAAGACAACACCGACAAACCACTTGAACCCAAGGACTGGAACCCGAAAATGAAAAAGAAGACCCAGATGGACAACAAATCCCTAAACACCCTCTAATACAGGCTAACGAAAGAAGAACTGAATTGGGTCGGACCTTTCGAAAATGCAAAGGACCTTTGGGATAAATTCATCGAGTTACATGAAGAAACAAACGATGTAAAGGTAACCGAAATAAATTCACCTATAAATAAATTATTTAACACTGAAATGCAGGAAGAAGATAAGGTGACTTGGGATGAAGAATCAGACATCGAAGATCGGAAGCATCACAACTACCTCACACTGATGGCAACCGAACCAGAATTAGAAAGTGAGACAGAACAAGATGGTGAGTTCAAATATGAATCAAGCCACGAGTCCGCACTATTTTCCAAAGGTTCCAACGAGGTATCTATAGGATCGTTGCGCTAGAGGGGGGTGTGAATAGCGTTCGTTTTAAAATAATAAAACTAGGAGATAGGTAGCAGAATAAAGATACAACAAAATAATCGCAAACACCAAGAGTTACTTGGTTCAGAGCCTGTGGTGATTCCTACTCCAAGGCCTGTATGTGAGAGTGCTTTTAATGGGCAATCCACTATCAATTCTGAATAAGTACAAGAGTGAACTTACAATATTAAAACAACTATAAAATAAAGAATATCGACAATTATAGATCTGAAGATTTTTGTTCTAGGTCGTTGGAGGAGCGTTAGGGTGTTGAGGAATCATTTTCTGATCAGCGCACAAGAGTAGAAGTCATTCTAAATGTTGTTAGGAATGTTATTGTTAAGCTCCTGGTTGAAGGCTGCTTTTATAGGTTGTTACGGGCGTCTGGAACCACTCCGGGTGTCTCGACCACGTGGTTCGGCCAACCGACGCGTGCCACATCAGCTTGCATATAATTTTTGAGTTCTGGGAGCCCGGACCGACTCCGGGCGCTCGGACTAGCTCCGGGCTCCCTGACCAGCTCCGGGCGCCCGGACCAGCTTTTTCCAACCCCTTATTTTCTACAAAATAAAGTTAGTTTAGGTAAAAAAAAATAATATATATAATATGAAATTTGACAGCCTTTGACTATCCGGTTCTAACTTTGAGTTTTGTCGAAACTCAAGGTCGGACCGATGTCTATTGTTTTCTCTTCGAGAAACGCATCCTCACCTACTCCTCTCAGGAGAAGTTACCTGTTGCTAGACCGGTCCTCCAAACCGACTGAACTTTTGCTCAGCGCTTGAGGCTTCCGGTCTTCATGCTGGATGTCCTCTCCACGATCCGTCTAGACTTCCACTTGGTCCGCGACCATCAGGATTTCAACCTAGAGTCCCCGACTCTAGGATTTTGCCCGAAGCGCTCGACCTACCAAGACTTTCCACCTAGGGTTATTGCCCCCTAGGATTTTCCACCTACCTAATCACAGCTAGGACTTTTCCCCCTAGGGTTTTCCACTTGCCTAGAATGCACTAAGACGTTTGCCTAATACAATTTAGGACTTTCCTGTAAGCTTAATCAACCTTATTAGACAACAAGAAAATCTTAACTTTTGAATTCTTTGTCATTATCAAAACACAGGTTTGATCGTCTAGTGCTTCCTGCACCAATAGTATCAACTATCCTAACTACTAGATTTTTAAAATACTTGCATGCCTAAATAAAAAATTAATAAAATCTAAAAAATGAAATGACACTCTCCTTAAGGAAAATCAACACCTTAAGGAATAATTTAACTCCCAAACAAAAACCTCTAACTCAACTCAAGTCGAAAAACTTGAGGAAGAAAACGTTAAATTGAAAACTGAAATAACCAATCTCAAAGAATTGTTAGAAAAATTCACAACCAGATCCAAATACCTAGACATGATAGTTGGATTACAAAGAGTTGTGTACAATGAGTCCAGACTTAGATACAAGTTTAACTCGACTAACAAAACCTAATTATCACTTATATGCCAAAATAAGAAGTAAACTAACGCCTGGGTTTTGAAAGCATGTCTAACCACGTAAGTAGGGATCAATCAATTTTATGTACCTAAAAATAAAATTTATTATCTAAAACCAAATCCAACTAAATCTACTAATTCAAAACTAAACTAAAATAAACCTTTAAATCTAAATTCTAAACTAAAGAATGAAATCAAATCAAATAAATTAAACTTAAACCTAAAATATAAAATGAAGTCAAACAATTCAAACTCAAATAGAAAAAATAAATTTAAATTAAATAACTACAAAGTTAATTTGAATTCAAGTTACAATCAAGTCTATCATAACTATAAAAATAATCAACATAAATTAAAACTTAAACACAAATTCAATAATTCAGGGGGAGACACCAAGTTAGTTAGCACCTTCAAAAATGATAATTTACTCGACTGGGTAATTAGGACTAGTTTAAATATGGACAAAGTTTAGCCTGACAAACAACATTAGAGAAGTTTTGGATGATAGTAGGTTAGAAAAACTATGTTTATGCATGTTTAGGAAGGTATGACTTCGACTTGGTGCATTTGGCTTAATGGAACTAACTGAAGCTACCCCTTACCAATCCTAGCTGGTTAAACCAAACTTTTGTTATTAAATTCAGTGGATAGTGTAGGATCGTAAAGCGCTAGAGGGGGTGAATAGTATTCATTGCTAATTCGTTCATTATGAGTAAATACGTAGCGGAAATAAAGATAAACAACACAAACACCAAGAATTTACTTGGTTCAGAGCCTGAGATGACTCCTACTCCAAGGCTCGCACGTGAGAGTACTTTCAATGGATAATCACTAATTAGTCGGAAAGAGTACAAATACAATTTTACAAGTAATTTAAAAATTAAAGAATACCGATAACTTTGTATAAGGAAATCTTCAGTAGAATCGTCGTCGGAGCTTTTGGGCGTCGTAGAAGCGTTGTTTGAGCAACTCGACGAAGCAAAACTTGTTTGGAATGTTGTTTTCAAGCTTCTGGTCGAATCATACTTTTATAGGCTGTTTCGAGTGTTTGGAACCCCTCTGGGCGCCTGGAACACATGGTTCGGCCAATCAACGCGTGCCACATCAGCTAGCAGGTAACTTTTGAGTTCCAAGCGCTCGAACCTACTTTTTTCCAACCCCTTATTTTTTGTAAAATAAAGTTAATCTAGGCATAAAACTATATATATAATATGAGATTTGACAACCTCTGATTGTTCGATTTTGACTTTGAGTTTTGTCAAAACTCTAGGTCGAACCGACGTCTACTGTTCCCTCTTCGGGGAACGCGTCCTCACCTACTCCTCTCAGAAGAAATTACCTATTGCTAGACCGGTCCTCCAGACCGACTGGACTTTTGCTCAGTGCTCGAGGTTTCCTTTCTTCATGCTGGACGTTCACTCCACAACCCGTCCAGACTTCCATCCGGTCCGCGACCACCAGGATTTCAACCTAGAGTCCCCGACTCTAGGATTTTCCCCGAAGCACTCGACCCGCCAAGACTTTCCGCCTAGGGTTACCACCCTCTAGGACCTAGGGTTACCGCCCCCTAGGGATTTCTACTTGCCTAACCGCAGCTATGACTTTTGCCTAAGAACACTTAGGACTTTCCTACAATCTCATTCAAACTTATTAGACAACAAATGACATTAACTTTAAACCCTTTGCGATTATCAAAATCCAAGTTCGATTGTCTGATATTTCCTGCACCAACAATCTTCCCTTTTTTGATTATGGCAACAAAATTCAAAGTTAAGTAAAAAAACATAAAGAACAAAAATGCAAATGTAACTTATAGCATAAATGCACATAAGTACAATTAAAAAAATGCAACAAAAATGCGCATAAGTACAATTAAAAAGATGTAATAGTTAGAACAACTTGTTATAGCTCCTCCTTAATCACTTAACTTAACTTTAGAATTTTCTAGCTTTTCTCCCCTGACATATATCAAAAGAAATGAATACTTTGGCCTTTAAAAGTACAGAATATGGAGAAAATTTCATAAAGATTATTAGTTAAGATAAAGATTTTGATAAACACTTAGCTTTTAAAAAGATTTTGATGAACAAATACTTAGCTTTTTAAAAAGATTTTGATAAACACTTAGCTTAAAAACGATTTTGAAACAATGATTTTGATAAACACGTAGCTTTAAAATGATTTTGACAAACACTTATCTTTAAAAAGATTTTTTTAAACTAAAAAAATTGTCTTTTCAAAAGTAAATAAATATTCAAAAATTAGTTAAAAAAACTGAACTTTTTTTTTCAAAAATACTTTTAACTTTTAATGGAAAATTTTGAAAATTTGAAAAAGAAATCTTTTAATGGAAAATTTTAACTTTGAAATTTTGAAAAAGAAACTTTCAAAGATTTTTAACCCTTAACTTGGCTCCTTTCACTCCCCCTTGATTAATGCCAAAAATTTCTTTAAGCTTTAGAGTCCTAGAGTCCAAGCATGAGTGTTAAAAAGAAATTTAACATAAATATCTTTCTTAACAAAATGTCTAACCTTTAGCTACTAGCTGTTTACTATGAGATAGTAGTTTTTACTTGGTTAGTCAAATTAAGTAGATGGTCCAGTTAGTTTGACTAAATATGGATAACTTAACTTGATTGATTTAACTTGATATTCATCGTCTAGACTTATGTTGATGCACAGACATATGCATTCTGAAGTCTAGGCAGTATCCTATGCATCTCACACCATTCTAAGTAATTTTTATACAGAAGCAAGGTAATCCTAGTGTGCTTGTGAGATGCTCTGGCTGAGACTTAGGGGAACATGCTTTCTAGGTGGGTAGATACCTAGGCTAAGTCCAATCTTTTGAAAATCTAATAAAATTATAATTTTGAAAATATTTTTCCTAGAATTTTAAAACCAAGCAAAAAAAAAATTATAACTTTTGAAATAGCAATAGTAAAGAGGAATATTTTTGAAAGTAAACTCTATTCTACTAAGCACATCCCTATTTGTCTTCTAAGTGAACTGAACTCAAGTTCAGGTAAGGATTTTGTGAAAATGTCAACCAGATTTGACTTGGACTCAACATAGTTAAGTACATGTTACCTTTAGCTACATGATCCTTTACAAAGTGATGTTTTACTTCTATGTGTTTAGTTCTTAAGTGGTGGATTGGATTTTTGGTTAAGTTAATTGAACTTATATTATCAATTGAAAATTTTATATTTTTATATTCTAATTGATAGTTCTTTAAGGTATGCATCATCCATAATAGTTGAGATGCACATTCCCCCATGGCTATGTACTCTGCTTCAGTAGTGGATAAAGCAACACAATGTAACTTTCTGCTTGACCAACTTACTAGGCACTGGCCTAGAAATTGACAACTTCCACTTGTACTTTTTCTATCTAGTTTGCACCCGGCATAGTCTGAGTCAGAATAGCCAACTAGGTCAAAAGTGCTAGTCCTAGGGTACCAAAGTCCTACATTTAGGGTTCCCTTAATGTATCAAAGTATTCTTTTAACATTTGTTAGGTGTGATCCTTTTGCACAAGATTAGTACCTTACACTCATAACTACTGCAAATAGAATATCAGGTCGACCTACAGTTAGGTATAGTAGACTCCCTATTACACTTCGATAATATTTTAAGTCTATTGATTTTCCTTCTAAATCAGAGTCAATTTTGACATTAGTTGTCATTGGGGTATTTATATTTTTTAGAATTTTCCATGTCAAACTTTATAATTAATTTTGTAGCATATTTTGTTTAAACAATATATATTCATTCTTTTGTTTGTTTAATTTGTAAGCCTAAGAAAAAGTTAAGTTCTCCTACTAAGCTTATTTCAAATTCACTTTCCATTAATTCAGTAAAATCTTTTAAAAACTTAGTATTGGTTGAGCCAAAAATTATGTCATCTACATAAATTTAAGCTATAAAGATATCTTTTTCTAAGGTTTTAACAAATAAAGTTTGATCTATATGTCCTTGGTTAAACCCTTTGGATATTAGATAAGTTGATAGGCGTTCATACTAAGGCCTAGGTGTTTGTTTTAGTCCATATAAGGCTTTCTTTAGCCTAAAGACATGGTTTGGGCGGCCCAAATCCTCAAATCCTGGGGGTTGATTTACATACACCTCTTCCTTGATAAACCCATTAAAGAATGCAGATTTGATATCTATTTGGTATAATTCGAATCCTTTATGTGTTGCATAGGCCAACAACATCCTTATCGATTCAAGTTTGGCTACGGGTGCATAGGCTTCATCATAATCTAATCCTTCTACTTGGTTGAACCCTTTTGCTACTAGCCTAGCTTTATTTGTTACTATTTCACCCTTGTCATCCAATTTATTTCTAAATACCCTTTTAGTGTCAACTATGAATTTATTTATGGGTTTAGGTATTAGTTCCCAGACTTGGTTTCTTTCAAATTAGGTTAACTCCTCTTGTGTTGCTAATATCTAGTCTGGGTCAGGTAATTAAGGCTTCTTCTATAGTCTTGGGTTTAATTTTATAAATAAGGGCTATTTGACTTAGGTTACGATAGGATGATCTAGTTCAAATTCCTAAGGTTGGGTCACCCAAAATTTAGTCAGATGGGTAGTTGGAACTTATTCTTGAAGGTCTTATGTCAGGATCAACAATTGGTTTTTGTTATTCTTTAGGTTTAATTTGAATATCTTCATCATCTTCTATGTTTCTTGTATTAATATTTTCTGTAATTTGATTGATATTTTCATTTATTGAATTAGGTAAGTTATTTTCTTCATCAAAAATCACATTAGTTGTTTCTTCAATTTTTAGAATATCTTTGTTATAGACTTTGTAAGCCTTAGTGGTTGTGGAGTACCCTAAAAGGATTCCTATTGTTGATTTCGATGTAAATTTTCCTAAGTAGTCCTTAGTGTTTAGAATATGGACTTTACATCCAAACACCTTTAAATAATTTAAGTTAGGGATTTTATTATAATATATTTCATATGGAGTTTTATTTTGAAATTTATTGATTAATATTCTATTTGAATGTAACATGAAGTATTTATTGCTTCAGCCTAGAATTGATTATTTAGGTTGTATTCGTTTAACATGGTTCTAGTGGCTTCTTGTAGTGTTCTATTTTTTCATTCTACTAGACTATTTTGTTGGGGGGTTATAGGACACAAAAATTCATGATTGTAGCTATTTGTTTGGCACAATTCATTAAACCTATGATTGTCAAATTCCCCTCCATGGTCACTTCTAATTCTTTTAATTTTAGTTCTTTT
The DNA here is from genome assembly GCF_018446385.1 of Zingiber officinale. Classification (NCBI taxonomy): domain Eukaryota; kingdom Viridiplantae; phylum Streptophyta; class Magnoliopsida; order Zingiberales; family Zingiberaceae; genus Zingiber; species Zingiber officinale. Next base: position 128,842,647 of record NC_055994.1, read on the forward strand.
TCATTTTCTATTAACTTGCAAAAAGATTTAAAATTTTCGTAAGTTTCATCTTTTGTTTTCAGAAATTTTACCTAAGTAAATCTTGAGTAATCATCAATTATAACTAAGCAATATTAGTTTTGCTAACTGACTTGGCTCCATGTGAATCAAATAGGTCTAAGTGTAGAAGCTCAAGTATTGAGTTAGTTCTATTTATGTTGGTTAACTTGTGGGTTGACTTAGTTTGTTTACCTTATTGGCAAGTATTATAGATTGTATTTTCTAAATTTTTTTAATTTGGGTAAACCTCTAACTAGGTCATTTTGACTCATTTTTGAAATTAGTCTGATATGAGTGTAACCCAGTCTTCTGTGCCACAACTTAGTTTACTCTTGTTGTGTCAATAGACACTTGAGTGAGGAAGTTGGTAGATTAATTATGTAGATGCTCTTTTTCCTAATTTCTTTAAGTGTAATTTCAGGATTTTTGACATTTTTAATTAAACACTCAGAGTTTGAAAATGTTACTAAGTACCCAGAGTTACACAATTGACTAATGCTAAGTAAGTTAAAACTTGATTTATCGACCAATAGAACTTTCCGAATAAAAAAGTTAGAACTCGGTTTGATATTACCTGTTCCGATTACCTTAAGTGTTCGTCTGTCGTTGTCGAATGCAACAGATCCTAGATTTTGAATTTTAAGTTGGTGAACTTCAATCGAACTCCAGCCATGTGCCTCGAGCATCCACAATCCAACATCCATTGGTCTAAATCGTTATATTCCTACACATAAAGTATTTGATTTAGATCCAACTTTAAGGGATTGTAAGATAGATTGATTGGGTTCAGCCCTTTATTTTCCATCTCACCCAATCTATGTTGTCAATCATGTTATACCTATGAGTGATTGTGAGATGATTAATTAAATTAGATTAACTTTGATTAAGTTTAAATTAAGTTTAAGTTTAAGTTTAGTTAAATTTTAATTTAGTTTAATTTTGGTTTACTTTAAGTTCAGTTTAATTTTAATTTAGTTTAGGTTTAGTTTAATTTTAATTTAGTTTTAATGTAGTTTAAGTTTAGTTTAAATTTAATTTAGTTTAAGTTTAGTTTAATTTTAATTTAGGTTTAATGTAGTTTTAGTTTAATTTTAATGTAGTTTTAATTTAGTTTAATTTTAATTTTAATTTAGTTTTAGTTTAATTTAGTTTAATTTTAATTTAATTTGAGTTTAGTTTAATTAATTTTAATTTAATTTGAGTTTAGTTTAATTTTAATGTAATTTTAATTTAATTTGAGTTTAGTTTAATTTATTTTTATTTTAATTTAATTTTAGTTTAGTTTAATTTTAATTTGGTTTTACTAATTGAAACCTAGATCCATCTCATCTTTTTTCTAAATTATCATTCAGGGAACCTTATAGGATTTTGTGAGATGGTTAATGTTATTTTCAATTTAGATTACAATATAAAGATTGATTTACAATTGAGTTAGTCAATTAAATATTTATTTCAATGATTGACTTCCAAGCTATGGCAAGGCACTATGCCTTCTTGGGTATGAGATCATCCATCACTTCTAGACAAAGTCTTTCAAAGAAATTGGATATTTAATTTTCTTTCTGAAACTCCTCGGTCTAACTAGTCAAGTGTGAATCATGACTAGGTCCTTATCTACCCTAGTCTAAGCATGTTTGGTGAAAGCAGTAAAGCAAGCATCAAACAAATTTATCTATCGATAAAAATGGTTTTTCTATTCGCTCCCCCTGGATTATAGCCTCGATAGGTTCTATCAAGGTAGTGGATTTGTTCCTTGGGGACCCAATATTGACCAAGTCCAACTTGATTAATCAAGTTTGACTTGGGACCCATGCTTGGAGTAATTTTCTATTTGTTCTATTTACAAGTGATAAGTAAGATCTGTGTTTTTGTTTAGCCTTAAATCCAAGTCCGAGTCGGTTATAAACGACTCTTTGTTTTCCAAGAATCAGATCAAGATTCTTGGCACCCAAGGTGAACTGTTCCAACATATCCTTAAGTCCTTTAACTTGAATTTTCAAATTGAAATTTTCTTCCTCAAGTTGTTGGACTTGGGTTGAACTTCCATTTTGAACTGGCTCAGTTAAAGGACTTAGGTTAGTATCTTCCTTAAGAATTGTTACCTTCTTTTAGAGTGACTTGGCTCGGAGGTTGGATTTGGCTAACTTACGCATGAGATAGTTAACTAAGTTATGCAATTTATCTATCTGAGAAGTTCTTACAGTGGGGTTATGTTGGTGCAATTTCCAATAGGTCAAGGTTGACCTAGTTGACCAAGAGTAAACCTTGGTCATGGTTTCGATGTTTGACAATACAGAAAGACGTGTAGACATGGACAATGCAGGTGCAGTTGTCCATGCGGAGAGATACTGATCAGGGTCTGATCAGGTTGAATGAAGAAGAGTCAAGTAGGTCAAGGTTGACCAGATACTTGACTGGGAAGTCCTAACTGGGATGTTAGGCAGTTCGGAAAGTCCTGGTAAGTGAAACCAGGCAGTTCGGAAAGTCCTGGTAAGTGAAACCAGGCAGTTCGGAAAGTCCTGGTGAGTGAGGTGGGAAGGAAAATGAGTGAAGCTGTGTGAAAGTCGTGAGTGAAGGTGAGTGTAAATGTGAGTGAAGCGTGCGCTGGTGAAAGTCGGGCGGAAAATATGGATCAGGTGATCGACATCGGTGTGAGAAGGTCGGGTGGATACAAAAGTTCACTTGGTCTGGTCGTGAGACATGAGATACCTAGTCGTTCGGATATTGGGGAAGACGGAACTTGGGCAAACCAAACGATCGATGGATCGATTCGATCGGTCGTGAAAGACGGCCCAGAAAGAAAGGAGGATTCGACGCCTCGTGTGATCGTGGCATCGGGGACGGACGGCGGTCCCATGCGACTGACGTGTGGACTCGTAGCTCTCGCAGTCTTCTTCTGTTATGAGATCGCTTGTCTTCTTGCTCTTCTTCTTGTGTCTTGAGCTTTGTTGAGTTCGTGAGCTTCTTTGTTGTAGGCGTCTCGTGAAGTTGCTGCTTCAACCAGTCGACGAGAAGGCAAGCGTGTTTGTTTTACATTCATATTGTCTTGTATTTCTTGTTGTATCTCGTGTACTCTTTGCTTGCTGTTGCAAGAGTTATTGTGGCGAGGTTTCTCCACCCACAAGGAGTATATATTAGCCGGTTCTCCGGGGACTCATCCACCGACTGATTGATAGGCTTCGTCCACCTTACGGACACGTCGAGGAGTAGGAGTTTCATCTCCGAACCTCGTTACATCGACGCGTATTGAGGTTTGATTTCTTGTCTTCGTTTCTTGTTTTTATTTCCGCTGCGCTAACCCTAGTTTGTAGAAAGAAACGCGAAAGATTGGGGTCGGCTATTCACACCCCCCCTCTCTAGCCGTACGAAGGATCCTAACAGGTTAGACCCTTCGGAAATGGATACGGATCCGTGGCTTCTCTCGGATTCTATTTCTGACTCGCTCTCGGTTTCAGATTCGTCAACTTGTTCTAGGGGCGTAAGCGCGAGGAAGCTCGTTTGTTCAAGCTCTTCGTCATAGTCTTCTAAAGAAGACTCATCCCATATCGCCTACAGTGCTTTCTTCTTCCTTTGCTTCTTCGTTTCCTTTTGGTTCAGACAGTTGGCTTTGATGTGCCCCTTTTTGTTACAGCCGTAGCAGTTCGAACTTCACTTTTGGACTTGATTGCACTGTCTTGGATTGAATCACTTTCTTGATATCTTTCTTGGTGAACCCTTTCTTCTTTTTGTAGAGTTTTCGTACAAAGTTGACAAGTTCGGCTGTAATCTTATCATCGTCGTCTTCTGAGTTAGGTTCATCTTCGGACTCGGGTTCAGTTCTACGCTTTGCTTTTGATTCCCATGTTCTGCTCGTTCTTGTAATCAAAGCAATACCTTTCTCAACCCGAGTAGTATTAGTTTGTTCGTGAAACTCAAATTCAGAAAATAATTCATCTAATTTTATTAAGGAAAGGTCCTTGGATACTTTGTAAGTATCTACCATGGATGCTCACAAAGTATTCCTTGGAAATACATTGAGTGCATACCTGATTATATCATGGTTTTCCACCTTCTGACCAATTGCATGAAGGTCGTTCAGCAGGTCCTGAATCCGCGCGTGAAGTTGGCTTGCGACTCACCTTCCTGCATTTTTATGTTGTACAATTTATTTAAATTAAATCACGTTTACTTACCTTCGTGTCTGAAGTTCCCTCGTGCAGCTAAATTAACTTCTCTCATAGTTCTTTTGGGCTTGAAAATGGGCCGACTTGGTTCAGCTCTTCTTTTGTCAGGCCGTATTGTAGAGTCTAGGTAGCCTTTGTGTCAGCCTCGATCCTTTTTCTTGTTAGAGCATCTCATTTGTCACACGGGATGAGGACTCAATCTTCGATGGGATATGTGAATCCTGTCTGGATGATTATCCACATCTCAACTTACGTCTTGAGGTGGTATTCCATTCGGCTCCTCCAGTAGCCGAAGTCTTTACCAGTGAAGAGGGGAGGGCATGCAGTGTATCCCTCGTGGTAGGTCATTAAATAAATCTAGCACAAAAGAAAACGACAAAACTTGTTCCAAGACTTGGTCTTGGATTAGTACGGGATAAAGAAAATAGATGAACTCGAGTGGTGTTGCACCAGCTTCGAGGAAAAAGAGTTCTCGATTGTGATTAAACGATCGGAATAAGGCAACTGTACCAATTCTGATTGAATCCGAAAAGAAAAGAAAAATTAATGTCATGACAAAATTGCTTGAATGATGATTTCATTGATTCGAAGCGACCCCATTCTGATACTAATTGTAGGATCTTAAAGCGCTAGAGGGGGAGGGTGAATAACGCTTGTGGCTAATTCCTTCATTTTAAGTAAATACGCAGCGAAAAATAAAGGTAAACAATACAAACACCAAAAATTTACTTGATTTGGAGCCTGTGACGTCTCCTACTCCAAGGCTCGCATGTGAGAGTGCTTTCGATGGGCAATCACTAATCAGTCGGAAAGAGTACAAATACAGTTTTATAAGTAATTTGAAAATTAAAGAATACCGACAACTTTGTATAAGAAAATCTTCAGTAGAATCATCGTCAGAGCTTTCAGACGTTGTAGAAGTGTTTTCTGAGCAGCTCGAAGAAGCGAAACTTGTTCGGAATGTTGTTTTCAAGCTCCTGGTCGAAGCTTACTTTTATAGGCTGTTCTAGGCGCTTGGAACCCCTCCGGGCGCCTAGAACACGTGGTTCGGTCAATCGACTCGCACCACATCAGTTTGCAGATAACTTTAGAGTTTCGGGCGCCCGGACCGACTCTGGGCGTCCGGACTAGCTTTTTCCAGTCCCTTATTTTCTGCAAAATAAAGTTAGTCCTGACATAAAACAATATATATAATATGAGATTTGACAGCCTTTGACTGTTCGGTTCTAACTTTGAGTTTCGGCGAAACTCTAGGTTAAGTCGACGCCTACTGTTCCCTCTTTGAGGAACACGTCCTCACCTACTCCTCTCAGGAGAAGTTACATGTTGCCAGATCGGTCCTCTAGACTGACTGGACTATTGCTCAATGACCGAGACTTTCGGTCTTCATGCTGGGCGTCCGCTCCACAACCCGTCCAGACTTCCACCCGGTCCGCGGCCACCAAGATTTCAACTTAGAGTCCCCGACTCTAGGATTTTGCCCGAAGCGCTCGACCCGCCAAGACTTTCCGCCTAGGGTTACCACCCCCTAGGACCTAGGGGTTACCACCCCCAAGGGTTTTCCACTTGCCTAACCGCAGCTAGGACTTTTGCCTAAAAACACTTAGGATTTTCCTGTAATCTCATTCAAACTTGTTAAATAACAAATAACCTTAACTTTGAACTCTTTGCCATTATCAAAATCCAGGTTCGATCGTCTGATGCTTCTTGCACCAACAAATAGGACTATTGGAAAATTTTGAAGGCGTGGTTACTCGAATAATATCCAGGTGACTCACCATAGCTTAAAAATTTATCCAAAGAATGCATATTTGTTGAACCCAAAGTTAAACTTGAATCTAACACAAGTTAAACCAAACCGTGAAATTACTCATTTTACAAAATTATAAGATTCCCTGATTGGAAATATAGATCAGGTGAGATGAATAAGGATTGAATTAAAATATTAAATTAAAATAAATTAAATTAATTAACTTAAATTAAAATAAAATTTAAATAAAATCAAAATAAAATTAATTAAATTAAATTGAAATAAATTAAGTTTAAGTTAAAATCAGAATCAAGTTTACACTTGAGCTAAAAGTTTGTTTCTCATCATTGCTTTTAGGAATCTAAATGGATATTGGACATTGGTTACTCTCGACACATGATCGGGGATCAAACAATGTTATAAAGTTAACCTTCAAAAGATTAGGAACAATTACCTTCGAAAACAACGGTAAATTGAAGATAATTGGAATGGGTAACATTGAATTAGAATCCAATTTCATTATTAATAAAGTACTCCTTATTGAAAATTTTAAATTTAATTTATTCAATGTTAGTCAATTGTGTGATTCAGAATATAAGGTTAGGTTTGCATCCACTGAATGCTTAGTTAAACATATGAAAGACCTTACAATAAAATTAAAAGTACTTAGGAATAATAACATTTATACAATTAACCTAGTCATCTCCTCACTTAAGTATCACTTGACATAAAAAGAGGAAACCTAACTATGACATAGGAGAATGTCCCACACTAATTTTAGAAAACTCATTAAACTAAATGGCTTAGTTAAAGGACTACCAAAACTACCTAACTTAAACTCAACAATTTGTAATGTTTGTCAACAAGGAAAATAAACCAAATCAACCTACAAACCAATTAATCAAATTCATACCAATTCAACATTTAAATTATTACACCTAGATTTATTTGACTCACACGGGATAAAATCTATTATTGAAAATTTTTAGTGTAATATACATAAAATTTAATATTAAGTGTTATTGGAGAAATAACCTTATTGGATTTGTCGAGAATTTTTAGAAAATTTTTTAGATTTAAACAGAGTTCGTATGACTCGTTTTGAGCGGATGAATTGGTTGGGCTGGGAGAAAGCCTGTTTGGAAATACCATTTAAGTGGAAGTTGATTAATTCCATTAACTTAAGATTATAAATCATTAACCTAAGTTTTAATCGCCGAAGCTTTCTCCCAAGATCCTGATTCCTTCTCCCATTTCCCTGATTCCTCCCCATCTCGCGACATTTTCTTTTCTTCTCATCTCCTCCCTGAATCTTCTCCCCCACATCCAGTGTCGCCGGCGTTGAGAGCCACCTGGTTGTCGCTTGAGGGCCCTCATCGGTACCCTTCTTCCTAATCCCCATTTCTTACGTAGTGCCATCTCCGCCCCGACGCATCCCAATGCCACAAATCTCGATCACGTTGGCATCTTCTCCGAGCAGGAGTCCTCCCGATCCTCCACCTACTGCCTCTCCCTCATGGTGGCATTGGGTGTGTGCCACCCGATCTTGACAATGCCAACCATCCCTGGCGAACCAACCACAAGATCCAGCGTTCGCCTGGATTCGTTTGCGGCTGATCTGCTCCCTTGGGCACCTTTGCCCTTCTAACAGTGTTGTGCTAGCAGATCAAGTCAGTGCCACCCTTCTTGTCGGTTGATCCATGGAAATGAAATCGGCGCCACCGCAAACGGGGTCTCGATCGGGTGCCACCTCCAACGGTGACCAGCCAAGGTACTCATCTGGACTTTAAAGATTCATGGATTTTGCATATTGAGTTCCCTTTGTTGATTCTTCTTTGATCGCGATGGATACAGAACATCTAAACAACTTGTTGTTTAGATTCTTGGTGAACTGGATGTTGATCTCTTCGGTGTATCCTACTGTTGGGGTCCAAATTGGAGAAGGGTCGGCTAACTAGGGTTTTCCATCAACAGATATAAGATATTGCTGAGGTTGTGGCATCTGATCACCGTCCAAATATCACGGGTGAGTTTCTTTAGTGACTTCGCCTTTGATTTCCATTTGTGGATAATCTGTTCTTTCCATATTTCTCATGGGTTATGCGATTGAATGTAAAGGTTGATTAAATGGGGTTAATTATAGCATGATTATATCTATAGAAGGTTAGATGGAATAAGGGATTTGTTATCTGATCGAGTATAGATTGAGTATAGAGATTTGATTGTAGAATTAAGGAGTGGACCGGTGGATTAAGGATGGACTTATCATCTACTTTGGTTTGGATCATTAGGTGAAATTAAACATGGTTATCTAATCGAATTAGAATTGTGTTTTGGGTTTAGCTAGTTGTTGTATATATAATTAGCTAAACTGTATATCATGTGATTTGCAAGACGTTGATTTGAGACGGGTGTTTCAACGTGAAAATATTTTAGGACGATCTATATTTAAGGCGGGTATTTCTTTCTTGGCTTCTATTAGTTCTTTTGAACTTAGAGCATGGTTATTACTGGATAATTAGGCTGCTTTACCTTAGATTGTTTATGATTGATGCTTTCTTGCTTGATACTTATGCTTGATCTTTGAGGTAATCTAGTTATATTCTATACAGTCTTGTTTCTTGATACATGAACTCTATTGTATATACATATGTAGAGTATGTATCATAGGGATGTTTGGTTGATTTGTGTTAACATGCTGATTATGCATATCTTTGTTGATTGTACACATGATTGATATGTGTTGTAAGAGTCACATGATTGATTGTCCATTTGCATGTAGTGTGTGTACACCTGCCCAGTGTGGTTATGGTGGGTTTCTTGTTGATTATACCTTTGTGGTTATGGGCATATGTGTTTTGTATGGCTATCGAAGGATTCTAGTTGATTATATCTATGTGGTTATGTGTATGCGTCTGGCTGTGATATTGGAGGTATTATGTTGATTATACCTATATTGTAGAGTACGTACATGTATGGTTGGTATGGGCCTGGTGTGCTACTTGATGTACTTTGTTATTTAGTAGACACCAGTTAGATTTACCTATACCTATAAGTGTTAGATGGATTTTTTATACTAGAGGTGTTTATGTAGATTGAGTATATTGCATCGATGATGATCATGTCAATATCATGATTATTTATCATGTTCATCATTTATTACATACTGACGACCATAGTCTCCCTTGTGGTGAGAGATAGTCGTCAGTCATTTATAACTGCCCATTCGACCACTGTGGGAGAGTGGTAGCTAGGAGTGGAGCTAGTCCTATTTTGCTCACTAGGCCGCTCAGTGTTCTATCCGCCTCAACCACTTTGGAGTAGTGGGTCTGGAGGGTTCAGTAGTCAGGGGACTAGTGATGTGAGTAGTCAAGGACCCTGATGCTTTGTAGTTAGATAACTACTTAGCGAACCGTTCACCTCGACCGCTCTATAGCGGTGTATGTATTGAAGGCTAGTACGGTTTGTCACGGACCCAAGCCTCTCGGTCATACAGGGGTCATGGTGTTTGGAGAGGTGGTGGGGGTGACATGTGGCATGCATGCGCATTTGCATATGATGTGCGGTGCATCTATGGAGTTATATCTGCATACATGCCTATTAGATACTAGTTGCATGTGATTATGATATGTTGCACTTGTTTGAGATATGATTGTTGCATATGGTTGTCATACTTCATACATATCATTTATTATACATGTATATATTGTCATATATATTGCACAAGTGTTACGAGCAGATCCATTACTAAACCGGTGAGTTTACTGATCATTGTACCATGTGTCGATTCCAGATTAGGTATGTATTTTTCATTATGTCAGTTGTAGTTTGTGCAGTTGGTATGTTAGTTTTGATTATGTATGGTTATTATGTCAATTATGTTATATGGATTGATTATGTCAATATGATCATGTTCTTTATTCCCTACTGAGACTGTATACTTTGATCTCCATGTTTATTTATATAGATCATGCACTATCTTGTCTATTACCCATTGAGTGATCCGTGCTCACCACCCCGTTTGTATCTTTATGTTTTCAGGTAGCAGATAGATGATTGTGGAGTCGCTTGGAGCATCATGTTTGTCGGTCCTACGCCACATCAGAAGACGATTTTACCTCGCTCTTGTTTATCTTATATATATATTCGTTATTGTATTGTCGTTATATTGGTGTTTAGCCATGTGACTATTTTATCATTTTTGGTATTGTATTTGTGTTTAAGTCGTGCCGGCATGCATTGTATCTATTTGGTTTGTATGGACTTTTCTTTCATTTTTTTCGCTGTATTTTTAATGCAGTTGTGTGGGTTGTTTAATATATAACTGCGTGGTTGTGATTGTTTTGTTCCAGTCGAGTGGGCTGAGTATATAACTGTGTGGTTGTGTATAATCCAGCCGTGTGGGTTGATATATATAGTTTGTGTATGTATTTATGATTCATATTGTCATAGTTACAGGGGAGATGTTGTCCGTTTGTCAGACAGGGACTCTTCTGGAGCGTGACATTTATTGTCTAGTAATAATTGATGATTACTCAAGATTCGCTTAGGTAAAATTTTTTAAAAAATAAAGATGAAATATTTAGTAATTTTTGTAAACAAACTAAAAATAAAACAGACTCAAAATCAAAAGAATTAGAAGTGATAATGGTGGGGAGTTTACCAATCATAGGTTTACTAAATTCTGTAGAAAATGGGTACCATCAAGAATTCTCGTATCCTAATACACCTCAATAAAATAGAATAGTGGAAAGAAAAAGATAGAATTCTCCAAGAAGCCACTAGAATAATGCTTAATGAATATCAATTACCAAAATATTTCTAGGCAGAAGCTGTTAGCATAGCCTGCTATGTGCAAAATAGAACAACAATAAATAAGAAATATAATAAAATCCCATTTTAAATTTACTATAATAAATTATCTAATATAAAATACTTTAAGGTATTTGGATGTCCTATTTACATATTAAACATAAGAGAATATTTAGGAAAATTTACATCAAAAGTAGTAAATGGAATCTTTGTAGGGTACTCCCTAAACTGTAGAGGATATAGAGTTTATAATAAAACTACTCTACGAATTGAAGAAACAACCAATGTAAAATTCGACGAAATTACTAACTCCAAAGAATCTAACTCAACTCAACCATAATACCAACCAATTGATTTCACTAGAGCTAGCACTGATCTAGGGGAAGCAAGTGAAAATCCAATAGAGAAATATGAAGTTGAACAAAATCAACCACAAGAAAATGAGCAAATACAAACTGAGTCTAGAACAATAAGAGTTAGCTTAGACCACCCAATTGAACAAATTCTAGGTGACCCAAACTTAAGAGTCCAAACTAGATCATCTTTTAGAAACCTAAGTCAAATATCTTTAATTTCTAAAATCGAACCCAAAATAGTAGAAGAATCCCTACTTGATCCAGACTGAATCATAGTCATGCAGAAAGAACTAGGCAAGTTTGAAAGGAATGAAGTCTCAGATTTAGTACCATTACCTAATAATAAAAAAATAATAGCAATAAAATGGGTATTTAGAAATAAATTAAGTGAAAATGAAGAAATAGTTAGAAACAAGGATAGACTAGTAGCTAAAGGGTTTAGTCAAGTAAGGGGCATGACTATGATGAAACATATGCTCTAGTAGCAAGACTTCAGTCTATTAAAATGTTGCTTAGCTATGCAACCCATAAAGGATTTAAGCTTTATCAAATAGATGGTAAATCCACCTTCTTAAATGGGCTAATAAAAGAAGAAGTTTATGTAGGTCAACCACCTAGGTTTGAAAGTATAGATCATCCTGGCCATGTATTTAAACTAAAGAAAGCCTTGTATGGTCTTAAACAAGCACCTAGGGCCTGGTATGAAAAGTTGACCTCCTATTTAATTTTTTAAAGGTTAAAACAAGGTTAAATTGATTCAACTCTATTTGTAAAATCAATCAAGCTTTATAGCTCAAGTATATGTAGACAATATAATTTTTGGCTCAACTAATTTAGAATTCTTACAATAATTTATAACATTAATAGAACAAGAATTTGAAATGATCCTAGTAGGTAAACTAACTTATTTATTAGGATTACAAATTAAACAAACTAATGAAGAAAATTTTGTTTACCAACAAAAATACATTAAAGAATTACCTAAAAAATTGGAATGGAAAATATCAAAGAAATAAAAACACCAATGGCAACTAACACAACCTTAGATAGTGACCCAAATTGAAAATTTGTAGACATAAAATATTATAGGAGTGTCATAGGCAACCTCCTATACTTAATTACAAGTCAATCTGATATCTTATTTGCAATTAGTATGTGTGCTAGATACCAAACTTGTGCTAAGAAATCTCACTTAACTAATGTAAAAAGAATTTTTAGATATTTAAAAGGAACACCAAATGTAGGAATTTGGTACCCTAGAATACCTAATTTTGAACTAATAGGTTACTCTGACTCAGATTATGTCGGCTGTAAAATAGATCATAAAAGTACAAGTGGTGGATGTCAATTAGTTGGATCATCAATTGTCAACTAGTTTAGTAGAAAATAATACTGTGTTATTTTATCTACTACTGAAGCTGAGTATATAGCAATCAGTGAGTATTAGCATAACTGTTATGGATGATGCACACATTAAAAGATTTTAACTTAGAGTATAAAAATGTAAAAATCCATATTGATAATATCAGTTCAATCAACTTAACCAAAGATTCATTGCACCATTCAAGAACCAAACATATTGAAATTAAACATCACTTTATTAGAAATCACGTTGTCAAAAGAGACATTGAACTCAACTATGTTGAGTCCAAGTCAAATTTGACTAACATTTTCACTAAACCACTACCAGAATCTGAATTCAATAATCTATGAAGACGACTGGAAATGTACACGATAGACTAGGACTTTTATTATCAAATAAATTTTCAAGTGATTTGTAAATTCTAGGAAAAGTATTTATTTATGTGTTTTAAAGAATTTCCCATTTCTCTAGTGTTACAAAAATTATTTTGGTCTTAGTCTAGATCGAATCCCTAGAAAGCATGATCATAGATCTAGGTAATGAGCATCTCACAAACACACTAGGTCTACCTTGATTGTGTATTCAAAAAATAAAATAGCGTGAGATACGTAGGCATTTTGGTTGAACTTCAGATGCTTATATCAGTGCATCAGCATAAGTCTGGGTGAAAATACCAAAATACAATAATCAAGTTAAGCAATCCTTTTTAACAAACAATAAGCTAGATCAAATTTTGCTTAACTTGACTAACCAAGTGAACACTACTATCTTCTAGTAGTTAGTTAGTAACTAACGGTTGACATGTACTAAAGATATTGGTACTTAAATGTTTATCGTGTTCAATAAAGATATCAGACTCAGGGGAGGATTCAATTTTAAAAATAATTATTTGAGATTTTTTTTAAAAAAAATTCCTTTCAATTTTTTCCCTTAGAAAATTCACATTAGGATTTTTTTTTAAATTTCTTTTGAAATTATCCCTTAGAAATTTTTTCTTTAAAATTACTTTGAAATTTTTTTTCTTAAAATTGCTTTCAAATCCTTAAGTTAGGAAATTTTTTCAATTATTTTGAAAATACTTCTTATTTTGAAAACCTTTATTAAAATTTTTTGTAAAAAAATTTCACTTTCAAATTAACTTGGATTTTTTTTTAATTCCTTTTACTGAAGAAATTTTCTTTCAAATTATTGCTGACAAACTTATTTTGAAAGTTTTTTTTACTATGACGAACATTTTGAAAAATATTTACTTAGACTTTTTTCAAAACTTTTACTCGGAACTTTTTGAAAAGTTGCCTCAGAAGTTTTTGCCAAAGTTTATTTAGAAATTTTTGAAAAAAAATACTTAGAAATTTTGAAGAAATTTCCTTGAAAATTTTTGGAAAACAACTTTGCCAAATATCTTCCTTAGATAATGCTCTTAAAAATATTTACAAATTATTTCATACCTCTCCCTAAATCTGAGATATACAAAGTATTATTCTCAGTTATTTTCATTTCTTGTCTTATACTTGCATTTTTGTTACTTTAGTTTTTTTTTATGAATGCCAAAGAAGGAAGGTAAAAGGTTAATATAGAAAAACAACAAATGCAAAACTAACTTAGATCATTTGTTTATATTTTTAATATTGTATTTCAATATTATTTTTTTCCTAACTTTAACCCAAGTTATCATTGTATCAAAAAGTGAGAGATTGTTAGTGCAATTTGCACTAATGATCTAACTCACATTTTGATAAATGATAAGTGGATTAAAGTTAAAGTGCTTTGTGATCTAATTGTTTTATCAAGTGTGTGGAAGTTGATGAGTCTGAAAGACCTGATATCAAGCTGAAATCTAGTTAGGTCTGCGGAATCCGATAGCTGGTGGGAAGTCCAGATAGGTCTGCAGGGCCTGATATCTTGCGGGAAGTCCGGTTGGATCCACAGGACCTGACAACCGACCGAAGTTCAATTGGGTCTGCGGACCTGACAAATAGTGGGAAGACTTGGTGGGTCAAAGGCAAGTTAAGCGACTGTAGTTGGCAAGTAGAGGTAAGCAACTGGAGGAGAGATCTAGTGAGGAAGTGTTCCCCGTTGAGGGAACTGTAAGCTTCGGTCCAGCTTAGGTCAATTTGGGAAACCTAAAATGAGACCTTGACTAGCACCTGATCTCAGGGAGACAGGATCTAATTACTACTCATATCTTATTAATGTTGTGTTAACTCTGTTTTACAAGATAAATGTTGGTTGCTACTCGGAAAACCTAGAGGTTCCACTGTACAAAAATTTTGTACAAAGGTCTGAACCTGTTGCTAGCTACCATGTGTTTTTTTAAATTAAATTTTGGATCGCCTGCGGAACTTAACACGTTTGATCCAAAACTTAATTTATTTGTTCTTTTAGGTTTAGACTTGGATCTCCTGCGGAACTTAACACGTTCGATCCAAATCACCTAAGTTATTAATTCCATTAAATATTAATTTCCATAATTGGTTCCCAGTATTGACGTGGCGAGGCACATGACCTTCTTGGATATGGGAGCAACCACCACCGACTAGACAAAACCTTTTATGGAAAGCTAATATTTAATTTCCTAAAATAACTTTAGGTTAACCGAAAGGAACAATCAAATCACAAGGAAAAGAAATAAACATAAGAACACTA
The DNA here is from genome assembly GCF_018446385.1 of Zingiber officinale. NCBI lineage: Eukaryota > Viridiplantae > Streptophyta > Magnoliopsida > Zingiberales > Zingiberaceae > Zingiber > Zingiber officinale. The sequence continues at coordinate 128,857,776 of NC_055994.1, forward strand.
CTTCGAAAATAAATTTGAAATACTAGAATCGTAAGCCTCTTGTATTTGGTATTATTTCCAAAAATAACTAGTATGATACGGAAAGGAAAAATTACTAGTTATACCTTCTAGAAAGACCTCTTGATCTTCTACCGTATTCCTCTTCTAACCTCGGACGTTGTGTGGGCAACGATCTTCCGAGATGAGAAACCACCAATGCACCTTCTTCTCCTCCTAGCTAGGTTCGGCCAAAACAAAAGAGCTTCACCAAGGATGAAGAAAAAACCACCAACCAAGCTCCAAGGGATACAAGCTTTCTCTCCTTCTTCTTCTTCTTCTTCTTCTTCTCCAAGTAGTATCCGGTCACCACAAGAGCTCCAAGCAAGAGGAAGGATTCGGCCACCACAAAGAGGAAGAGAGGGAGAGAGGTTGGCCGGCCACAACACCAAGGAAAAGAGGGAGAGAATAATAGAGGTTGTCCCCCTTGAAGGCACCCCCACCCCTTCTTTTATATTCCTTATCTTTGGCAAATTAGGAAATTTAATTACAATAAAATTTCCTTAATTTTCCTTGACACGAATTAATTGAGAAAAATAAAATAAAATTTCCCAATTAAACTTATAATGGCCGACCACATCATAGAGAGACAAATTAGACAAGTTTCAATCAACAAATTAAAACTTCCTAATTTGTTTCCGAAAATTTTAAAAATAAAATTTCTCTTCAAAAATCCCTTCATGGTTGATAAAAAGAAATTTCTATAATTTTAATTTTTAACATGTGAATAATTTTCAAAGAGAAAATAAAATATCTTTCCAATTTACAAATAAGGAAAGAGATCTAATCTCTTTCTTTAATCTTTTGTAGACCCTTTTAAGAGAGATATTTTAATTTTAATTCTCTTTAATAAATTACATCTTCCACATAATAAAAATTAAAATTCTTTTTAATTTCATTATGGCCGGCCCCCTCTAGCTTGGGTTCAAACTAGGGCCGGCCACCCATAAACCAAGCTTAGGCCAGCCCTAGCTTGATTCCCAAGCTAGCTTGGTCGGCCCCCTTTAGGTGGGTATAGAAGGTGGGTATAGGTAGGTATAGTACTCTATAAATAAAAGGCTACGATAGGGACTGAGAGGAGGAATTGGTTTTGGTCTCCCGATAAAATTAAACATCCCGTGTTCGCCCCGAACACACAACTTAATTTTATCAATAATAATTCATTCCACTAGAGAACTATTATTGAACTACCACACCAATCCCAAATTACATTTTTGGGCTCCTTCTTATTATGAGTGTTAATCTCCTATGTTTAAGATGTCAATGTCCACTAATTAAGTGAGTTATGACAACTCATTTAATTAATATCTTTATCCAAAAACAACGCCGGAAGCTCGGGTCATCGATCGTTACAGCCGCTGATACGAGCCAGCAGCTCCGCTCTCACGTTTTCACGTTTCATCATGCCGCCGGTTCGCCCGGGCGAGCTGGGCTGAAATGCCGCCGCTATACTGTCACGCGCTGACCGCCAACGGGTCCATCCGCAGTAAGAATGGGGACCCCATCCAGCGCAGTCAACGCCGCGAGGAGGGCCAAAGGCCTTGGCCGAGCGGATAAGGAGGGCGACGATCAACCGAGGCTTCCGAGCTGAGTAATATACCACGGGCGGGTCCGAGCCCATTGATGAAAGAGGAAAGGTTGAGCGCGAGGGCCGCCGTCAAGGAATAAAACATCAACGCCGCGAATACCCAGCACATGACCCTAAGCTCCTCGCTGATCGTAACATCCGATCGCGGACGCGAGGAAACACCAATACCGGCCTGACGATTGACGGGAGTAAGAAAAGGCAAGGATAGGAGCATCTTCCGACAGCAGATGATATGCAGGATCCTAGGACATGGGCTCACTGTCCCATCAAAGACATGCTCACCGCCCCATCAAAGACGTGCTTCAGATAGCAAAGAAGGAGTCGCAAGCTCCTTCGACAAGCCCATACTGGTATGGGTTGAGGACACGTGTGTGCCTCTGATATGTACATCGCCTCCTCAAGTCTATATAAGGCCTCCACTTCTTCAACCGGAGGTACACGAGTCTTCATCTTGAGCCACTTCCTTCATCTATTCCCGCCCGACTTGAGCGCCGGAGGCCGCCGCCGACACCCTCCCGCCTCGGTTTTGCTGCAGTTCGCCGGAGCACTCGAGGATTCAGTAGGGAGCGCCACGTCCCCAGTGTTCGTTGACCCCTGGTTCGGACAGGATCAATTTGGCGCCGTCTGTGGGAACGCACCTGCATCCGAAAGGGAACAATGGACGAGGCTGGACGTCAACACACGGTGACGCTTTCGACGGAAGAACTCGACGCTCTGGTCGAGATGAGGGCCGCCAAACTTATGGAGCTAAAACAGAAAGCAGCCGCCGAGCGGCCGGAGCAACAAGCAACATCTGCATCGGGTGGCCGAGCGGAAGCACCTCAAGCCACCGTTGCATTCCATCGGGCCTTATTCCGCACCCCTGAAGCCGTACTAGCTCGGAGAGAAAGAGGATCTTCTTCCGACGAAATGCCTAAACGAGACGCCAGAAAGGGGAAAGCTCCCCGAGCGGACTTATCTCCCGAGCGGATTAATCGCCAATTTTCGGAGGCTATTCTACGAGACCCTCTGCCTAAACATTACGCGCCCCCGGCGATCGGCGAGTACAATGGAACAACAGACCCGGATGATCATCTGGGTAAGTTCGATAACACAGCTACGCTCCATCAATATACAGATGGAGTAAAGTGCCGAGTCTTTCTTACAACTCTCTCGGGATCGGCTCAACGGTGGTTTCGGAGGCTGCCGGACGGATCCATCACTAGTTTCAAGGACGTCCGAACAGCCTTCCTCCACCACTTTGCCAGCAGTTGGCGTTATCAAAAGACAAGTGTCAGCTTGTTCGCCATCAAGCAAGAGCCGAGAGAATCGCTTCGAGCTTACATCCAGCGATTCAACCAAGTGGCGATGGATATTCCAACGGCCACATCGGAGACGATGATGAATGCCTTCACGCAAGGCCTTGTGGACGGGGACTTCTTCCGGTCGCTCATCCGAAAGCCGCCCCAAGATTATGATCATATGTTGCACCGGGCCAATGAATATATCAACGTGGAGGAAGCGCAGGCAGCCAGGAAGAAAGAAACACCAACCGAACGGGCTCCTCCTGCCGAGCGGAGACCCTTGGCCGCTCATCAACCGCCAAGAGGACCGAGGGCCGAAGCAATCCGCTCCCCTCGTGTGAGGTCCCAAGTACAAGAGGTAGCTGCCACTCGGCCCAAGCCAAAGAAGAGATGGACCCCTATGTTCTACTCCTTCCACCGGACGGATACGCACAACACGAGGGATTGTCGAAGTCTTCCATTCGTGGCTAATCCCGTTCCCAGGAATGCCGAACGGCGGTCTCCTCCCATCGACAGGAGACAAAGGACCCATGAAGCCGACCGGATCCGCACCGAGAGGCGACATCAACAGACGCCCGATCGGCACCGATCTCCAAGACAGGAGAATCGACGGGCGTCCAGAGAATGGTCCCGACCGTCTGCTCGGGAAGAGGAGAATAGAAGCAATATTGCCCGAGGTGAGATCAACGTTATTGCTGGTGGGCCGACCGGAGGAGACTCCAACCGAGCCAGAAAGGCGGGCGTCCGGCAGCTGCATTCCACTGGCAAGAGCTGAGATCAGCACTCTAGCTAGAGCTGTTGGATCTCTTCAATCAAGGTCCCGAAATGAGATTCTGACACCATTACCTTGAGGGGTTCACTGAAAAATAGAGAAGCACAGCAAGGTCGCCTAAACACAAGAAAGAAGCATGACAAGGAGGAGAGGTAGCTGTTAGCAGCTGGGATAACGGTTCATTTTCCAACGAATGATCATAAGACAAACCATATTATCTCACGGGAGAAGAGCCGCCGAAAACCTGGATCAAAGGGTGGTAGACTCTCCTTATCATATAATGTCATTTTGGGACGACCGACGCCAACGAGTTCCGGCGGTTGTCTCCACCTTCCACCGTAAGATCAAATTCCCCGTGGAGGATAGAGTAGGAGAAGTACGTGGGGATCAGCTAGCAGCTCGGTGCTATATAGAGATGATCCGAGCAGAAGCTTGTTCCGCTCGGAAGGCGCCCCTGATCGAGGTGCACGCCATAACCGAGAAACCTCCCGCCTTAATTTATGATGAAAAGGAGGAAGTTCAGATCCATCCGACCCGATCGGAGAACACGACTTTTTGCCTCCGATCGGAGGAAAAGTAGGAGGAGCTGATCCAATGCTCCAACGAAATCATGGTGTCTTCGCCCGTCGATACATGAGTTGCCCGAATTTCCCAAGCATAGCGCAAAGATGAGTTGCATGTCCGACCGGACGCTCGCAAAGAAGCAGAGGAAAAGGAAGGTGCGTAATGCAATCATCCCGGAAGTAGAGAAACTTCTAGAGGCCGGCCATATACGCAGTTCCCGAGCTGGCTGGCTAATGTAGTATTAGTCTCCAAGCCGGGCAAGTGGAGTCTGCATCGACTTTTGGGACTTAAACAAAGCATGCCCCAAAGATTTTTATCCCCGCCTTGATAGATCAGTGGATTCTACTACCATCATGAATTAATTTGTATGCTCGACGCCTACCAAGGCTATCATCAAGTGCCGTCACCCGGAAGATCAAGAAAAGAAAGTTAGAATCCCGACTGCACATATTGCTACAATGTGATGCCGTTCGATTGAAGAATGTCGGGCCACCTATCAACGCTTGATGAATAAAGTGTTCAGTGAGCAGATCGGGCGGAATCGGAAGTTTATGTGGACGACATTCTTATCAAGTCCTCCCGAGCTACCGATCTCTTCAAGGACATGGAAGAAACCTTCCGAACGCTTCGCAAATATGGAGTCAAGCTAAATCCCCAAAAGTGCCTGTTCGAGCAAAAGGAGGACGCTTGGGGTACATAGTGACCGAGCGGGGAATCAAGCCAATCCCAGAAGGTGAAAGCTCACAAGACATGCCGCCCAAGAAATACAAAGGAAGTGCAGCGTTGACCGGTTGGATAATCGCTTTGTCCAGATTCATCTCCAAAACCGCCGACCGGAGTCTACCATTCTTCAAGATCTTACGCAAGGCTACTAAGTTTCACAAGGATGAAGAATGTGATCGAGCATTCGAAGAATTGAAGACATATCTTAATTCTCTGCCTATACTTGCCAAGCCGATCGGGGTGAGTCACTTTATATTTATCTGTCTTCAACCGAGCATGCAGTAGGCTCAGGACTTGTGAGGAGCGCAAGAGCACCGTGTATTTTCCGAGTCATATTTTAAAAGATGTCGAATCTACACCGGCTCGAGAAGTCGGCCTTTGCTTTGGTTCTAGCCGCTGCCTTCGACCATATTTCTTGGCTCACACCATCATTGTCCGGACGAACACTCCACTAGGAACAGAAGCGTCCGGACGGCTCATCAAATGGACGATGTAACTGAGTGAATTTGACATCCAATACCAGCCCGCGGCGATCAAAGCGCAATCCTTGGCTGATTTTGTGACCGAGGTGCAAAAGCCGAAGCTCGTGGAGAATATATGTGGATGGGTCTTCCACTCGGCTCGAATTGGAATAATATTGCTCCGCCCAAGAAGAAAAGATGCACTTATCCGTCCTACCTGGATTATAAAGCTACCAACAATGAAGCAGTAGTACGAGGCCCTCATAGCCGGATTACAAGGCACGGCATGTGGGAGCCGGTCGGTGACACTTTATTCAGATTCACAGCTGATAACTCACCAAATCAACAGCGCTCGGCTTAAACTCTATGCTGAGGCCTTTGAAAAACTCAAAGCTAATTTCTGCGAGGTTCTTATCCAGAAGATTCCCCGAACGGAGAACCAGGCAGCCGATAAGTTGGCCAAACTAGCAAGTTCTATGACGCCGGTCATTATCCCGAAGCCAATTGAACAAGTATCTTTGGTGGCACATGTTGACCGGATGGAAGGCCTCAGATTTCCGGACGACTGGAGGACACCCATCATAGAGTTTTTGCGCTCGGGCACCACTTCTGCCGATCGGGAAGAAGCCCAGCTGCTCAGGAGGAGGGCCGGTCGGTTCACACTCATCGGCGATCAGTTCTACAAGAAGGCTTTCTCTCGCCCGCTGTTGAAGTGTGTGAGCTCGGAAGACTCGGCTTACATCCTCCAAGAGGTACATCAAGGATCGTGTGGAGGACATCCGGGCGGACGATCACTAGCCAAGAAGATTTTGCTAGCTGGATATTTTTGGCCAACCTTACAAGTGGACGCCGCTCTGACAGTATCTACGTGCCTCTCATGCCAGAAGTATCACAACTTCTCGCACCGACCGGCTGAGGAGATGAAGACATCAGCCGTTTCATGTCCGTTCGATCAATGGGGAATGGATATTGTGGGTCCATTCCCGATGGCGACCGGGCAAAGGAAATTTTTGCTGATGGCGATCGATTATTTTTCCAAGTGGGTGGAGGCCGAGCCACTAGCCAGGATCACCGAGCAGATGGTCAAAAAATTCATCTGGCAACACATCATCTGTAGGTTCGGTATCCCTCGCCGGTTGGTTTCCGACAATGGGCGGCAATTCACAGGGAAGGTGCTAGAAGATTGGTGCAAAGCTACGATCGAGCAACACTTCACGTCCGTGGCATACCCCAAAGCAACGGCCGTCGAAGTAGCCAACCGGAAATTCTCCAGATTCCTACGACTCGCCGACCACGGGGGAGTTACGGATGAAGTGTCGGGCGCTTTATGGGTCATCCGGACGACTCCTAAGGAAGCAACGCCTTTTCATCTGGTGTATGGCGGAGCGATCATTCCAGTTGAAGTCGGCGCCGAGTCCGTCCGGTCCAATTACGATGAAGGCAACGCCGAGGAACATGGAGCCGGATTTGATTGACGAGGAGCGAGCCAAGGCATCTGCTCGGCTGATGGCATACCGTCAACGAATGAAGCAAAACTACAACCGCGCGTATTTCCCGATCATTCGTGGCGACCTTGTCTCGAAAAAGTCAAACCGGTCGGCGACGCTGGCAAGCTTGAAGCTCCGTGGGCAAAATCACCGAAAACTCCGCCGAAAAGCGATATTTGGAGGATGAAGACGGTCGGCAGCTGGATAGGTCGTGGAGCTCAACCACCTCCACTTTATCCAAGTGATGAAAGTGTACCATCAGAAATCATCCTGTGTACTTTTTTCGACCGAATACTGGAAATGCAGAAATGAAGAATCAAGAGAACAAATATATGGCACCGTCAACGAGGAACGAAGGCCCCGCGCCGTTCAGACGGAGGTATATTGGTCGAGCCAAGGTGCTCTACGAAGCAAACCCTGAGCCGTTCGGCCAGGAGTACGTTCTCCAAGCTGGGAGGAAAGGGCGTATGACCCGTGCTGTTCGGCCGGGCATAAAAATAGTTCAAGCACGAGATGAGTTATGAAGGCCAAGGTCGCTCGACCTGGTAAGGAGTTAGCCTTGAAGGCCGTCTAGCCCAGACGTTAAACCGTAGAGCCGCGCCGACCGGCTATAAATATCCGCGCCGACGAGCCCCGTCGTTAAACATCCAGAGCCGCGCCGACCGGCTATAAATATCCGCGCCGACGAGCTCCGTCGTTAAAAATCGAGAGACGAGCCGGCGTCTATAAACCCTCCGAGCGGGAGACCGACGAGCCCCGTCGTTAAACATCGAGAGCCGCGCCGACCGGCTATAAATATCCGCGCCGACGAGCTCCGTCGTTAAAGATCGAGAGACGAGCCGGCGTCTATAAACCCTCCGAGCGGGAGACCGACGAGCCCCGTCGTTAAACATCGAGAGCCGCGCCGACCGGCTATAAATATCCGCGCCGTCGAGCACCGACGTTAAATATCGAGAGACGAGCCAGCGTCTATAAACCCTCCGAGCGGGAGGCCGACGAGCCCCGTCGTTAAACATCGAGAGCCGCGCCGACCGGCTATAAATATCCGCGCCGACGAGCCCGTCGTTAAAAATCGAGAGACGAGCCGGCGTCTATAAATCCCCGAGCGGGAGACCGACGAGCCCCGTCGTTAAACATCGAGAGCCGCGCCGACTGGCTATAAATATCCGCGCTGACGAGCTCCGTCGTTAAAGATCGAGAGACGAGCCGGCGCCTATAAATCCCCGAGCGGGAGACCGACGAGCCCCGTCGTTACAAATCGAGAACCGCGCCGATTGTCTATAAACATCTGCGCAACGAGCATTCGCAAAAACTAAATTATTTATGTCCGATCGGCCGTCGGTTTGTTAATACTTCGCATTCACTGAATGCAAACAGTATAGCAAAGCGCTAAACGATTTCGAGGAAAACGAGTTAATTGATTAACCTGATCGGTCGTCTAGTGGGAGACACGTATAGCTTAACTGACTCTACGAATGAGCACTAAACAGACAGAAGAGGGCAATAAAGGACCGACAAAAATGGAAGCAAAGGAATACAATTAGGCCGAACGGCACGTACAAAAATTTTACATCCGCCGAACGGATGAAATACAGTAAGTGCTTAGAAGAACTCGCCTCACTCCGAGTCCTCAAAATTGAAAAAGGCATCCGGGATATCGTCAATCATGGGGGGAATGTTCATTCCGCAGGAAGGTGCAACCCTTCTTCAAGTACGCCACGGTGACCTTGACCGCCTCGGCGAAGGTTGAGGAGACGTTGCCACCGAACTTTTCGCCAAAGCGCTCCGAGCGGAGGTATTCCTGGCGTGCTGCGGCTAGGCGACTCGGCTCTCCCTCCTTATATTTTTTGAGCAACGCCCTGGAAGCAGTTAAGGAATCTTGGAGGGCCTTCAAGTTCGTTTCAGCCTTTGTGCGTTCAGCCGAACGGACCTCCCGTTCGGCGTTCAGCTAGGCCTCCAGATCCTTTGATCGCTGATCTAGCGCACGGACATCTACTTTCATTTTGTCCAGATCAACTATCGCCTGCCTCTTCCGGCTACCGGCGCGCTTCACATCTTTGTCACGTTTCTTCACCAAGGCCTCTAGCCGAGTCACCTCAGTAGCCAGGTCGGCAGCCTTCTTCTGTTCGGCCTCAAGAGCTTGTTTCTCCCGCTCGGCCGTGGGACCTCCCGACACTTGGAGTTTTTCCAGAAGGCCCTCCAACTCGGCTAGCCGATGGCTAGGCCCAGCGCTGTAAGGAAATTAATAAAATGAGGAACCGGACAGTAGCATGGCACAGAAAGAAAAATGAATTCACCTGAGTGGCCTGCTGCATGTTGTTATCGCCGAGCTGCTTAGGCGTCATGAGGGCCACTTGAATCTGGGCATCCTCGAAGAGCTTGGCGAGCGGACCCGTCAGGGTTATTTCATGTACGGGGCTTGATGGCCGATCGGCGGACAGCAAATATTCCTCCGATGGAAATCGGAGGGTAGTCTTGATGGTTGGGTGGCCGGACGGCGTTTCCTCGGCCGCACTCGCCTTGCCCGAGGACTCCCCTATGGTAGAGGTTTCGCCCAACCGTCGTAAGCGACGGCGAGTTCGTGGAGGAGAACCAGAGGGCTGTGCGGTGGGCGAGGCCACTGGAGTCCCGATCTGCGACGGCGTGCGATCTGGCGAAGCTACCCCGATCGGCGCTTGTGGTCCGCCCTCTTGGGTCGGAGGAAGGCTGGAGTCTCTTTGACGTTTTCGCCGAACTTCCAGTGGGGGATCCCCGACCTGGGGGACCCCAGCTCGGCTGGGGCAGAGGAAACACCTCAACTTCCGTTGAAGCGGATGGGGTAACTTCTGTTTCAGGGGCGGACTACGTCCCCCCCTCTCCGGTAGCTGCCGGGCGGCTGGGAATAAGACCCCGCTCAGCGAGTTCTTTTTTAGTCGCCGCCTCAATTTCCACGGCCTTCAACTTCAGATGATCGGTGGCCTTGGAGCGCCACATGACTTCAGCTGCAATGGAAGAAATTAAAATCAGTTAGACAAAAAAGGTAAAGAGAGTAAAAAGTCCTTACTCATGCGGTAGGGGAGATTTGCCCGAACGGGAGATAATCCGAAAATGTATAACACCCCCTTGAGAAGCAACTGGTCGATCCCAGTTCAGATGAAGGTAGGCCGATTGCTTCGAATTTGCCGAGCTCCTACTGGTCAGACAATGGTCCGCCATTTGGTTCTCAATGTGTCCGGAAGTCGGATATAGAAGAAAAACTCCTTCCAGTGCTTGTTGGAAGTCGGCATATTATCAAAAAATTTAAAGCCTATTCTACTTTAGAAAATGAAAGTGCCTAGCTCGGATTGTTTGGGGTAGAAGAAGAAGTGGAATATTTTGGGGTCAAGTGGGATACTGTGCAGCTTAAAGAGGACAACCATCCCGCTCAGCAACCTAAAGGAGTTCGGCACAAGTTGGCCGAGCGGGATGCGGAAATAATTACAAACTTCCAAAATAAAGGGATGGGTAGGAAATCTAAGGCCGCCCTGAAATTGGTCCAGAAAAAAGCAAATGGTACCGATCGGCGGGTTATGGGGCCGATCGGCCGGGTCGGCTATAATTATTTCATGGTCATCAGGGATCCCATACGTCCGAGCAAGACGCCGAGCACCCTCTTCATCAAACCGACTCTCCATGGTCATATACCAAGGGCCATGAACATCCACAGTGGGTACGGAAGTACTTGCCATGACTGAAGTATCAAGAAAAAGAAAGAAGGAAGCCGAAGGAAACTCGGAAACGAAGGACAGACAAGAGTTCGCAAGCAGGGGAACAAAAGGAGTTCCACGCGAAAAGGAAAGGCCGAACGAAAGGAAGGGAGAAGCTTACTGAGGAAAGGTGAACGGAGAAGATCACCAGAAAGCCGAAAACCACCAAGAGGCGAAAGCTAGGACAACCGGAATGAAGCAGCCGCGGGCACCTTCGACGGAGGACGAGCGATGAAACAGAGAAATGCGGCGTAAGGGTGGAGACGAAGGCTTTATGCGAACGAGGCTGATCGACCTCGTCCGTCGGATGCAGGTCACGAGAGACGAGGTTATCATCTAACCGTCCATTTCAAAGTAATCGCGTCCCATCGTACGGATCATCATCGTCACGCGAGAAGAGCCACGTGGCACTCTGTCACCAGGCGCAATTAATGCGCCCATACCGCGCATGCTTCGACTTAATGGAAAAGATTTGCGCGATTTTCGAGAAGATTTAGACAAGCAAACATCCACGCTGGAGGCCCGATATTCGTAACGAAGAGCCGAGCGGATGATGAGTTATGAGGGCCGAACGGCTCTAGGTATATCATAAGCGGCGGTAAGATGACGACCGCCCGTTCGGACACATAGTCCAGTCAGTCGGACTCACTGCCTCCTTCGACTAGACTTGAAGAGGAGGCAAGTGATCCGGCAGTAAGAATGGGGGACCCCATTTAGCAGAGTCAACGCCGCGAGGAGGGCCAAAGGCCTTGGCCGAGCGGATAAGGAGGGCGACGACCAGCTGAGGCTTCCGAGCGGAAGCAATATACCCCGCCGGAGGCGGGGTTCCGACGCTCATGATGAACAGTAGGAAAGGCCGAGCAGAGGGCCTGCTCGGCCGAAGGAATAAAACATCAACGCTGCGAACAGTCCAGAGCACATGACCCGGAAGCTCCCGCGCGGATCAGAACATCCGATCGGCCGGACGCGAGGAAACGGCCGACCGGTCGGACGATTGACGGGGAGTAAGAAAAGGCAAGGATAGGAACATCTTCTGACAGCAGATGATATGCAGGATCCTAGGACATGGGCTCACTGTCCCATCAAAGACATGCTCACTGTCCCATCAAAGACGTGCTCGTACTGTAGCAGTAAGGAGTCAGGCAAGCTCCTCTGACAAGCCCATACTGGGTATGGGTTGAGGACACGTGTGTGTGTCTCGGTATATGTACATCAGCCTCCTCAGAAGTCTATATAAGGCCTCCACTTCTTCAACCGGAGGTACACGAGTCTTCATCTTTGAGCCACTTCCTTCATCTATTCCCTCGTCTGACTTGAGCGTCGGAGGGCCGTCGCCGGGACACCCCTCCCGGCTCGGTTTTGTTGCAGGTTCGCCGGAGCACTCGAGGATTCAGCAGGGAGCGCCACGTCCCCAGTGTTCGTTGACCCCTGGATCGGACAGGATCAAGCACAATAAATGTTTTTCATTGAACTTTAACCTAAAACCTACCAACATAAGTTAGAGAAAATTTTCAGGAATTCACCAAAATAAAATGGAAAAGGGTCGCTTCCTGAAAATCTAGACTATGAAGGTTATGGTCTAACTTCTGTCAAGTACTACTAGAGGATAGAGCATAACCATAGTAGTTCCATATCTCATTGAAACCATTTTCCTTGGATATTTATGTGTTTACTAACTATAGAACTTTGGTATATATTAAGAAACACGAGCTTTAACCATTCAACAACAGCTTAGCACTCTACCCACTAAAAAAGTTGATGCAGGACGATAGAGCCAACTTGCAGAGCCCATAATTTATGATTCGGGATGAACCACGAGTAGGTCTATCACCCAATTCGAAGCTCGTTCTGACTCCAAACATTTTTGTCCTTTTTTTTGTTATTATTTTTCTGGTCTAGGATTTAGGAGTATTTTGGTTTTTAGTAGGATTAGGATTTGAGTCTATTTAAATTTAGTTGTATGTTGGATAGTTTTTGAATCAATAATATTTTTGACCACAGTTAGCGTCATTCTTTTCCCAAAGCTTCGAGTTTTAGATGCCTATTTTCTAGTATTCTTTTGTTGAATCAACATGTTTTAGAAGATTGATTCCGATACTCGTGCACAATCAATGAAATCGATAGCTTCAACTACATCAGTTGGTATCAAAGTCAAGTTGATCTTGTGAAATCATGCCGCCGATAATACAGCAACACGTCGGCAACGCTTTTGATCATGATATGGAGTAGCGGTTTCAAGAGATGGTTGACAAACGGTTTGAACTGGTTGTAGAGAGGATGACGGCGACGTTGGGAACCTTAAATAGAGAAAGTTCCGTCCGATGCCATAACAATCACCGGACAAACTCGGAGGAGGAAGAAAACATTTTTGACGAGGCTCCCTATAGGTATCACAGAGCATCTAATAAATTTGCTCGCGACTTCGGTCTTCGGCCACAAGATAAGTCTGTCCCCATGTCCGCCTCCAAAACTGAGGCGGCAGGACTACAAGGAGGATCCTACTCTACGGGAACCTCCCGAATCACGGCATGGTCCGGACGGAATCCACGAACGCATCATCGACTGCGGAGCTGACATCTCCGACGATTATGTCTTCGTTGGCATCTAGGGATCGTTGAATTTGTCTTCTCATGGTTGTTATGCTACTTCTTCATCACTGATATCATTGGACACCATATTTGATGACCTCGCGGATTCCACTACAAAGACCTCGCTGACTATGCCTGTCTATGATAATCCAGTATATGATGACAATATATTCGATGAGGCTCCAAGCTTGAAGAACTCATCATCGGTGAGGTATCAGGATGCTTTTTCTTCCATTTTGTCAAGATCCGATCATCTTTTGACACTCCGTTTGCAGATCTTCTTCAGAATTTCGGAAACAAATGTCAATCTAAGGAGAGGAGTTTTTCAAATGATTTCCGGACTAAAAGCTCTAGTTATGATGGATTAGAAGGGGACTAATAACTTCCGTTACATCAGTTCGTATTTTTCCCAAATGAATTGCCTCCCTTACATGATATCCAATATCATGTTGATTTGGAGTCAAGAGTGACACTGCCAAACAGATAACATTACAGAATGAGCTCGCGTGAGCATTTAGAATTATGGGTACAATTTATTTCTTTACGTGGTGATTCTTATGATGACGATGTGGCCAATAATTTGAGGGTGAATTTTCTCTTGCTCAAGAAGAATGATGCGGGACTACAGAGCATACTTGCAGAGCCCATAATTTATAACCCGAGATGAACAACGATTCAATCTATCAGCCAAATCAAAGCTCGTTCCAGCTCTGAGCATTTTTATCTTTTTTTTTGCTTAGTATTTTCCGGGTCTAGGATTTAGGAGTATTTTGTCTTTCGCATAGTTAGGTTTTGAATCTATTTAAACCTGGCTTCCAGTTTTGGATATTTATTTCCGAGAATTCTTCCGTCGAATCAACATGTTTTAAAAGATTACTTTCAGTATTCATGCACAAATCAACAAAATCGATAGCTTCGGCTATGTCAGAAATTGTACTTGATTAAGCACATATAAATTCACCATAAACATAATTGAGGTGTCAAAAGAATTGATGAGGTACTTTTCGTCTCAGTTTGGATTCCCTTTCTTGCACAAAGGTAACTATAGAAACAAGTAATTGATGATAGTTTGAACAAAATTAACCGTTCAAGAAACACTTTATCGCACAAGGATACAAAAGAACTAGTAATGTAACCATCATTGAGCAATAGTAAAAATGGTTCACAAGAAACTTGTAAACAGAGCACGATTAATAACATAATCACTAGAAAAATAGGAAGTGAATGAAGATAACAAGTGTCTCCGTCCATGAAAATTACACAGTCCATGTGCACTTCTCCCTTGTAACCTTCTCTTGACCTTTAATCTAAACTATATAACTTGTAGAAACCTAAAAGCCTAAAGCATGTGTCACACAAAACTACCAATATGTTCGATTCTCTTGCGAAAAATTCAATCTTCACAGATGATAATCGAACCATGATCTTCAGTGTACATTTAAATTAAGAACTGAGCAACAAAAAAGATGGAAAAGAACCACCTTCGCACTCCTTCAACTGATCAGAAGCAGCAAGAACAGTCGAAGGGGCAAAGAGGGGTACCTCCCACGTCAGCCTTCCCCCAGCCGAGCTCATCCGCGGAGTAGATGGCCAGGCCATCCGCTGTGCGCCGCCGACGACCTGGAGTCCCAGAATCTTCATTCAGATCCACTTTCATCCTCTTCTTCTTATCCTTCGTCTTTGAGCTACCGCCCTCCCCTATCACCTTATCTAGCTGTTTGCCCCTATCCTTTGCTTGCTGATCATCGGCAGCAGCACTCTTTCTCTTCTTTCCCTGGAAAATCTCATCGATCTCGTTACCGATTTTCTTCTTCTTTCTTTTAATCTTCGTCTCGTGCACCTTTTGCGGCACCACAGCAGCAACCTTGGTTTTTTCTTCGGACATCGGCGGCGTCGACCGAGAGAAGGCGCACCTCACGTATCTATGCTCCAACAGGTAACCCTAAAAGGCTCCGTTTGGCAGGGATGATAGATTAAAATTGAGTTAGTAGGATAGGATTAAGGATAGGATTATTAATCACTCCTTCACTCTTAATCAATCCTAATTCTACCCCTAATCAATTCTACAAAATGACATATTAATAACTTTTTAAAAACATAATCTTAATTCTATCACCCCTACCCAATGCAGCCTTAAAGTATGCTAAACGGAGGCTGATTGAGAGAAAAATTAAAATAGTTAAATTTTTTTTTATGCAGTCGTTTTAAAAGATTTTAACCTTAACACTAAATTTTTTAATTATTTTTTAAAATAATTATTTTTATTTTAATTAAAAAATTTTACGCTTGAATTAAATTTTTTTTTTATTTGCACCAGATATATATCTCACTTATGCTGACTAATCATGCGAGTGATTGACTCGATCCCACGGAAAAACTTAAGAACATAAACAAAACTCTATCTTATCCTTTGAGAACAAATAGATGAATATAATGGAAGAATAAATAAATTTAATGAAATCAAATAAAATTTAAGAACTAGTTGAAATTTCTCATAGTCATAAGGCTATGGGAACAAATAGGTTCTTAATATTAAGAGAAAGGTTGATGGAACAATAAAGAGATATAAGATTCACTTAATGACAGAGAGTTATACTCAATTAAAGGATATTGATTATAAAGAAACTTTTATATTAGTAATAAGATTTTCTATTCATCTGGATCATAGTTACTGATTTGAATTTAGAATTATATCAAATGGATGTTAATGTTATTTTTCTCAATGGAGAATTTGATAAAGGAATCTACATGGAAAAATCAATAATTTTGTTGTTAAATGTCAAGAAAATAAAGTTTGTAAATTGAATATATTAATTTATGACCTTAAGCAGTCTTCTAGACAATGATATTTGAGATTTAATAGAGTAATAATCTTATATGACTTCATTATAATTGACGAAGACCATTATGTTTATGTGCAAGATCCAATAAAAAGTTTATAATTACATCTCTTTATGTTAATGGCATATTGTTAGTAGGAAATGACAAGGAGTATATTGAAACTATTAAGAAGTGGTTGTCCTCGAATTTTAAAATGAATGACATGGGTGAAACATATTACATTTTAGGTGTAAAAATTCACAAAGGTTGATTGTCTCAAGAATCTTATGTTAAAAAGGTCCTAGAGTGATTTAGAATACCAAATTGTAAGCTCACTAATACTCCTGTGACCAAAGACAATAACTTAAGTCATGCGATGTGTCCAAACATTTCTGAAAAAATCCATAAGATGTTTAAAGTGTCAGATTCTGGTGCAATTATGAGTTTGATGTATGTAATGATGTGTACTCATTTTGATATTTGTTATGATGTGGGTCTAGTCAGCATGTATCAATTTAATCCAGGAAGAAGACAATGGAGTGCGGTTAAAAGAATTTTGGGATACCTAAAAGACACTATATATTATTTCTTATGTTATCAAGAAATGGATCTAACACTGATGGATACACAAATATAGACTGGGATTGTGATTTAGATTAGAATAAATCCACCTTTAGATATGCTTTCTTGTTAAATGGTGGATGCATATCTTGGAAAAGTAAGAGACAAACATGTGTCTTTATCCACAATGAAGCAGAATTTATGGCATGTGCTTTTGCAGTGCAAGAAGGTGTTTGGTTAAGAAAATTCCTAAGTTATTTGGGTATAGTAATCAATTTAGTGGGAGCTGTAATAATTTATTGCGATAATCAATCAACCATTGCTTATACAAAAGACCCTAAATATTATGGAAAAAGTAAACATATCAACATGAAGTACAACTTCATCAAAGATATAGTTGAAAAGAAGGAGGTGACTTTGAAATACATGGTGGTAAAAGGTGAATATGCTCACCCCCAGCACCCCTAGCCAACCCCAGGGCCAACACGGAGGAGGTAAATTACGGACAGCTAATAGTATTTGGAATAGTGACTAGCACATGAGAGAGTCATTTATCTCGACTTTGTCGAGATTCGAACCCCAAACCTTATGGTGGTAACACCTCATGTGCTAGCCACTAGACCGTCCCGAGGGGACCGGTGACTTTGAAATACATGCTTACACGAATGATGGTGACTGATCATTTTACTAACCCAATATCAAAAGCATATTTATAGATTATGTTATATTTCTTGGATTGCTTATGATGTGATTGTAACTAAACAGATAAGTATTTAAGATATTGTGCTCATTATTATAATGTTTTATTATGCATTATGTGTATACATTTACTTTATGAATTATTTATTTGCACATTAAAGACATGTCTGACAAGTTGAGATTGACTCTCTTACATTAGCAATTACCTTTGATGCTAAGAAAGATGCAAAGATGAGATAGTATTAATTTTGTTGTGAACGAATCCATACATATGTTGCCTTAGTAATATATTACTAAGATGAGATTATTTCATAAATTTTTATTGTAATAGAAATGAATTTTCTTACAATCTATTAAAATTGCCTAATAGTCAAATTAGAGTTTTCGTTATATTGATACATTTTGGAGGATAAACGAGGAGAAAACTCAAGTTAAGTATTGAGACACACTTGAAATAAGATCTGTACAATGTGAATATTTTTTTATGACATATGTTGAAACCCCAAGATTATTTTGATGTGATCAAACAAGTTAAGTTAGGTTTTGTGGTGTTTTAAGCTTGTGTCTAAGTGTACAGGAGCTTAGAAGCATAAGAAGTCGAGCAAAAGACGCAGCTAGCGAGAATGATGACACGGGAGAGAGGCGACGTGCTAGGTGCGTCTGAGGGACGAGGTGCTGCGGAAGAGTACGTGGGCGGACGAGAAAGAGGCGCGCGGCGTTTCCGAGGAACGAGATACCGAAGTGGAAGGTTGCTCAAGAAGGCAAAAAATTGGGTTCGGGTGAGCCCTATTCCGAATGATCGAGATCACCCAAGCGAGCGGAGCAGGAGCGGAAGATCTGGCCCGAGACGAGCAAAACCGGAGCAAAGGACCCGAACCGAAAAAAGTCAATTGTGTTGACTTTAAGGCTCCGGGCGCCCGGAACCTGATTCTATCCAGATCACGTTTGACCGCTATCCGTTACGGAGGGAATAAAGTTTTATCCCCCTCCAGACGCTTGGAACCCTTCCAGGTATCACGACCAAGACTATAAATATAATCTTAGTCCAAGAAGCTAAATAGAACAAGCAATTTTCATTTACAACACTTGTGCGCTTCTCTTTGTTAGTTTAGCTTCATCTTTCTGTGCTTTCACTGCTGTAAGAGACTTCTCCGCCTGAAGGAGTATTTAGTGCGTTTCACTTCCTTGGATTAACAACATCCCCGGTTGTAACCAAGTAAATCCTCCGAGTCTCAGTCTTTCAGTTTATTTCTGATTCTATTTATGCAAGTGTTCATTTAAGTCCGAGAATGGTATTTTCTATTTTATTCTGCGCAGGGCTATTCAACCCCCCTTATAGCCGGCCCAATTGTCCCAACAAGTGGTATCAGAGCCAAGACGCTCCAGGAGAACTAACCGTCGATCGAAGCAAAGACGATGGCTGGACCGAGCATATACCTGTCAAAGTTCAAGGGGGAGTTCACTAGCTGGAAAAAGCGAATGCACGTATTCTTTAAAACCGACTTTGAATTACTTTTAATAATGAAGTTTGGTTTTGTAGCACCTGAAGGTAAGGAAGAATACCAGTGGACGAAGAAAGAGCAGGCCGACTACGTGGCAAACGACAAAGCATAATTCCATCTACTGAGCGTCCTTCCGCCACAAGAAGTCAACCGGATCGACACATATAACTCAGCAAAGGAGCTTTGGGAGAAGTTTTTTGAGCTACACGAAGGGACATCCGAGGCCAAGCTTATGAAACGAGACTTACTCCGCAACCAGCTGACGAACCTATGGCTTGAAGAAGACGAAATGATTGCACATCTTCACTCGAGGACTAAGGAGCTCATCACCGAACTTTCGAATCTCAGAGAAAAGGTAAGTAACCGAGATTCTCTAAGGTACACTCTTAATGCATTTCCTAGGAATATCTGATGGGCATCATTAGTAGATGTCTTCTATATCTCTGAGGACTTAGAATCTATTACCTTAGAAGAATTCTTTTCAACTTTTGAAGTGCATGAATCAAGATGTGTAGATACGAAGGAGCCGAAGCATAATATCGCCCTCAAGGTAACAAGAGATGAACATGAGTTAGAATTTTCTCTTGACGATAAGGAAATGATAATGATGGTAAGACATTTTAAAAAGTTATGTAAATCAAGAAAAATTAACCATCCGTAGGGTAGAAAGAAAAGGATGATTAGATGCTACCACTGTAACGAAGAAGGGCACGTCAAAGACAACTGCCCCAAACTAAGGAATAAGGACAAGGATAAAGGAAAGAAGCATGTTCAAATGAACAAGTACAAGACACTAAAGGCAACATGGGATGATACGTCATCCGAATCGGAAGTCGAGACTTTCTCTGGACTTGCATTAGTAGCAAGTCATCAAGAAGATGAACACGAAGCAAGCTCATCCGAAATGAGCATCGAAAGCATCGATGAAGGGGGAGCTACATTGGAAGAAAGCAGCAGTTCAGGGGGAGCTACGGATAATGAAGTCGACAAGGTAAATCAGGTACGATCTCTCCCACCTGACAAATTATTCAAGTTTATGAAATTATTAACCAAAGATTGTTGCAAACTTGAAAAAGAAATTAAAATTTTAAAATTAATTCTAGCAAAATCTTGCCCATTAGAAGAATTTGACAATATTAAACTGAAAAATGATAGTTTGTAAAAAGAAATAAGTAACTTGAAAAATAATGCATGCTCATATAACACAAGTGTTAGAAAATTCAATAACCTAAATTGGTATTTTAGATATCGCAAAAGACAAATTAGAAATATTTCAAAGAAATATGTTCCTAAGAAATTTCTAATTAATCCAATTGGATAGAACCTATATTGGGTTCCAAAATCTTGTCTAAATTAAAATTAGAGCTTTCAAAGAGTACATTGAATGTTTAATTCCCTTATGAGGCTTTGTCTAGAAGTGGTTGATGATCCAATAACCAAGAAGACCTAGTGTCTCGGCACAGCCTAGAAGTCAAATATTGAAATAAAATATTTAATTTACTAACGGATAAAACATTAAAATTGAAATTATATAATACTTTGAATAGTTATTCATTTTTTTGGAAAACTCTAAATTTTTCTATGAAAAAATGTTTTACTTTTTTTTAACTTAGAGTTTTTTTTACTTGTGCTATCAAAAACATGTTTTAACTTAGAAAATTTTTCTTAGAAATGTTTTAAGTTTTTTTACTTTACCAAACTTTCTACAAAAATTAATTCTTGAAAATTTATTTAACTCAGGAAAATTTTCATTTTTATTTAGAAAATGTTTCTAAAATTATCGCATTATTAGCGCTATCAAAATTGTTATAAGTATTTCCAAAATCAGAGTTTACTTAGATTTTTTTTATTATTTTTTTAAATTCAGAGTTTTATAAGAGTTACCCTCAGATTTTTTCTTTGTACCCCATTTTTATGTGATTAAAGGGGGAGAAGGAAAAAATTAAATCTAGGGGGAGATAGATTTTTAAATTAAATATTTTTTTAATTTTGGCACTTTATTATATAATTTATTGGTTTAACTTTATGTATATGTATCCTAACTTAACTTGGGTTGCTCACATCAAAAAGGGGGAGATTGTTGGTGTTAGGATCGGTTGAGCTAGAGGGGGGGGGGGTGAATGGCTCACTTCTTTTGCTGACCAACTTTGTTTTGCACAACGGAAGTCTGAAGGCAATGCTAACACCGGTATTTACTTGGTATCCACCTCCTCAAGGAGGTGACTAGTCCAAGGATCCACACCACTCACACTCTTTCACTATCAAAAACCCTCATTCTCGGATTCACACCGAAGGTGGAGAAACCTTAACAGAAATACAACTCTCCCTTCTCTTCAAAGTAAATATTACAAACACTACAAAGAAGAAGAAGAAAAGGATTACAAGCTTTAACCGGCTTCCTCTTTGCAGGTGAAACTTCAGTACGTAGTGGAGAGGAGCTTGAACCCTTTTCTTTGAATCTTGATCGCTTGAGAACTTTCAAAAGACTTGGAGAGCAATGGAACAGTATGTTTTTCGTTGTTATGTATTTTCCAATTTTTTCCCGTGTTTTAAACGTTGAGAAAACTAGCCGTTTCTCATGCCGCCGTCGCCGTGGATCGATTGAGGTTATATCCCAATCGATTCACAAGTATCCGTTGGAAGCCATCGCGTCAAGATCAACGGTGCAGATTGTTTTATTTGACTTGAATCGATTGGGGCAACGTTTGAATCGATTCAGCCATTTGCTCATGAAATCACAGCTTCGTGAATCGATCGACCGATCGATTCAATACCTTGAATCGATCGGCTGATCGATTCAGAATGATTCTGTGCTTCGCACAGAATGTTCATGGATCGATCGGCCGATCGATTCAATCCCTTGAATCGATTTGCTGATCGATTCAGAACGATTCTGTGCTTCGCACAGAATGTTCTCGGATCGATCGGCTGATCGATCCAGACGCATTCTGTGTTGCGCAGAACCTTACCAATCGATCAGCCAATCGATTGCCTTACCTTCAATCGATCGGCTGATCGATTCAGAGGCAATCTGCCGCACAGCTATGTCTGAATCGATTTACCAGTCGATCTCTCACAGTGAGGCTATCACACACATAATCTTGTGACTTGCAGGAGCTTCTTTTGCCAAGAATCCGGTCCCCGACCTTCTTGGACTTCTCTTGCCTTGCATCTGGTCTTCTGACCCGCAAGAACTCTTTTTGCCAAGAATCCAGTCCTCGACCTTCTTGGACTTCCCTTGCATCTGGTCTTCTGACCTGCAAGAAACTCCTCCTGCAAACTCACAATGCATGTTAGTTCCACCGTATTAACCTAAACTTAAATAATTGTCAACATATTGAAACTTCCAGGGCATGATTGCACTAACAATCTCCCCATTTTTAATGTTTGACAATCTATTTAAGTTTAGGCTAGTTTCCAATACAATGATAAATAATGATTGTAGCTTGCTGAAATAATAACTGCATAAGCAGAAGCAATAAGCATGAACTTCAATATAGATCTCCCCCTTTGTCAAAAATCAAAAGCAAATAACTCCCCCTCAATAAGTGCACAAAGCAAATACGATAAATCCGAGGAATGCTCCCCCTAAAACACACATATATCAACAGAACATAACAACACTGAAATGTAGAATCAAAAGGAGATCTTAGCATAAAAGTATATCATACATTCAAAATGAAGGAGAGTTCACAGAAAGGACTCCAGAATAACCATCCATACAACAAATAAAAACATATCACATAGGAACATAAAACTCGATAAGCTCGTCTCCAGGAGGAGTGGGATCAGGATCAGCAGCTGGAGCGGATGTAGTAGCCGGAGCAGGAGCCGCCGTAGAGTCAGGATCAGGGGCATCCTTAGCAGGGGGAACAGGGGCGGTGGATGGACCAGACTGAGACGGGTGAACCGTCACCCACGAGCCCACTAAGTCCACTAGTGTATCCAGAGTCCGCTGCATCGAGGTTTGCTGCTGGACCACGGTATCCATAGTCGCCTGCATCGAAGTCTGCTGCTGGACCACGGTATCCAACGTGGTACGCAGGCTGGCTACCTCCAAGGTCAGCTCCTCAAGGCGAGTGGAAACCGTCTCCTCAAGAGTCGGAGAAGCTGGCCCGTGGAACTCCTCCTCAGCTTCATCCTCCGCAGGAGCCAAGGCCTGTGCATCCCCCCTGTGGCGAGCTCGGGGTCCCTCCCCAAAAGCACGGCCATCGATCCATCGAACTCCAGCTGGACCACCAATCAGACCCGACTTCTTGAAAGATCGTGAAGAAATCCGAGAATAAGCCACTGTCATGTGCTCCAGCCGTCCCCGGGAGACATCTATCTTCTGGGACGGTAGCCAATCTGTGATAAGATGCCCGAAAGGCATATGTATCGTCTGCTGCACGGGCTGGGTAAAATGAATGATGCAATGAAAGATGTTTAGAGCGATGTTGATGTCAAGGGAATGACGAATGGCATAGAGAGCAAACATATGAGGCGGTCGTAGAGCGGCTAGGGCACGAGAGGCAATGGGGAAAAGACAGTTGATGATCACTTTAAACAAAGCGGCATTTTCAGCTGATAACTCAAGAGAAGAAAACTTCGTGATATGAGCATCTGGCCCATCCGGACGAAGACGACCAAAGAAGAACTGATGCATGGATGCAATGCTAATATGCTCAAAAGGTGGAGGCAGCTCATCGGGAAGATTTGGATAAAAGACAAAGTCATTGTCTGAAGGTAGACATTCGAGATAAGATTGAAGAATCTCATAAGAGAAGTCCAGGCTCCGTTTTGCAACACGAGTGCGATAATTTACACCATCTGAAGTGTGTAAATTATTATAGAATTCGGAGACAAGACCTATATTAACGTCCCTCTCACAGGTCAACAAGGAGTCAAGTTTATAATGCTTGAACCTATTATAGGTATTAAAACAAGATGTCCTATAGTATTGCAAGTTAACTGATCTAGGGGGTATAAGTTTGAAAGTGTTTTTGGTGAAAGCTTGTTGCATTGCAGCATTTGGAAACCTAGGATCAGTGGGAGGTTGAGGACGTGAGGAGGGTACAGACGATCCTTCGCCCGATTCACGAACCTTTTGTTTCTTTCTGTGGGATCGAAAACAAATGCAAGAGATGCACACGGTTTGACAGTCAACGGGAAGGATAAGCAAAGATTCAAGAGCAATGCAAGTAATGCAATGCATGAGGGATAATGCAATGCACAAAGACACACAAGAAACATATAGATTAGGTCAAAAATAGGAGCAAAAAGAACAACAAGGAGGAGAGCAAAAACCTTACCTAGGGTTAGGGTTTTGAGTCCGCATTTTGTGTGAGGACGCGAAGACGAGGAAAGGAGCTGCCCAGTGCGTCGAGAGAGAACTGGAAGAGAAGTGGAATAGCTCCCCTTCGCCGGAGAAGCACGCCGGAGTAACGATCGAGACAGACGAAAACGTCGCCTGGGAAGTCGCCTAGGGCAAGACCGCGTCGAGAGAGAGAGAAAAGAAGAAATAGAATGAGGGGATCGATTCAGATCTAAGGGTTTAAGACGGGTTTTAAGGTCTCGATCGATCGACCGATCGATTGAGAGTAAGTGAATCGATCGGTCGATCGATTCACAATGCTTTTGTGAAAATCGAACAAACGGCTGAATCGATCCATAGATCGATTCAGACGCCTTCTGTGGAAAACCGAAAGAGCGTCTCAATCGATCCATATCGATCCATTGATCGATTGAGGTGCTCTGAATCGATCCATTGATCGATTCAGATGCCTTCTGTGGAAAACCGAAGAGCATCTCAATCGATCCATTTATCGATCGAGGTGCTCTGAATCGATCCATTGATCGATTCAGATCCCTTCTGTGGCCAAGTGTGAGCCTCCCAATCGATTGACCAATCGATTGGGAAGCCTGATATTTCTGCACGTCTGAAAAACTTTCAGAACCAAGATTTGGAAAAGCACAACTAATTGTACACTACTCCAAAAATCACGAAATTTTGCATAGACACTATATGTATGTCCCAAATTATAAAAAAAAAATAAAGTTTAATAAAAATGAACTCACCTTAGTGAAAACTTTCACAAAACCACAAATTATTGAAAACTTCAAAGCTATGAGGAAGTTTGTATCTACCTGTTTCATAATAATCCTCATCCAATAACACACTTCAACCAATGTTTCAGAAGTGAGTTGTTATATGGTAAATTGAAAATTTCCAATCATAATCGTAGGGCAACGGGCACATGAGTTGTACACTTGCTTTCCCTATGATTGGACAAATGAATGTTTCATGTGAAACTCATTTTTCTTGGCCAACTTAATGCATCATAACAAGCATTATGACCAAGATAAATGTTCCTAACCTCTCACCCCCATCTAAATCACACAAAGAAGATAACCCTATGTGTTTGTGAGAGGCAAAAATTAAGGTGAACCTAAAAGCTTTACCTATAAAGTGACCATGGAGGATTTGATTTAATCAATACAACACATTCCCAATTCTCTTCTAAGAAAGCTAAATTCAACTTCGGGAAGA
Source organism: Zingiber officinale (assembly GCF_018446385.1). Lineage (NCBI taxonomy): Eukaryota > Viridiplantae > Streptophyta > Magnoliopsida > Zingiberales > Zingiberaceae > Zingiber > Zingiber officinale. Next base: position 128,883,114 of record NC_055994.1, read on the forward strand.
GGTTTGGTGAAGATATCGGCTTAGTTTGATTTTGATCCAACATAATTTAACATGATATCACCTCGAGTTACATGATCACGGATAAAATGATGTTTAACCTCTATGTGTTTCGTTCTTGAATGATGAACGGGATTTTTGGTTAAATTGATTGTACTCACATTATCACAAAGTACTTGAACATTGTTATAGGTAAGTTTATAGTCTTCTAGAGTATGAGTCATCCACAATAATTGTGATACACACTCTCCCATGGCGATATATTCCGCTTCGGTTGTGGAGAGAGCTACACAATGTTGTTTTCTACTTGACCAACTTACTAAAGAGGACCCTAGAAATTGACAGCTACCACTAGTGCTTTTGCGATCCAACTTGCATCCAGCATAATCGGAATCGGTATAGCCCACTAGATCAAAAGTTTCGGTTCTAGGATACCAAAGACCAACATTTTGAGTCCTTTTGAGATAACGAAGAATTCGCTTAACGACACTCAAATGTGACTCCTTAGCACAAGATTGATACCTAGCACATATACCTACGGTAAAAAGTATATCCGGTCTACTAGCCGTGAGATAGAGAAGACTTCCTATAGCACTACGATATACTTTGGAGTCAACTTCTTTCCCCTCAATGTCTTTATCCAACTTAGTATTTGTGGCCATGGGGTTAGATTTTCCTTTGCATTTTCCATTCCAAATTTCTTAAATAGCTCTTTGACATATTTGGATTGATGAATGTAAATGCCTTCTTTTGTTTGCTTAATTTGTAATCCTAGGAAAAATGTCAACTCACCAACCAAACTCATTTCGAATTCACTTTCCATGTGATTAATGAATTCATTTAAAAAGTCTTTATTTGTGGAACCATAAATAATGTCATCCACATATACTTGGGCTACAAATCGTTACAATTATTTTTCAAGAATAAAGTAGGATCAATTTTTCCTCTATGAAATCCTTTTGATACTAGAAATGTTGATAATCGTTCATACCAAGCCCGAGGAGTTTGTTTTAGTCCATATAAGGCCTTTTTAAGTTTATATACATGAGTTGAACACTCCAAATTTTCAAATCCCGGTGGTTGCTCAACATATACTTCTTCTTTTATTACACCATTTAAAAATGCTGATTTTACATCCATTTGGTACAATTTGAAGCCCTTGTGGGCGGCAAAGGCCAACATCATTCTAATTGACTCCAATCTTGCTACGGGTGCATAAGTTTCATCATAGTCCAACCCTTCTACTTGATTAAAACCTCTAGCAACCAATCTAGCTTTGTTTCTCACCACTATCCCTTTATCATCAAGTTTGTTCCTAAAAACTCATTTTGTATCAATAATTGATTTGTTGTTAGGCCTAGGAACTAAATCCCAAACTTGACTTCTCTCAAATTGAGATAATTCATCTTGCATTACTAAAATCCAATCCGGATCAAACAAGGCATCATCAATGGTTTTTTGTTCTATTTGAGATATTAAGGCAACTTGACTTCCTTCATTTCTAAAGTAAGATCGAGTTCTCACTCCTTGAGTAATGTCTCCTACTACTTGATCTAAGGGATGATTTACATGAGTCCTAGTAGGTCTTGAGTCTTGATTTGTTATAATTTCGGGTTCAAGTGGCAAAGATTCATTTTTCTCACCATCACTTTCTTGATTTTCTTCTCCTTGATGATTTACCTCATTTAGTGTTAGTTTCTCTAACTCAAATTGTAATTCTTCATTGTTTGTTCTTATAGAGTTTAAAGAGGGATTTTCTTCAAACACAACATTTAGTGATTCTTCCACTAGTTTTGATCTTTTGTTGTAAATTCGGTATGCCTTGCTATGACTTGAGTAACCTACAAGAATCCCCTCATCCGCCTTAGCGGAAAACTTTTCCAAGTGATCCTTGGTGTTTAGAATATAAACCTTACACCCAAATACTCTAAGATGCTTAATTGTAGGTTGTTTACCAAACCACAATTCATGAGGTGTTTTTCCTAGAAACCTATGTATTAAAGTTCGATTTTGGACATAACAAGCCGTATTAATTGCTTCGGGCCATAAGAAACTATGTAGTGAATATTCATTTAACATGCTCCTAGCGGCCTCTTGTAACACCCTATTTTTCCTTTCAACAACTTCATTTTGTTGAGGTGTTCTAGGGGTTGAAAACTCATGTTTGTAGCCTTTTTCCATACAAAAACTTGTGAATCTATCATTTTCAAACTCACCTCCATGATCACTTCTTATTTTGTTTATCTTATGAGCCTTTTCATTTTCTACTCTATTACAAAAAGCAATCAAGGTATCTAGAGTTTGATCCTTATGTTTCAAGAAAAACACCCATGTATATCTAGTGTAATCATCCACAATCACAAAGCAATATCTACTACCATTTAAAGAAATATATTTACTACTATCAAATAAATTCATGTGAATGAGCTCTAAAGCATTTGAAGTACTTACAATATTTTTACCTTTATGAGTAGCTTTCGTTTGCTTACCCATTTGACATGCATCACATATTTTATCTTTTTGAAACTTCAACTTTGGCAATCCGTGCACCAACTCCTTCTTTGAAAGATTTTTGATATTCTTCATGTTGGTGTGAGCGAGTCTCTGGTGCCAAAGCCACGTCTCCTCTTCTTTGGACATGAGATACTTAGCAAACACATTAGTAGCACCAAATAGTTCAACTTGATAAATATTTTCTTTTCTATGGCCTATAAGAACATTGGTGTTTAGTTCACTATGTTTGACTAAGCATTGAGATGAGTTGAACTCAACTCTATACCCCCGAGTCACATAGTTGACTAACACTCAAAAGATTAAAAGTCATGCCTTTTACTAGTAACACATTTTTTATTACAAATTTCTCGGAAATTCTAATATCTCCAATTCCAATAACTTTTAGCTCACCACTATTACCAAAAGAAACGGTACCTTTACTTTTGTGTCTAAATGATGAAAATTTTGATGAGTCTCCCGTTATATGCTTAGAGCATCCACTATCTACGAACCATGTTGTTGGATGCTCCCCGTTTTCGCATGCCTGTTTAAACACGATGAACCAAATGTTTTGGTACCCACACTTTGGGTCCGGTAGCATCAATAACAAATTGCTTGGGTACCCAATCTTGAACACCCTTAACCCTTGAAGCATGGTTTCTACTAATTAGGGACATGAATTTAACTTCTTTATCTTGAGATTTGAAACCTAGTCCCGCTTTGTTGTACACGTCTCTTTGAGCTCCTAGAATCATGTCTAAGTATTTTGAGTTTGAGGTAAATTTTACTAGAGCACATCTAAGATCATCAACTTGTGATTTCAATGATACATTTTCTTTTTCAAGATCATCAACATCATTTCTGTCATTTTCATGAAGCATGCATCTTTCACATGACATAATTTCATTTTTGAGTGATTTCAATTCATTTTGCAATCTTTTAACCTTCCCTTTTGATTTAGCTAGTGCATTGGTTAAGCATGCAATGGTGGCATACATCTTATCAAGCTTGGGAGAAATTACCTCATCATCACTAGATGATGACTCACTTGAAGACTCCACATCTTCTTCATGACTATTTTCATCTTCACTGTCTTCTACATGACTTAAGGCCATGAGAGTCATGTGCTTTGAGCTCTTCCTTTCATCTTCTTCCGATGAGCTTGATGATGAGTCATCCCATGTGGCTTTCAACGCCTTCTTCTTTTTCTTGATCTTTTCCTCTTGCTTCTTCAATTTTGGACACTCCGTTTTGTAGTGCCCCTTTTTCTTACATTCATAGCAAATTACATCAGTCTTATTCTTAGAATCCACAAGAGATTTACCTTTTCTTTTCTCATCATTGAAGATTTTCTTAACATCCTTCTTGTCAAACTTCCTTGAATGTCTCATCATTCTTCGAACAAAGTTTGCCATTTCACTTGATGATAGCTCTTCATCACTATCACTATCACTATCTTGTTCGGATTCTGAAGATGACTCCTTCTTCTCATTTTTCTTTTCCTTGTGCTTCTTTTTGCTCTTTTCACTTGCAACCAAGGCTATACCTTTCTCCTTATGACTTGTGTTAGCTTGCTCATGCAATTCAAGTTCACAAAATAATTCATCCAATTTCACTATTGACAAATCCCTTGAAACCTTATAAGCATCCACCATGGATGACCATAAAGAATTTCTTGGGAAAGATTTTAAAGCATACCTTATGAGATCTCGGTTCTCCACACTCTCTCCAACTGAATGAAGACCATTTAGGAGTTCCTTGAATCTCCCATGTAGTGAGCTTACCGTTTCTCCATCCTTCATGGTGAAGTTTTGAAGTTGATTTATCAACAAATCCCTCTTTGCAATTCTTGAATCCTTGGTGCCTTCATTTAGTTCAATAAGCTTATCCCACAAATCTTTGGCACTCTTAAAGGGTCCAACTTTGTTGAGTTGTTCCGAGCTTAATCCACATTGAAGAGTCACAATCGTCTTTGCATTTGCTTGAGCCTTCATTTTTTGTTCAACAGTCCACCTTGATGACTCAAGCATTTTTCCATTTTCAGTTGGCGCAATGAATCCCTCCGTGATTGAGAACCACATATCAATTTCGGTCATGAGATAGTGTTCCATGCGGCTCTTCCAATAAGCAAAATTGCTGCCTTCATAGAATTGTGGTCGTGAAGTACTATGTCCCTCCTTCATTGACATCTTGTAGCTCTTTAACTTGTGCTTTCTTGATGATGAATCCTCAAAAGCAAACCAATGCTCTGATACCACTTGTTAGGATCGGTTGAGCTAGAGGGGGGGTGAATGACTCACTTCTTTTGCTGACCAACTTTGTTTTGCACAGCGGAAGTCTGAAGGCAATGCTAACACCGGTATTTACTTGGTATCCACCTCCTCAAGGAGGTGACTAGTCCAAGGATCCACACCACTCACACTCTTTCACTATCAAAAACCCTCCTTCTCGGATTCACACCGAAGGTGGAGAAACCTTAACAGAAATACAACTCTCCCTTCTCTTCAAAGTAAATATTACAAACACTACAAAGAAGAAGAAGAGAAGGATTACAAGCTTTAACCGGCTTCCTCTTTGCAGGTGAAACTTCAGTACATAGTGGAGAGGAGTTTGAACCCTTTTCTTTGAATCTTGATCGCTTGAGAACTTTCAAAAGACTTGGAGAGCAATGGAACAGTATGTTTTTCGTTGTTATGTGTTTTCCAGTTTCTTCCCGTGTTTTAAACGTTGAGAAAACTAGCCGTTTCTCACGCCGCCATCGCCGTGGATCGATTGAGGTTATATCCCAATCGATTCACAAGTATCCGTTGGAAGCCATTGCGTCAAGATCAACGGTGCAGATTGTTTTATTTGACTTGGATCGATTGGGGCAGCGTTTGAATCGATTCAACCATTTGCTCATGAAATCGCAGCTTCGTGAATTGATTGGCCGATCGATTCAATACCTTGAATCGATCGGCTGATCGATTCAGAATGATTCTGTGCTTCGCATAGAATGTTCATGGATCGATCGGCCGATCGATTCAATACCTTGAATCGATTGGCTGATCGATTCAGAACGATTCTGTGCTTCGCACAGAATGTTCTCGGATCGATCGGCTGATCGATTCAGTACCTTGAATCGATCGGCTGATCGATCCAGACGTATTCTGTGCTGCGGAGAACCTTACCAATCGATCAGCCAATCGATTGTCTTACCTTCAATCGATCGGCTAATCGATTCAGAGGCGATCTGCCGCACAGCTATGTCTGAATCGATTTACCAGTCGATCTCTCACAATGAGGCTATCACACACATAATCTTGTGACTTGTAGGAGCTTCTCTTGCCAAGAATCCGGTCCCCGACCTTCTTGGACTTCTCTTGCCTTGCATCTGGTCTTCTGACCCGCAAGAACTCTTTTTGCCAAGAATCCAGTCCTCGACCTTCTTGGACTTCACTTGTATCTGGTCTTCTGACCTGCAAGAAACTCCTCCTGCAAACTCACAATGCATGTTAGTTCCACCGTATTAACCTAAACTTAAATAATTGTCAACACATTGAAACTTCCAGGGCATGATTGCACCAACAGTTGGAACCCCAAGGTTGTTTTGATGTGATCAAATAAGATAAGTTAGGTCTTGTGGTGTTTTAACCTTATGTTTAAGTGTACAAGAGCTTAAGAGCACAAGAAGTCGAGCAAAAGATACAATTAACGAGAAGGACGACACAGGAGATAGCCGATAGGCTCGATGCGTCTAAGGGACGAGATGCTGCGGAAGAGTATGCGGGCGGATAAGAAGGAGGCGTGCAACGTTTCCGAGGGACGAGATGTCGGAGCGGAAGGTTGTTTGAGAAGGTAGGAAATTGAGTTCGGGTGAGCCTTATTCCGGATGGTCGAGATCACCCAAGCAAGCGGAGCCGGAGCGGAAGATCTGAACCGAGACGAGCAAAACCGGAGTAGAGGGGTCTGGATCGAAAAAAGTCAACCATGTTGACTTTAAGGCTCCGAGCGCCCTGACCCAATCCGAGCGGCCGGACCAGTACGGGCGCCCGAAACCCAATTCTATCCAAATCACGTTTGATCACGATCTGTTATGGAGGGAATAAAGTTTTATCCCCCTCTAGGTGTCTGGAACCCTTCCAAGCGCCCCGACCAAGGTTATAAATATAGCCTTGGTCCAAGAAACTAAATAGAACAAGTAATTTTCATTTACAATACTTATGTGTTTCTCTTTGTTAGTTTAGCTTCATCTTTTCGTGTTTTCACTGTTGTAAGAGGTTTCTCCGCCTGAAGGAGTATTTAATGCGCTTCACTTCCTTGTACTAACAATCTCCCCGGTTGTAACCAAGTAAATCCTCTAGCCTCAGTCTTTCAGTTTATTTCTGATTTTATTTATGCAAATGGTCATTAAGTCCGAGAAGGGTATTTTCTATTTTATTTTGCACATGGATATTCAACCCCCCTTCTAGCTAGCCCAACGGTTCCAACAACATACACTAACATACACTTCTAAAGAGGAAGAAACACATCATAGCACGTGTTTCATATTATGTGTGCAAAAGTGACCATTTGGAAAATGAGTAGTTGAGTCCCAACTCATTGTGTGAGATTCATAGGTTTATATATACAAACCTAATTTTATACCCTTAAGACTTTCAACTATTTCTTTTATTTTTTTTTATTTTAGTGATGCTACTTTAGCATGCTACCAATAGCCATGAAAGATTCGCCAATATGGTACATGTCTAAAAAGTAGCTAAAATAAAGATTGAAAGATTCTGATGGGAAAGGAGAATTTATTTTTACACTTATTTTATATTCACAAGCCTTTCTTTTTTGGCTTTCTAAAACAAAGTGCGTAGCGGAATATAATTAAGTAAGAAATAATAAAACAAGACACGATTGATTTTATTTGCTTCGGAACCTTTGTTGACTCATATTCTAAGACCTAGGTTTCTTGGACATTTTCGATGGATAATCCACTATCAATTGTAAAATCAATATAGATAAAAAAAAGTGTAACAACCTTACACTTTCTTAAGTAATAAATAACTTAATTAAAATGTTACCTAACACATAAAGATGAAGATCGGGATTGAGCTCTAGTGATGGAGTTGGTCTAACTATAGCTAAGTGTAGTAGCGTCGTAGTAGAGTGAAAGCACAATTGCAGAACATCCTAGCGATCAAGGATGCACGTTGAAAAATTGATTCAAAGCCTCTGCTCGAAGCCCTCTTTTAAACAGTGTTGGAAGCACCTCTAAGGGTCCAGGGCGCCTCCAATAGCGCTTAACTGATCGCAACCTCTAATTTTTATCCGCGCGAGGGCGCCTTCATTAGTTCTAAGGCACCTCCAATGTGCTCTGAGACGCCTCTATTAGTACAGTTGACACTAATAATTGAACTTTGGTTTTGATGAACGATAAATAGTTAAAGTTAGATTATGTGTTATCTGAAACCTTTACCGAGTGTGCAAGAATTGACGGATCTAGAGGACCTAACATTAGACTGAAGCCCAGTTAGGTATAAGAACCTGATAATTGTCATAAAGCCCAGATAGGTCAAGGTATGACCCGATATCTGACAGAAAGTCTAGTTAGGTCTGTGGGATCTAACAACTGGCTGAAGTCTAGTTAGGTCTACGAATCTGACAACTGGCAGGAAGACCTGGTGGGTCAAGAGGCACGCCAAATGATTAAAAATGATAAGTAAGGTAAGTCATTGGAGGAGAGTAATCTAGTGAGGACGAGCCCCAGTAAGATTATAGGCGACAGTCTAACTTACATCCATTTTGGAAGTCTAAGCCAAGACCATGAGTAGATCCTAAGACATGATCTAATTAATAATTATTTTATTTTAATTATGCTAACTCTGTTTTGCAAATTATTTTTTGTTATTGGGCTAACATGAATTTGCATGATTGAATTACAAATAATCACCTTGGATAAACAATGTCTGAGGCGCAAATAATCACCTTGGATGAACAGTTTCTAAGGAGACACCCTGGATTGAGAGGAGGCACCCTCGGACGGATAAACTTCGAGGATAGAAGTTTGCTATGCGAAGGCATCTTAGAGTGCATTGGAGGCTCCTCGGAAGTGCGCTGAGACACCTTGGAGCATTTGGAGAAGCTCTCACGCAGATAGAAATCGAAGGTCTCGAAGCTAATAAAATCTGAAGTCTGCACGATCAAATTTGAGATTGGAGGTGCCTCAGATAAGGTTGGAGGTGCCCTCAATACTCCTTATAAATAGTGTTCAGCCAACACTTGAGGAAGAACTTCCACACACGCTCTAACAATCATTCTGTGACTTCATTTTCACGCTGCGGCTATACCACTACTCTACTACACCCGACCACTGCCGGAAGACTGACTTCAACACACGAGCTCATCCAGATCTTCATCTTTTAATGTTGGTAACAAATTTACTATTATTTTTTTATACCTACTTAAAGGAAGTGTAGTTTTTTACACTATCTTATATTCTTCTTGTACTCAATTACTCTACCGGAAGTTTACTGGTAGAGATTTTAGTTGATTGCCCATTGATAGATGCGAGGAACTAAGTCTTGGAGTAGGAGTTGCCGAATGCTCTGAACCAAGTAACCGACTATATTTTGATTTTTCTTGTGTTTTATTTTCTTTTATTCCGCTGCATCGGGACCCCACATGACAGGAGCTTCATGCACTGGGCTGCCCTTTTTTTTTATTCTATTGCACGCTCACTTGTTTTAAAAGTTTTTTAAATACATGTGATTCACCCCCTCATGTGACCAATGGTCCTACAACCTCCATGCAACGAACTTCTATCCTTGAATCGTATCTACATGAGGGAGACTCTGCACTATCCAGGACGCCTCTATTCAGCTCTAAGACCCCTCCAGTCAGCTCTGAGGTGCCTTGAGCATTGTTCATCTGAGACTTATAATTTGTGCACTTTAACTCCTATAAAACATGTTAGTTTAAATACCAAAGATACCATGCAAAATAAAGTTAACACATAAATAAAATAAATTTATCACTTAGATCATATCTTACCAAGACCAGGTCTAATCATAATCTCAACTTAGATTTCTAAAATGGATCTAAGTTTGACCAGCGCTTACTATTCCCTTAATGGGAAATATGTCCTCACTGGATCTCTCTCCTCTAGTGCTTACCTCCAATTACCTGCCAAACATATGGTCCTCCAGACTTATTTGGGCTTTCTCTAGTCATGCTTAGTGTCTAATCAATCTGATCTACTAAAACTTTCTTGCAACACTAAGTTAGCATAATATATATAAAATATTAAAGTAAATCAATTTTAGCATCTTTTAAAATTCACTAGTTTGGTCGACGATGCACTTCTCTTATTAGGACTTTCATCATCTAACTTCATTATTAGGATCTGACTTCACTCATTAGTGTTGGTGCAACCTTAGGTCAAGGTTGACCTGGTTGACCCAACTCAAGGTGACTTGACTCGAGTTGTATTTTGATGTTTGACTTGGGAAGATTGTCGGTGCAACCTTAGGTCAAGGTTGACCTAGTTGAGTTGCATGTCGATGTTTGACGAGAAGAGAGTTGTATTCTTGATGTTTGACAAGAATAGGTGTTTGGGAGATTGTAGGTGCAACCTTAGGTCAAGGTTGACCTGGTTGACCTGATTCGTGAAAAGTCCAAGTATGGAGACTTGACACTGGAAAAGTCCAAGTACGGAGACTTGGCACGGGGAAAAGTCCAAGCAGGTAGCTTGGCACGCGGAAAGTCCAAGTATGGAGACTTGGCACGGGGAAAGTCCTAACTGGGATGTTAGGCAGTGTGGAAAGTCCTGGTGAGTGAAGCCAGGCAGTGAGAAAGTCCTAACTGGGATGTTAGACAGTGTGGAAAGTCCTGGTGAGTGAAGCCAGGCAGTGGGAAAGTCCTAACTGAGATGTTAGGCAGTTGGAAAGTCCTGGTGAGTAAAGCCAGGCAGTGAGAAAGTCCTAACTGGGATGTTAGGCAGTGTGAAAACCCTAGTGAGTGAAGCTAGGTGAAAGTCCTGGTGAGTGAAGCCGGGCAAGGGAAAATCCAGATGGATCAAGGATGATCGGACTTCTGGTGTTGAGAAGGTCAAGTAGGTCAAGGGAGTGACCGGATACTTGACACGAAGAGAAAAGTCCAAGTGGGTCAAAGGGATTGACCGGACACTTGGTGAGGAGTCTTAGCAGGTCAAGGGAGTGACCGGATGCTAAGCATGATGTACCAATAGGTCAAGGTTGACCGGATATTGGTTTGAAAGGTTAGGGACTTGGTTTGGGCAAAAACCAAGCTCTGGATCGGTCTGCAGACCGATCCAGCGATACGTTTGTGTATCTGATCGATCTGGTGACCGATCAGATAACAAACAGAAGGCAAAGCGCAGTTCTGTGAGCTTACTGATCGGTCTGGGGACCGATCAGCATGAAGTCTGATCGGTCTCCACGACCGATCAGAGACGCAGCCGAGAGAGGTGGGATCGGTCTGTGGACCGATCCAGCTGTGGCCTGATCGGTCCACAGACCGATCAAGAAACGAACAGAAAGTTGGGCAACTTTCTATGGAGCAATCTGATCGGTCTAGGGACCGATCAGCCCAGGGCCTGATCGGTCCCCAGACCGATCAGGGTGGAGCCTGATCGGTCCACGATTCGACCGTTGAGTCACAACGGGTCGCTCCGTCTTCTCCACTGGCTTCTGTCTTCACTGTGCAGGTTCGCAGGTTATAAAAGGAGATCAAGGCTTTGGTGCTTCTCCTTCCTTCCTTCTTCCTTCTCTTCTGCTGAAGATTTGTGGGTTGCGATAAGAGCTCTGTTGAGTTCCTTCCGAAAGCTTCGCGTGAGCTTCCCCGACTGGAACAGCTGCTGCTGTTAGGGTTTTTGAAGCTGCTGCTTCATCTGGACTCCAGTCGACGAGAAAGCAAGATTGGTAGAGTGCTTGTGTATTCTTATTGTATTTCTTGCTTATTCTTTGTACTTGTACTCCTGTTTGCTGTTGCAAATAAGTGTGGCGAGGTTTCTCCACCCAGAAGGAGTTTTTATTAGCCGGTTTTCCGGGGACTCATCCACCGACGGATTGATTGGGTTCGTCCACCTTACGGACACGCCGAGGAGTAGGAGCATCATCTCCGAACCTCGTACATAGCTGTGTTAAGGTTTGATATTCTTCCTTTCGTTTCTAGTTTATTTTTCCGTTGCGCTAACGAATTGTAGGAAGAAACGAGCGATTTGGGGCGGCTATTCACACCCCCCCTCTCTAGCCGTACGAAGGATCCTAACAATTGGAACTTCCTCTTGCCTAACTTCCAGTTAGGACTAATTACTTAGAAGACTTTTCACCAGCCTAACTTCTAGTTAGAATTTACCCTTGCCTAACCTCCAGTTAAAATTGTCACTTAATATACTTCTTACCTGCCTAACCTTTGGTTAGAACTTACCCTTGCTAGTCTCTAGTCTTGACTAGACTTTTCTTTTCCAAATATCAAATTATGTTTGGATTAACCTTGCCCCCACGGGCTTAGCTGAGTTGGTAAGTGGCAGGTTGATTGCCACATAAGGTATTGGGATTGAATCTCGGGGCTGACGAGGCGTAAATTGCTGCAACCCATGTAAACCCCACCTGCCACTTGCCTTCTCGGTCATCATGATTTACCTTATTCGTGTTGGTCCTAGGGCGGGCTGGCGGGAGCGAGCGTAATCGTCTTTTACCACATGTTTGGATTACCCCTTAGTCAACCTGACCCGACATATTGTCAAATATTAAGATCTTAGAGGTCGATTATGCTAATAGTTAAAACATAATTATGAAACATGAATATAGATAAATATTTTGAATTAAATATGCTCTTATTATTTTATCTGGGACAAGAGATATGTTGATTAGCAGAGTAGTATATCCTCATGAATAGTTTGAAATAAGTTGCTATATATCCTTAACATGTGTATGACTATAAACTCTTATTTAATATGTTTATTGGTCATATGATCTATTTGCTTATATAAAATTGATGGTATATGATTATGGTTTATTTATAGATTGAAGAAGTCTATATGTGAGTGGGAGATGTAAAAAATTTATAATGGCTAAATGAGTCTTCCACGAGGATGGACTCCATCAGACCTAATTGAAATATATATATATATATATATATATATATATATATATATATATATATATATATATCAAAAAAAGGGGTGTGAGAAAAAATTGAAAAAGAATTCTTATTTTATTACGAAAGCGCCCCTACTTCATACTAATTTTGTAAATAAAAAATATCATAATTATTAAATATTTGGATTGTCAGAATTAATCCTTTTCTGTTCGTGATCAATGTCAGACCATTGAGACATTTCTATCGCCCGTGAAGGAAGGTTAGTAAATTAACTATAAATCATCCTAAATCAAATGATGTCTTTTTATTCGATTTTCTAGTTAATTTTCCGTCATACCAACTTCCTTTGTCACGACATGTCTAGATCAGCCTCTTCTTGTGGAAGTACCCCTTTAGGTGCCGCAGCTGCAAAGCCGAAGACAAAATGCACACAGCGACAGACATCAAACTGAACAACGCCACCCTGTAGTTCGCCTTCTCACTATCATTCTTCATTTTTTCTCCCCTGCAGAATCCATAAACCGAAACGCAAGTCAATGAGTTGCACGTTCTCAAATGCCAAGTCGAAACTAAATTACGAACTCAGAGAATTAGTACTATTCTTACTTGCCGACCAGATACAGCATGCGTTGATGGATCAATTTCGCATACACCACCGCCTTCCTTAGCCCAAGCTCAACACCCTTTGAAAATCCACAAAGAAGCTAAGGTACTCGAATAAGAATTAATGAATTTAAACACAAGTTCCAACTCATAACGCATCATGCATGCCTCAATGTTTTCCTTCTTGGCAATGGCTTCCCAGTCCTTCGCAGCGAAACCGATCTTCCAGTCGATGTTAACGCCTGTTTGAATGCTCGTGTTCTCAGTACTGTCCAGCGTGAAACAGAGTTTGTAGGTGCCTTGCTCACTCGCGGTGAATCCAAACTGGCCTGTTGTTATATTTTCTTGATGGTGAAGGGTGTTCTCCGACGGCGAAGTCACCTGGAATTGAAATAGCTTTAGAATCTAGAAATGCCCATAAAATCGATGTCGCGGGCTTTCACCTTGACGGAGACGGTGGGCGTGACGTCGGACTTGTTCTCGCGGGCGACCGCGTACTCGGCCAAGGTGAGGACGCCGGCGTCAAGATCCTCCCAGATGCATTTGGTGCCGTTCGGCGCCGGCAGGCTCAGCCACAGCGCCGCCGCCGAGGGGGGCTTGACCAGTGCGGTCAGTATCCAGGTCGCGAGCAGCAGCATCATGCCTGCCGTTTCGTCCATTTTTTGTTGCTCCCTTAATTCTGGATGCATCGCATTAGTAGTTGGATTTGGCTTAATAACTCCAGTTAGATTCTAATTAACTGCGGGCATTTAATTCTTCTTTCGGTTTTGGATTTAATTAAATACACCATTAACTCTTCTAAATCTGGTTTCCAAATTTCGTAAAGAAATTAAAAATTAATCATTCTCTCTTTTCCATTTATATGCTTATCCAGAATACAAATAAATAAATGACTTTGAAGTCTGAATGGATCACCACATGGGCATGCTCTATTCAGGAAAACAATTATTATGTATTTATATGTGAAGCTGACACGGCGGAGGTTGACGTGCACGATCGAGACGTGACGTCCGGCACGATGACGATAAGTGGTTTATCAACTACGCCAGGTCAAGCAATTACGCTGGCGCTCTCCACTCTAAATTATATAAAACAAAGGTATATTACGAAGTCAGTTTATAATTGCATTTTAAAAATGTTTGGTGTGATGACGGGTTAATAACGTTAACGGGCAAGAATGATATTGGTTGACGAGCAAAGCATGCACTGGGTATCGACTAGCGAGTGGGGCCGGCAAGACTGTCAATTGCAACACGTCTCTATAACAAATACCATACGCGTATTCGTCTCCCGAACAAACCACGCAGGTAGCGCCAAATTGCTATTTTTTTCCCATTAACATACACGTATTTTTTCGTTTTGATGCCCGAGTCCCTGTACATTTTAAAATTGCAGATTCGTCATTATTTCTTGTCCTTTTAATTGCTTATTAAAGCAAGCACCGCCATCAGCCTGACAAAAATATTTCGGTGTCTAATGTTGCGGGCCCCCATCGTTAGGGCTGGGATATTTAAAGCTACTTAAAACTATAGACATTATTGATACTTGAATGAATAAAAAAAACGTGAGTCAGCGAAGAGAGGTTGCTTAAATGAATATAAAAAAGTTGGAAGGTGGAAGCAAAATTAAGAGGTGAATATTGAAATATCTCATTTTGAAGGATTAGATATGCAAATTTCGCCGAGGATATATAAAAACAAGAAAAAGGCAGCCTTTATTCACGATTGCCACATTCCATTCCTTTACTTTCCGTCGTTGGTAAAAAGTAAGGCACAGTGGAAAAAACAAGACACTCCGATTCCGACGGCAAGCGGCAGCACCAGCGGCGGAAGAACGAGGCAAGAGGAAAACAACAGAGAGGGGAAGGTAAAGCCGACGTCGTGCTTGAAACGAAACAAAGACTCGGAGAGAGATGCGGATAAAATTATGGGGCAGGATCGTTGGATGGATTCCGGTCGGTGCGTCGTGACGGAATCGATGCCTCTTGCCACTTGTTCTGCTCAGTTGGGAGCTCTAGCCCTTTTTTGGTTGGAAAATTCTTGATCCTTGGTGCGTCCTGTTGGCGTTTTTTCGCTTCCGGATTCGCCAAGCTGGTTTCTCATTCTTTGGTTTCCAATTTCTCCTTTGCGTCCTGGATGCTTGTCCCGTGCGGTTGGTGCTACTCGTTTTCATATTTCTAGTGCATCCGGAGGGAGGTTTGGGGTGCGAGTCTCGGCGAGGTAGGGTTTCTATTTGCTCTTAGCACTTTATGGTCTGATCGGTTTCTTCGAGTTCATGGGTGAAAGTGATTAAAGAATGATACTCTTTGTGAGGCGAATCTAATAGATTTGAGTAAGATATAGTACTTTATTCCGTTAGGACCTAAGCTCGTGGATAAATGAAAAGTGTAGTTTAGATATATTTGTAATATCTTTGATGATGAACTTGAAGCATTGTATTTCAATGGGAGGGTGGATTGATTTGCAGGGTGAAAGGCTTAATATATACGTAATAAATTTCCTTACTATTTCCACACTCACAACTTGGAGATCAGGAACCTCAATTCAGTTAAGATGAGGTTCAGATTTTTGTGGTGATGGAGATTTCTTGGAAAGGGTTGCTTTATTATGTGGAAGCCATTTTCAAATTGAAGTTCTCCTGTTTATGTCTCTGATTACACTTCTTAAGGTTAAGGTTACCAGGGCGTGTTGTTCTGATTTTGTCTATCAGTTTTCAACATTGAGATCTCTCTTATACTCAATGCCTTCCGTAGCTGTGTTGTTCGGAGCTAATGGTATATCATTTAGAATTTTGAATAGGGAAAGTACCCAAATAGGACCTCTACCAATGAAAAATTATGAGTTCTGATACTCTCACGGTTTTAAAAAGTTTTTGCTTAGGATTTCTATGAGGTTGTCTAGGCAAATTTTAAAGGGAATTGCATGGAAACCACATGTGGCTGCATATGGCATATGCACTCTGCATGTACTGTTAAAAAACCGTATTTAGTTTCCTCAAGTCTATTTAAACAAACAAATTTACTTAGACCCATAAATTTTCCTATTCAAAATCCTAGTGTTAACTTGATAAATAGGTTTGACATCAATATAAATATTTCTTTAAAATTTTCAATACTGATGTGCATATGCTCTTGCATTCCACTATGCGATATAAAATGAGTCCATTGCATTAGCACCTACTTAAACTCTTGAATCCTTGTGTCCCTTGTTTAAAAATACCCAAATTAGGGCCCTTCTACTAAAATACCCTTCTCAGTCCATGTAGGCAATTCTTCTTGTATAGACTTTACTGGCGAATCTATTGTTGGATCTGTGAATGTCAACATTTAGGTTCCACTTAGAGGTCTTAGAAATGGAACGTTAGAGCATACAAAAGCTAATATGTGATTTCATTAGTTATTAAAATATGTCAACCTCTTTCAAATCTTAATATGGATTTTGTATATGTTTAGTTGGATGTGTTGGCCAAATATGATTTTGCCATACATTGTTTTTCCTGGCCCTAAGAAAGATTAATTGTGTACTTCGCCAAGGGGAGCATACATGAGTGGGTGAATGTGATGGTACCTTTGTATTGTGCCTTCTTATGGTTCTCGTTTCCCATTTTCAATTATGCAGAGATTACTATCTAGCTTTTGGACTCATAGACTTTAATGCTACTGCTTGTTTAATGCTGAAACTGTCTTGCAGTCTCATATACGGAGATCTTTGCTTGTGGTTTTATCTTATCTTGATGCTTTTTTCATGTAGATCTTAGTCGGGAACATAACATGGCAGGTTTGAATATGAGCCCTGAGCTTGGTGGAAGGTGAGATGTTTTTGCCCTTGTTTCATCTACCTAGGTATTACATTATTTGCTCTCATCTTAAACAACACATCTATACATTTTAAGATGGTTGTTGTTAGAGTCTTCTTGATAAAAGCATCAAGTTAGACAAGTTTATGCTCTTCTTATCTTCTATTGAAATTTTATTTGTCACTTGCTTGCTAGCTATGGTGAGAAGGTACTCTCAAATGGTGATGTCTATGTTGGAAGTTTTGATGGTTTGCTTCCTCATGGGATAGGAAGATATACCTGGTCAGATGGAATGATATATGATGGACAATGGGAGAAAAGCAAAATAACTGGTAGAGGAAAGATATATTGGCTATCTGGTGCAACATATGAAGGTGAATTTTGTGGAGGTTTTCTCCATGGTTCAGGTACTCTTTTTGGACTTGATGGTTCTGTCTATAAAGGTTTATGGAGGATGAATAAACAACATGGAAAGGGAGTCAAAACTTATTCTAATCTAGATGAATATGATGGTCTGTGGAGGGAGGGTTGCCAAGAAGGTCTTGGCACATACAGATGGTGTAATGACAATACTTATACTGGAAATTGGAAGGCTGGAAAGATGTATGGTAAAGGGGTTATGAAGTGGGCAAATGGTGATATATTTTATGGTGATTGGTCAGATGGATTAGAAAATGGCTCAGGCTGCTACAAATATGCGGATGGATCAATTTATATCGGAATTTGGAGTAAAGGGTTAAAGGATGGACATGGAACCTTTTTCCCTCCCGGAAGCAAACTACCTAATGAACTTAGATGTCCAGAATCTGTTCTGTATGATAATATGGCACAAAGGCTTTTTCATTCTGCATTATACAGTGCCGAAGCACCAGTGAGCAAAAAGGCCTTTAACGGAAGATGTAAAATCACTAGATGGAGCACACTTGGTTACTTCCATAAATCAAAGCGAATATCACATAGGCCATCATCTCTTGGAGTCTGGAACATCGACACTAGTTGTAGCAGTTTGTCAGAGAGCACATCTCATACACAGTGTTCTTCATCTGATGGTCGCCATGTACTTGTAGATGCCTGTGTTGTAGCATATGATAGAGAGTACATGCAAGGAGTACTAATAACCGAAAGCATTAGTCATTATGATTTTGAAAAATCTCAAAGAAGTAAAAAGAAGTGGAAAATGAAACAACAATCAAGGGGACCTGGTGAAAATATTTACAGAGGTCACAGGAACTACTATCTGATGCTAAACTTGCAACTTGGAATTAGGTAAATATCTTGAATTAGTGAGCTTGAGAACATTGTTCAGTCTTCTTTTTCATTCCTTAACTCCTTCATTTAGTAGTTGTGTAACTCATATTGCATCAAACTATTTACCAATCCTTTTATTGGATTACTCTGTGCTTTGAAGTTAATTTATTCTGATGACAGAGAAATTTTTAAAAAATTTGGTAGGTTTATTTCTACATAGGAATTCAAAACAAATCTCTTGCCTATTTATTAGTCTATGTAGATTTGGTTTAGCTGAGTTTTTATATATTTTGGTTGAAAAGCCCATGCAAATAAATCTTCATCACATTGAGCCCTCTAGAGTGTTTTTTTCCTCCCTCACCCAGTTGACATCCTCTTGTTGAAAAGAATGTGAATCAAAATAATGAAAAAGGAGAATCTGAATTGAACTTGATTCAAATGCTTATGCACAAACAAATTGGCTTAGTGATGTTACCAAGGTTTAAAATCTTGTTCCAAGCTAGGCTTCTCCTGGCATGAACAAAATGTGGCAACGCTACATCGAGTATGCCGACATGTGCTGGACATATGAATTAAGAGGAAGGAATTGGGGAGGAGAATAGGAAAAAAATAGAAGGAGAGGAGAAGATGCAAAAATCCAAACCCTAGTCCTTCTCATGGTCGCCTCGTCTAGCTTGAGATAGCCTTGAGTGAAAGCTCCAACATTGTCATGGTAGTTGCTATTATCATGGAAACCTCATGTGAAAGCTTTGATGCTATCACAATTAGCATCTAGGACATAGCCGAGTTGGTCACTACGTGGTACATTTATAGAAATGGGCAAAGGTTGATTCCCGATGAAGCCGGTGGAAATAACCTCCCATGTAGTGGCCTACTCGGGGCGCTTGGGGTTTTGACCTTTTGCAGAAATTTGATGCTATCACAATCATCACAAAGCCCACGTGAAGGCTCTAATAGCATTGCTGTCATTGTTGACCTCGAGAAAGTCAAATCTGTCTCAATTGTGGAATGGGTTTTGTCTTCTTGGCCACTTTTTGTGTGTTGGTCAGCAGTTAGATTGATATATCTCACCCATGTTGATTGGCATAGAACAAATAAGAAACTGTGGATCATATTAATTATTAGCATAGTGAAGATTGATAAAATAATCATTTGATAATAAGAAAGTTAGCTTCTTTTCATTAGCACGAAACTTTCCTATTGAAATGATTCTCATGAGCTATCCTTTGTGGAATCTATCTTCCTAAGCTCTATATTTAACTTTTATTTGTTTTGATTATTATTTGTTGCTGTAACCTCAACGTTGAGAAACTGAGTTCTCCTTTTGAAACTGACAGGTATACAGTTGGGAAAATCACACCAGTGCCTATGCGTGAAGTCCGATCCTCTGATTTTGGGCCTCGAGCTAGAATACGAATGTACTTCCCTTGTATGGGATCTCAATTTACACCTCCACATAACTCCATTGGTTTTTTTTGGAAGGACTATTGTCCTATGGTTTTTAGGTAGTTCAGCATCATTCTTTCTGATTCTTTATTTAACTTAAAACAATCATTTTAGACATGTATTCTAGTGATTTACATCAGCTTAGGTATTGTTTTGGTCTTCCATGTTCATGCCATGCACAAGCAGTGAGAAATAGTTCTTTATCTTGGTTTTGATGCTAGAGGTTCACCCATTTAATCAAAAATATCATATAAGGAACTTTGCATGAGTCTTTCCAACATTATCATTTTGTATTTTCCCAACTCCCCCTCTTTCTGTATTGGAGTATAGACTTAATGACGTACATTTCCAACTTTACTGGCCTTGACAAAATGGCATGCATAGCCAGGGATGGTGGGACAGTTGGTGCAATGGGGGTGACTGCCCCAACTATCCCATAGGGAGTTAAATGGCCTTTTTATTCCTACTCAATCTAGTGAATATATTAATGCAATTTAATTTTTTTCTGGAATCAATTTCCCCTAAAAGTACTTGGCTTTGCAGCAAAAGTTATGAACAGTAAGAGTACATGGTTTCATAATCTATCTTTCCTTATATATATTTTAATCATACTCTTCTTGCATTGCATTGCATTTCTGTGATATATTCCTTTTATTTTGTTATACTGTAGAAATTAGAAGTTCAATCTGCCTCCTAGCCTTGGGTAAATTATAAGAAGAAGATTGTGTTGATTTTTGTTTTCCATCATCAAGTGATAATAGAAGTAGAGGAAAGGGTTTTCATATATTATAAGTTAGTGGTTGCACCCAATGCCCATAGTGATTAGAGTGTCTACAGCTTTATAAGTTTCAGCAGACACTTGCAGGGACACAAGCAAAAGTGCAGATGTTACAATTTACACCACCATTTGTTCACTTTTATCATTTTTTTTAAATACACAATATATCTGAATATTTGTGCCCTAATAACTACTCTGTGTCTCTTTGCACTTGCTTTGTTGTGTGATTTCTTATATGCAGCCTGTCCATTTGATTGCTTGAGAGTTGGTGCTCACTGTTTTTCTTAATGCAATATGTTTTCAGGAATCTTCGTGAAATGTTTAAGATAGATGCTGCGGACTACATGATGTCCATATGTGGAGGTGATGGTCTGAAGGAGCTTTCATCTCCAGGAAAAAGCGGCAGCATATTTTACCTTTCGCAAGATGAAAGATTTGTAATAAAGACTATGAGAAAATATGAACTTAAGGTTTGAATACTCATCTATGCATTTTATCACAGAAAAAATGAATTTTTTTTTCCCCCACAGGGCATTTGAGTGTTTTTTTTTTTTTCAATTTTCAAATGTTGCTTGCTTTGGTACCATTTAAATGAAATTAGTCACATGATGTTAAATTGTCAAAATTTTGTTGTTTCCCTCTCGTCCTTGCTTTGGATTGATTGTGTAATAGATGTAAAAATGGGTATATATTCAGCGCAAAAACATTGTTATCTTTTAATTTGGCAGCATATTATACACTTTTTGTGAGCAAATCCTATACAAATTGCTAGTTGCAACTCTTTTGCATAATTTCTTATCCTGAATCCTTTATCCATGATATTTTTGTTTCAAACACACAGGAGTTTTCTTCTACATGCTGCTTGATGAAGCACCTAATATGTAGTTCTGTAGTATTCTTGGGCTCTAGTGCATTAATTTATAGGTACATCTCTTTTTTGTTTTAGAATCAATTCTTCTATCAGTTTGAATTCAGGAAGGGATAAGGTCCAAGGTCATAAGACGCTTTCAAACTGTGTAAATTTCCAACCTAATTTGGTCTAGTTTAGAAGAATTTTTCGTAGTTCCAGAAAAATGCTGCTTAACAAAGGATTCTGTCATTGCTTAACTGTGACAAAGTAGATCCACTATTAGTTGTTCATTAAACCTAGTTGGAATATAAGCAATAATTTGGATAGCAACTGCATTAGCATAAAATTTTCAATTTAACTGAAGGTTCTGAATTTCAACATTTAACTTGTAGATCCTGTTAAAGATGCTTCCAAATTATTATGCTCATGTTGGAGCCTATGACAATACCCTAATAACAAAATTTTTTGGTCTCCACAGACTGACTATTAAAGGGAGGAAGGTGTGTTGACAAATTTTCATCACAGTTCTACATTTCAAATGCTTTTACTGCTATTTAACATGTTGTTGTTGTAGATTCGCTTTGTTGTTATGGGAAATATGTTTCGGACAGAACTGCGAATTCACCGTCGGTATGACTTGAAGGGTTCCTCTATTGGAAGATCTACAAGCACACATAAAACTAATGGGAACACAACATTGAAGGACCTTGACTTGTCATATGTTTTTCATTTAGAGAAATCATGGCGACAGTCACTTTTTAGGTCAGCTACTTAAATTCATTGTCTTTAAGATGATGTTTAGTATCATGTTAGACTTTCATTTCTGCCAGAGGCAAGGAATACATCATTCACTCAAAAACGGGCCTATCCTCTTCTACAAGTATTCAAATCGTAGAAAGATAATGGAAAACATGAGGGAATATTTGAATTTAGATCCTGGAATGTTGCTAATATTATTACTAAGGTTGCAAAGACCTTGGAAGTAGTTGTGAAAATCCTAGGTATAAAACCAGCCTCCTCCAAATGAGGGCTTGCTCCCATAATATATAACTAAATATAAAAATTAGGCAAGCCGTTAGCCTTTCCCTTTACTTAAAAAAGGTATCCTTGTCATGTTTTATCCTTTTTATAAGATTTTCCATGTTTCATATGAATGCCATGTTTTATATTCTCTCATTCCTAATAAGTTACCGTTTGCATTATTAATTGTAGTATCATTTTCACATCACTAGCTTCTTTATGGCTCTTTGCATATGATATTCCCTTTCTCTAAAATCTATCAATAAGTTGATATCCTTCATCTACCTTGATAAGTATTGATGTATTTCTGCCTCGGTGCAATGATGCAATGGTTAGGTCCTCTAACGGATAACCAAGGGATCTAAGGTTCGAGTCTTAGTTGCGGCGCATTATAGGAGATTTCCCCTCCGTGAACGCTACTATTTGGATGAGTCTCCATGAGCGCTTATCATGAGCCGATGGGAAATTTCCGTGAGGCTAGGCCGGTCACCTCTAGGATTAGTCGGTTCGAAGAGCTGAATACCTAGATTATCAAAAAAAAAGTATTGATGTATTTCTGCATGTCATATCACATTACTAGCTTCTTTCTTGCTTTCTTTGAATGGTCATCCCCGTCTCCAAAACCCAAGGATAAGTTGATATGTTTTAATGACCTTGATCACCGTGAGATACAATTAAGCCTGAAAAGTTGGGGAAGCTTAGTTCTAAAATGAAACTTAAATGCATCCTTGTTAGAATTTATTTAAATTAATTAATGAAATAATAAATCTAAATGAATGGATATTTGAAGTAAAATGGGTCAACGCAAATTTGAAAATTCAAGAAAGGCATGGCCGTTGAAATGGAATGGGTGTGAATGAATAGTTGCGATACATTCAGAAAATTATGGCTGTTCATTTTAATTTGGAGCTAGGCAGTTTTTTCAGTTTTAACATTCAAAACTGAAAACAAGTTGTATCTTTTGGCACATGTCTTTTGGCAAGAGACGTATCTATTCATTGTGACTTTTGGAAGAGACTATTCAAGTCTATAAATAGAGAAGAGATTGTGAAGACAAAAACAACAAGTTTTTTTCTCTCATCTTTATAATATCGAATTTTTATATTCTCCAAGTTTCAAAATATTTTCTATTGTTGCTTATAGAAAATATTGCAAAGGCTTGTCATATCTCAAAAACTATTTGTCATTGCTTCCTTAAGCAACATTGAGAGGGGGCAAATATAGTTTTTAGGAAAATGTATCTCGTACGTGTTTCAAGTCTTCAACCATTTGTTTCCTAATTTTGGGAGATCACCTCATATCATATCATTTTTCTAACAATTTCTTGCTCTACTTGGGAAATATGTCCTCAACTTGTTAAAGATACCTTGCCTTTCTTTCTCTATGCATCTCCCTTCTTCTATCTGTTCAATTGAGAGTTGAGGTTGAAGGATCGAAATAGTGATAGAGGGTGGGTGAATATCGCTCATTAAAAATCATTTTTATTTCGTAAAACTAAATCAAAGTATAACAGTGGAATTAAAAATAATAGATAAGGTGACAAGGTTGGTTACTTAGTTCGGAACTTGTGTCGACTCCTACTCTAAGACCCACGATCCTTGATTGCATAGTTGGGCAATTTACTATAATTCGTAGAATGAAGTTTACAAGTATTATGCAAGCTAAAGTAAATATACCGACAATGAAATTCAAGACAAAGATCGTCGAAGCTTTTTGGCGTCGTAGCTTGCACAGAGTTGAAGCACAGTAGAAAGATGCTCAGAAGATTACGCAGAAGTTTTGTAGTCAGCTCGGATCTCAAGGTCCTTTTATAAACTACGTTTGGTCAACTGAAAAAGCCTTCGGTCAACTGATCCTTTCGGTCGACCGATCTATCTATCGGTCGACTGATCACACAAAATTTCTTCTTTGCCGAGATCTGATCGTTGCCTCATTAATAGCATTTATTATTCGGTCGATCCTTGAGTTCGGTCGACTGATCCGCCTGATTGTCTTCTTCGCTGAGATTCGATCTTCTTCATCATTAATGCTTTTAAATGTTCGGTCGACTAATCCCTGGGTTCACACTGATCCGCCTGACTTCCCAATTCTACTCTGCGCGATCTAAATCCTGCCATATCAGCTTGGTTCGGTCGACTGAATCTCCTATTCGGTCGACCCGATCCCTTCGGCTTCTGCAAAACAGAGTTAGTTCCACACTTTATAAAAAAAAAATCCCTGCAACACAAAGTTAGCACAGTAGTATAATGCTGCATGAGTAAGAAAAGACAGTAAGATCTGTTTTGATCTCAACTTGGAAATCTCTCGGTTTCTTAAGTTGGATCAGCGACCTAGGGTTTGTCCTTTCCTAGGACACGACCTCCAAGTCACTCCACTCCAGTTGTTTACCTCAACCTACCTGTCAAAAATTTGATCCTCCAGATCTGTTTAGACCTGTTTGGACTTTCTCTGCTAAGTGTTTGATCGCCTGAGCCATTAAGACTTTTTTTACAATACTAAATTAGCCAATTGCAATAATAGTAACGTAAAATACTATGGTAACACTAATCTTAGGTTTACCAAGATCTACTGGTCCGCGGTCAATCGAAAACCTTTCGATCAATTTTGCTTGGAGTTTACTCCTCTAAGACTTCTCGTTACCTAAGATTACCTCCCCTAGGATTTTTATCACATGACATCACTCACCAAGACCTAGGATTATTTCCTCTTAAGATTTTCACCACCTGACATCACTAAGACCTAGGGTTACCTCTCCCTAGAATTTTCACCACCTAGCTTCACTCATCAAGACTCAACATCGGATCGGCCTGTCAGGGATTCAATATCGGGTATCAACTTTGACCTGACTAGACTCCTTTAAACATATTGTCAAACAAACATCAAAATCCTGGAGGTCGATTGTATCAATAGAGGTATTGGTTGGTCTGACAGTGGTGAAATTAACAATGCTAGATATGTATAGAATTATTATCTTCCTGCAAAATATTTGTCAAGAAACAATTTGATACATGAAAACATGATCCAGTATGCTAGTTAGTAGTCATAGTATGAATGGACCATTTTGTCGGAGAACTCTTGATCATGAATCTATGGTTTCATGCTTTTTGCAACTATTGATGCATACAACAGTTTTTAGGTTACAAAACCTATATATGCGAGAGCAATTAGGGGACTAATTGTATATAGTTCATAACTAAGTTGTTTTTTTGTAAAAATGACAATAATGATTTATAAACATTGGTAGAGGGTATCAAAATCAGGTTATAGCTAGGAGTTGCTCGGATCAATTTGTGTAGATCTCCATCTACGATTATGAGATCTTCTCCATTTTTAATTTATGCGCCAATGTTAGCCGGAACACCTTAACACCTAAGCTGCTGAGATTCTTGAGTCCACTTAAGGCCACATAGGAGTAGATTGATGCACAATTATCTAGCTGTCTATTGGTCCCAACCTTATGAGCGTATTTTGTTATTTCTTCTCTTGACCTTATGAGTGTCTTTTCATGTTTATTCTCTTTCTATGAGATTTTGGCTTATGTAATATAGAAACTAATTGATTACAAGGGCAACCAACCTTTTGTTCCTGTCACAAGGGCAACCAAACTGTTGGTTTATGTAATATAGAAACCAATTGAAGAAAAGACTGACTACGGGCTTATTCAAGAAAAAAAATCCTAGCTGAATCACACAAGTACCTTGTATCTCTTTATGCTCGATCTTGTTTACATCTTTTCATATTCTTTCTTGTTGTCACTCCTCACTGACCAGGATACATTTGTGGCTTGTGATCTGCATTTCATTTCTGATTTTGAAGTTCACGATACATTTTTTTTTTTATATTTGCGGCTTCACAATGAATTTAACTTGAGTTTATTTTCATGATTACATCCTAGAGATAGCCTTCAACTCACTGAATTAACATTCTTTCTTCTTCTTTTTTTTTTTTTTATAAATTTTTTCAGACAAATCTCTCTAGATTGTAAGTTCCTGGAATCACAATCCATAATCGATTATAGTTTGTTGCTGGGTCTGCACTTTAGAGCTCCTGAGCATTTGAAGGCATATTCAGAATCTCATAATTTACCAGCAGAGAATGCAGGTTTACCAGACAATTATTGTAAGTATCTTGTCCATTTCTGGTATCAAAGATACATTTGTCTACTTTTTTATATTCATTTATAATATTTCATTCTCATGCTTATAGTTTTCCAATTAGAGATATTTTTATAGTCACTGAATTTATTTTCCTCCATTATGTAATATAAATTTTGTGCCTCATTTTTTAGATTGAGTCAATGATCTTTGTTGTGGATTTTGTGGTCCAAATTAGTCAGTAAATTTTGACAACCTTTGGAATTTGACTATCCTTTATAAAGTTACTTCAAAACCCTAATGAAGTTTGATATAAGATCTGCCTAATATTTACTGAATATTCGATAAAATACATGGATATATCACTTATGCACAACATATTTGAACATATTTGTTTATGAATTATGGCCAGCTATAGTAGAACAGGATATTAATATGGATGTATGACAATGGTCTCAATGCTGCTCTGATGACTTTGCAAAAGATAAATATTGCTGAAACTTCATAAGTAATCATTGATTAGTCAAAATTAACTCTTGTGTATTTTATGATGACCATTTTCTTAGCCTTCTTAGCCTCAATTCATGCATATTTTACCCCATTTAGTTAGTGAAAAATTAAGCAGTTCTAGAGGGTCAGAACTTTACTTTTTACTACACCTTTAGAAGGAGAGACTTAACTGCCATTACCATAGATCCACACACCAAGTTGTAGGTCATTTTTTGTCAATTAACATGGCATCTACTGGTTTGCTGAATAACACGGATGATAATAAGTCTTGTAGTAGGCTTGCATACTTATAAAGATCCATCTATCTTATTATGATTTCTTGCTTGATTTACTCTCTCTCAATGGTGTGGGGCACTCGTGGGGAGGCCGTCATGATGACGGATTTCACCTTTTTGTAGAAGGATCTCTTGCTGTTGCACTTAGCGGTCGGCTATAAACTGACCCCGTAATTTACCTTCTTTCACATAATCTGGGGATGGACTGTGAGGGACGCCTAGGGTGAGCATAATTACCTTTTACTATAATGATCTCCTGCTATTGTTAGGGATATGGAAGTGTGACCACTGTCATTGTCACACAAACACATTAATTTTCTGAACAAATCTTCAGTATATATATATTTTTTTCAATTTCTGTAGTGCTTGTGTCACATTTTCTTTTAACAAGTCAAACTATTTTCACATTCTGAAATATGTGAAATCAATCCTTGTATTGGACGAGGAGTTGTAGAAAACATTTGAATAAAAAACAAACAAAGATGTAATCCTCATTTTCTTTGATGTTACCTATTCAATTTTTAGATGTTTTAAACCTAGGCCCTAAATCATTGGGCTGATCTCAAATAATTTGTTGTAGAACTATTTTTTGGGTTGACATACTCCCAAGGCGCTTTACCTTGCACCTTTAAGAAATGATTATTCGAAAAAGTGAAGTGAAAGTGGCATTGTCAGGCTATTTTTTAGTTGGCTGTTCAGTATAGCCGTGTTATTCCTAAATTGTTCTGCATGTAACATGACAGTAAGTTTGTGTATCTGTATGGTATAGGTGTGAATTCCTTATCATTTTCTAGCCAGGCTATTGACATGTCAACCTAATCCCTCTAGTGGGCAAGCTACAGCACCCATGTCACTCCCATCATAGATGCTGCTTAAAATATACATTTTCCTCAACTTGTTTAATCTGTTATTAAGAATTCAATACATTAGGTCCTCATTTAGGTTCTGATATGACAAATTGGTGTGAAATGTTTCAGAAGTCCATTTCTAAAATTTCTAAAATGTTGAACCAGCTAACACCGAACCTCGGGTGCTTAGCCCTACGGAAGTTTCCATGGGTCGTTAGAGTAAATCGGGAAGCGCTCGTAGCGGGTAGCCTAGAAGCCCAACATCATGTGGTTATGCGCCCCATTTGGAGGAAAAATCCTGAAAATATGCTATAGCTAGGGATCGAACCACAGGTGCCTAGGTGATAATTTGGCGCCCTTCCGCTTCGTAGCCTTGGGGGGCTCATTAGTCCATTTCTATGTGACAAAAGACGATTCACTCGCCCTAGTGCCCCGCCAACCCGTCCCTAGGCCAACACGAAGGAGGTAAATCACGGGTGGCTACTAACCATTAGTGTAGGTGGTCAAGGCACGGGGGAAGACATGCTTGGACGCCGCGTTTTGATCCCAAGACCTCATGTGGCAACACCTGTCAACCACCGCACCACCCTGAGGGGACCCTATTAGTCCATTTCTAGAATCTTAGGAAACACGCTTTAATTTTGGAAAATATTCTAACATCATTTCTCAGATGCAACAAAACCTTATGTAAATCTAAATATAGTTGTTAGTTGTAGATCTGGGTTTTTTGTCCTAAACGATATGACAAATAAGCAAATCTTAACTTCGGATGAGAACATATTCATGAATTTGAAGACCCCCATACCATGCTACCCATTCCCTTGCTGATCATGTAATGACTTTTATTGTTATTATGCTCTTCTATGATTTTCCTCTCTTGTGATTTGGTCATGGTCTAAGCTTGACCAGACTTTAATGTAAGAGATTGTTAGATTATGGTTTTGGTTGACGCGATCATAAATATTGTTATTACTTCACCAATCAATCGGAGAACAAAAATAATCTAATCTACAGTTCATGAGTATTCTTTTATTATATAATGGTTATTTGCAAGGTTCAAAATTCCATTCAGTGCTAGGTATATAGTTGACCAGCCTGAACAGTTCTATTTGGTGGTTGGCTAGAATGGTTCTATTTTGGTGTCAATGACACAAACAAAAAGGGGAAGGAAGAGGATGAAAGGAAGATGATTTGCTCTTGTCCCACCTGACTGCCGCCTAGCTTTCTGCCCACCTGCTTTCTGTAAAGAGAACTTTGCCTGCCTTCCCAGCCATCAAATTTTCCTGCTTAAGCCTCCTTGATGATCCTCTGTTGCTATTTCTGCTTTTGATTGCCTTCCTACGTGCTTCTGTTGGTGTTTTGAGCTGGAGGCTGTTTCAATGCACTCCTATGTCTCACCACCCAAGCGAAATGGTGAGACAGAATGATACTTTAATCATATGGTTAAATATTGTGTAATTTATTCAAGATAGGCGCATAAATTTGAATTGTGATTCTAACTAAATGATCATTCTTTAGAATCAAAATTCACCTTATGAAAAAGTGGTTAAATAGCTTGACAGAGCCCTGGATAACAGATTTGAATATTTAATTCAAGTGAGCAATTTCTTAGTTGAAATTGTTGGGCTCATTTTATAGCATTTGTTTTCAATTTTCTTCCCTTTTTTTTTTTTTTTGAGGACTATACAGTTTTGTTTTCTCTCATCCAGCTGACGCCCAGTTACATGAAGAAATCAGAAACCTTCCAAAGGGTTTGTACTTGGTTGCACATGAACCAAGTTCTGTCAGTAGTCTACCAGGTTCACACATCCGAGGCAGCACATTAAGAGCATCTGCAGCTGGTAATAAGGAAGTTGATCTTCTTTTGCCTGGCACAGGAAGGTACATATTAAAAAATTTTCAATCTTGTTTACTTTTCACATGTAGCCTTTTCCAATTAACATGTATTTTAAACATGTTTTAAAACCTCAATAAAAATTCAGGCCAGTTCAGTAGTAGTAGAGATAAAAAGTAAAATATCATAATGAATCACTTATATGAGCTAATGAAGACTTCACATTAATCTTTAAAGAAAAGGCTCAACCAAAAATATATATATTGGATATTAATGTTAACTGACATTTGAAAGACTTGAAACCATAAAGAACTCACCTCGTATCTAGATAACAGACTAACAGAGTAGATGATTTCTCATGTACAAAGAATTACATGGGTCGTATTCTTGGCCCATTTCCATAACTGTTTGAAGTCTGAACATAGAACTTCTAGTGAAGCCAGAACAAACCATATGCTAAAGTCCATATTGGTTTAGATAAAAAAAGTAGCCATAGACTTCTAGTATTTGACGACCAGACTGTAATTATTCTATTTGACAATAGCTGTAGAAATATCAGTTGGAGATCTACCCAACTGAGTTTGTTGGTTCCCTGATCCAATCTCCATAGTTGAAAAGAGGGTGCTGTCCTAAAATGGTGATATTGTTTTCTATTATACTCTCACAAGTGTCATCTAGCAAGATGCTCGATGCTTTCTCTTGCTCATCATATCTTTCTTTGACAATTTTTACTTGCAGAACAATAGAAAAAAGTGTAGTTGAATGAATCTCACATGCATTAATGCTGCTACTGTAGTTAGATATTAATGCCAACCATTCAGTGTTTTGAGCGTACGCATCTGATATTCTGATCAGCCTGCCTGTGGTTGGTATTTGGACGTATTGTAATCTTGTCAGATTTTCTGTAAGCATAGATCGTGTTATTTGAAAAGAACACTTCAAGAAACAAAGGCAACCTTATACTGCATGCATACAGATTAGATTTTATTACATCTACTAATAGTGTAGTGGTGCTATTGGCAAAGATATCTAATAATCAGTACAGGTTGCGTGTACAATTAGGAGTTAACATGCCGGCTCAAGCTAATTCGAAGCTACTTCACAACGGGCTACTTGATTCAGCAGAAACTGGTCCCATTGAAGTCTATGACGTTGTTCTCTATTTTGGAATCATCGACATATTGCAGGAATATAACATGACCAAGAAACTGGAACATGCCTGCAAGTCACTCAAGTATAACCCCCTGTCGATTTCTGCTATTGAGCCAAAGATGTACTCAAAGCGGTTCATCAGTTTCCTGAAGGAAGTGTTCCCAGAATAGGTTCTATTTAAGAGGAATCATGGAGGTGCCCTGTATTGGCAGAGTTGATGGGTGAAAAATTGGTCAACAACGTGTGCTCGTGTATTCTTTTTCCTGTTGACTGCCTGCACAGCACATGCCATGACCCATTAGGTTAAAGCTTTGGCTGTGAATCAATGTTCTCAATCATAGTGGCGTTCCCCCGTGTATCCTTGGAGTTTGGCAAAGATTTTCAAGAAATTTATACAGCTTCAGTCAATGCAATTAATCAACAGAATGGAGAGTCCATGAACATCTTGTCATCGTGCAAACACAGTGGGTTTCTCCAGCCAGGATGATGTTACTTCTGTGAGATTAATCAGTGTTTCCCGATCAACCATCATGTCCCATGAGCTGACAAAGTGATCCATGAGAATGTTGAGGAATTACTCCTGATACACCTACAGTTCATTTTGCTCACGTTCTTTCTGTTCCTTGATCTATTTTATAGTAGAGATGTGGAAGTCTTCATTTACAGAAAATAACTACAACCGCTTGTGGCTTGTTGTCGGATCTGTATGAGTGTTGTAAAGTTCAAATCAGTTGAGGAATTTATATGTTCATCTCATTCATGAGTGAGTTCAAGTTCCTTCTCGATTTGTTATGCGAAAGACCTGTGCCATCCCAAACAAAAAAGCCTCGTTTAAGCACATTGCCGAGGATACTAAATAGGGATGATGTCATGGTGCTGGTAACTCAAATTTGGATCCTTCGGGATGGTACGGTGGTTAAGGTGATGTTGTCATATAAGATTTTGAAATTAAAATTTGACGTGTCTGAACATGTCTTTTTTCATACCTTGTCATCTACACTAATAGTTAGTAGTTATCTGTGATTTACTTTCTTTGTGTTGGTATAGAGATAAGTTTATAAGAGTATGAGAACGAGCGACATGTATATCTGTGTCATTTACCTTTTCTAAAGGTATTTGCACAACTCTACATTTTATAAAATAATGACATAACGAAATTGATTCACAAAGCTTAGTTAAAAATCTATTTTACCATTCCAGAGAATGATTAAGGTAGAGATGAAATACGAATGTGTATATTAACAAAATGAACAAGATGATTCTTTATATATACCAAATTGAAATGAAATCCTCCTCTATTGATTAAGGGGTTAGTTACATATGTAATAAGGTTGCATGAAGTTTAAAAATATTTAAGCCACTTAATTAATCTAAACTCGCACTCAATTTGATGAGTGGTCTACTTGTTTAGCTTCTTTATGTTATTTATTAAATATTAATATTTTGGTAAAACTATTTTCCCACGTTTCGTGGCAAAAAAGACTCGTTTATCCGCTGTCCTCGGCAGTACGTGGCGGCGCAAGCTCCATGCTCGTAGCCATGGCATTTGCTCCGGCCCCCATCGCTACTCCCTCTGCCTCCATTCCGACACCGAGAAGCCTCTTCCTGTGCCACCCTCAGCTTCCGTCTCCCCTTTTCTCGAGCAGGCTCAAGGAGACGAGCGTCGCTGCTCCCCTTGAGTTATCCAGCTCCGCCTCGCTGAGATGGAGGACTGGGGTTTCCTTCTTCCCTTCGTTCCTCAATAAGAAGGCCAGGTCCCGCGAGGAGATCAAGGAGGAGCTTCTTGCGGAAATCGCGCCACTCGATCGTGGTGCTGAAGCCACTGACGAAGACAAAGAAAGGATCGATCAGGTTTCGTCTTTTTCTTGAATAGCTTGTTATAGGCAAAATTTGAATCAGGTTTCTATCGCTTCTGTAGTTGAATTACCCGACTCAGTTCATCAAGGAATGGCAGTGGGTTGGATCTCTCTATAATTTTTTTTCCTTTATAGAAAAGAATATCATATCACTCGAGATTTATAAGATTTTTCCCTCCAATCAAAGTAGCTCGGCGTAATTTGAAATCCTTTCACATCTTTCTTCGTTTCACTTCTGTTTAACAGAAAGGACTAACTTTAGATGATATGCACCACACAGCTCTGTAACACATCTGGTTTCATAGTCTTTTATTTGTGGGCTAAACTGAAGACCCTTACCGTTGTCTTTATATAGTGCAATAAAGATTTAAGATGCACTTCCTTTAACAGACTGAACTCTTGCTGTTTGTGATGGTCAGATAGCATGTGAGATTGAAGCAGTAAATCCGACTAAGGAGCCTCTCAAATCAGATTTGTTGAATGGAAAATGGGAGCTTATATACACAACTTCGAGATCAATTCTGCAAGTCCAGGTAGATGGTGTATGCTGAGATTCTATTTCCATTTGTCAGTCCCTAGTTACTTTTCTTAGTATTTTTGGTCTGTTATGACTGCTCTGTTCTTTTTCATTGTTTTCACTGTTTGATTCTTCTTCTTTTTTCTTTCATTTTTCCATACGGTTGATATATGCATATGGTTCTTGTATGCACTCTTGCACTTGGGAAATATTTTGTCAGCCACCCCTTTGTAATTAGCTACTCCAGTTAATAAGCACCCTTATGCTAACCTACAACAACCCTTTCAATTAATGCTTTCACACAATTTATATATTTGTTATGGAATATCAATTTCTTCTCTCAAAATTTATCTAATTTGTTCTCTCGCTCATTATCAAATTTTATATATTTTCCCTGATAATTAAGAATTTACTATAGTAGGTGTTCTTCCTGTTGTGTTTCATTAGTTATCTGAAAGTGGCTATACCACTTTAAGAAGTTATTTGAGCACTGACAACGAATACTCTCAGAGACCAAAATTTCTACGACCCAATGGAAAGATCTACCAAGCAATTAATGCTGATACCTTACGAGCTCAAAATATGGAGACCTGGCCCTATTTTAACCAGGTGATTCTTACTTTAAATTTAGTGATATTCTTGACAGGAAAAGAGATGTTTAAATTCTCTGAAAGGAAATGACAGTTCATGTCAGTAGAACTAGTCTATGTCTCAAATGTGCTTATACCATATTCACGCAGTTAATGCATGGATGTAAGAATCAGAATCTAGTACGTATGGTTCTTATTCTGCCAAACAAATTGTGCATGAACTGACAATTTTGATTGCAGTTGGCATTGGGACAATCATTTTGAGAATTTGGTTTATTGTAACTTGCAGAATTTCAATTGTATCTATATACATAAAATAAACCTTGTATATATGCTGGCTCATAACAATCATCTGCATTAGAAATGACCTCATAAGTATCATCTTTCTATCCTAATCTTGTTCATTTGTCTCATGTACTGAAAGGAATTGGTCCATTATGTTCATTCAAACTACAAACTTGTAACTTGCGAAAAAAAAGTTTCATGCATCTAGCTTGCATGGATTTTATTCTGAAAATTTTAAGATAGGTATTAAAAAAGAAACTTTTTTTTTGGTACATGCTAATAAAGCATTGAGAATGAATTAAGGTTTTTATTATGATCTGATATTTCTGGTAGGATATTAAGAAACTTTTACGAACTTTCTTCTAGTTGATTGAATTTTACATATTTGTTTTGTTGAACTCGATCTGTAATACAACTTTACAAGTTTACTTTTGCAGGTAACTGCTAACTTGATTCCCCTAAATGCTAGAAGAGTGAAAGTTCAATTTGATACTTTCAAAATACTAGGATTGGTGAGTAAATTTCTGATACTATTCCTTTGCAAAACGACAAAGAATGTAGTTCTTAGTCAACAATTTCCGCAACCTCAGTTTGATTAATTGCTCAGTTTAAATTCAGAGTATTGGAGGTTGAACCTAACCTGCCTGCAAATCTGATCAGGACAGTTGGTTGCTGGGTTAGTTTAGTTGAATAGAATTAGATTTGATGTGCACTAAAATTGAGATTTTATTTAGAAATGATAACCCATAGGTTTTCTTGACATATGTACATTATTTTTCATTTTATAGTTTTAGCTTTGATTTCTAATCAATAGCTCATGAATATACACATATATTGGGCTGGCAGAAATTGGTGATGCCATTGTTTATCCTTATTTCTAGTTGTGCTTGTGTTTGTGATCTACCAAGACATCTAGCCAAGGTTTAAAACATTGGTTTCTCCTTGATCACAACATGACAACACTGGTTCAATAGTGTCGATACTAGTAGGCACAGGTTAAATCTGTTGACTTGTTGCATTGGTCTAAGAGGATGAACAGGAAGAACAGGAGGAAGAAAAGGAGATGAGTAAGAAGCAGCGGAGGAAGAACGCACGGAACATATATGAGCCCCTGTTCCTTGGAAGTTCATCTCTATCCTCCTTGATCTAGGGGAAGAGCTCCCTTGGCTATCCTCGGTTTTATCCAAGATCAAAACCAGATTTGTTAGTCTAAAACCAATTAACTTGTAAACAAAAGGGGAGATTGATCATTAAGGTTACTATTGATTGCTCGAAACACTTGCAACCATGCAAGAACAATAAAAGAGATAAGGATGCAAAATGCAAGTTAACAAAGAGTGAGGAGAAGAGTTGGGAGAAGTTGAGGTCCTTCTGTAGCTAGCATCAGGTATTTAGTTTTTCGGACTGATTAATCCCGCGGTCCTGTGGAGGTTTTTCATCGACTATCAGGATAAATTTGAAAGTGCTTACAACAGAGCAACCCAACATCTCAGGTTTAACATCCCACCAGAGGAAAATGCTTTACAGGGCGATGTAATAGGGAATCAAATCATAGGTGCTTGGGAGACTGCATGAGCGCCCTGTCGCTGCTCCATAGCATGGAGGTAGCAGAGGTCATTGTTGTTTCATAACTTAGGGAACTAGTTTCAGATTCTTTCCTCCTGCCTATTGAAACTGAAGTGAAATGTTTAAACCATTCATCCAATTGATGCAAACTTTTAGCTAGTGTAGGAATAGAAAAATGGGAAAGA
Organism: Zingiber officinale; assembly: GCF_018446385.1. Taxonomy (NCBI): domain Eukaryota; kingdom Viridiplantae; phylum Streptophyta; class Magnoliopsida; order Zingiberales; family Zingiberaceae; genus Zingiber; species Zingiber officinale. The sequence goes on from NC_055994.1 coordinate 128,919,148, forward strand.
GATAGTAAATTTGTGATTTTCAAGGCAACCTAGGAGAATTTTCTTGTAGTCTCTGGCCTTCTTTTATTTGATTGATAAATTTTACAACTCTAGAACTGAAAAACTCTCATTCTATGCTTTGGTATTTTCAAATAGTTTCTGGTTCTTGCGTAAAAGGCTGACAATTCAGGTCATCATGTAAAAAAAAAATGCTCTTGCAATTCCATGGTAATATAAAGTTCTGAAAAATAAATACTTAATTCTGTTATTTTTAAAATATTGTAGAACAGCGTTACATTTTCTAAAAGAAACCCAAGGTGATGAAACAGTTTGTTTTTGTAGTTAGTGTATGGAGATATTTGTTAGATGTACTATAGCGTAGTTATCTGGTAACAGATGGTTGGAAATTGACTTGACTTTGGTTGCGTGAGATAATGGATCCCGTAAATCCTCTCTCTTCATTTGTGCACAGATTCCAATAAAAGCCCCTGGAAGAGCCAGCGGTGAATTGGAGATTACTTACTTGGACGAGATGATCAGGTAATTTTGCCATGCGAATCTTTAGTTCCGACCTGGAAGATAGTGCCCTTTAGTTCTGGGTAAACGTACGTTATATATGTTCCAAGCTGCTTATACATTTGATCATTTTATTCCTTAACATGATTCAAGGACCCACGAATTCTGAATGCCTGGATTAGCATTTTCTAACTAGAGACTCGCATGACAGGGTTGTTTGTGACAAGGTATTTTTGCTCTATAGTCATTTTCACACACACACACAGAGCCAACTATGCATGGGCTTGGATATTATTGATAATGCTTGGGTTTGGTAACTACGGGGGCGCGTGGTATTCACTTGACGAGCATTAGGCCTATCGGCACTAGTTAGAGCATTTAGAATTGTCTGTTCATTCTAAATGTTGCCCGAGTTGTTCTTGTTCGGTTGAATCCTGAAGCTGCACAGCCTGCACAGCTACTACGAGTTCATGCTTTCTTTGCAGGGTCTCTAGAGGTGACAAAGGGAACTTATTCATATTGAAGATGGTTGACCGATCATATAGAGTTCCACTTTGATGTTGACAAAATATGTTTGACTTCACCTCCGCCACCTCTCCTTCATTAGTTTTCTTTTTCTCTTCCACAAATTACTACCGGCGAAGTTGTCCTTCCAAACTTACCTGCTAAGGGAATACATGCATTGTAAATATACATTCATGTGTTGTATACGAGGAGATTGTTATATTTAATGAATAGCATGGAACTCTTTTCTCCTACAGGTCTGGTCGCCTAATCATGTATGATGACGAACTTAAAGGATTCCCTCTCGCGCACGCACCATAAAAAAAATCCAACAAACAGAGGTGACAGGAGGATCTACCTATGAGAAGCAGGCCGATCGAGATGTTTCAAGTCAAAATTGGCTGCGAGTTTGAGGGACATCCGGATCATGGCGCCATTTTATATTTATATATTGAAGAATGCTAATGGCGATCCACCGGGTTTGAACCATACATAACAAAAGCATGAAGGCTACGGAGCGAGGGAAAGGATTAGGGTGCAGGCTTTTGCGTACGACGCCGTCTCCCGCTACGCCATTCTGTTCCCCTGTTGCTGTTGACATGACACGCACGAGGAAGGACGGAGAAGAAGCATAAGCGGTGGCCAATCGGGCCCCCCTCGTACGGACCTTGACTAGAAGGCAGGGCCAGTGGCCGGCTGGCTGGCTGTGGCAGGGCCTAGCAGCTCTGGTTTGGGCAACAAACCTCGTCGGGATTCGTGCGCCCGCCACCGTCATGCCGCCCGTTTCCAGCGATCACATTCTTCTTTATCCAAATCTACATCGCTCGGATTCTAAATAGGAAGTCTCTGACAGGGATATAAATTCAAATGCCTGCTGTATATATCTCTTAACTTTTGGACGTCGTCCCCGCCTTCATGGTTTTTGTTAAGACAGGACGTGCATGCCTATTCAAGGTTCACGGCTGGATCCTTTTTCTGATAAGACGGCTCGAAAGAGACAGCAACAGTTAACTTTTCCACAGTTGTTTTGTTCCCATGGCGATTCTTGTTTACGTTCACTGTTGGCGCAGAGAGAGAGAGGAGGGGGGAGGAGAGGAGAGGTGGCTTTGAATACGATTTGATGCAAGTTTAGTCAGTTTCTAATGCGTGGAAATTATGGAATACGGGCACTAGCCTAATCGTATCATATTTTCATTCAGTAAATCTAACTATCAGTAATGAATGACCACTACTTGAGTTTTAGAGCTTCGCTCAGAAGGTAACTTGTTGCCTCTCACCCTTTGAGCTTCACTACTGGCGGTCGTCTTCTTCTCAAGTTCCTTGGCTTTCTCACTCGACTGCACTGACTCTTCGCTCGAAGGGCACTGGCAACTTTCGTCTCAGCTTCTTCGCGTGAGGTACGTCGATGCTTCTTCATTGTTTAGCTTTTTCTTAAATTTAGCTTCTTCCATAGACTTTGGCTGGCTTTTTCTTCCATTGAATCGGATTACGTAGGCAAAGTGAGTTTACCTAATGCCTTAAGATTTAGCAGTCATGTTTGAGATTTCAGAATCTGTAAATAAAACTAGGAATACAGATCGGTGTGAACTATGAACGATCGAACTGTAACTGTCTACGTCTTGTGAACTGTGAATGTCTCACATGCTTCTCCAGATTACAACATCAAAGTAAAAATTGTTAAGGGAGTAGAGTTACTAAGGGAAAGATTCTGAATCCATGAATTAGACCTTGTGTGACGAACGCCTATTATGAAAGTCGATTTAGTTCCATTTGTAGCTAAGTACATGAATCACAACAAGTGTTCTCTCTTTTTACCATTGAGAAAACATAGTAGAGATCATTGATGGTGGCTGAAAAGAAGGGAACATTTCGCGAGATTTAAAAAATATAAAGGTTTGTCCTAATATTAAGAATAATTCTAAATAGTGTATTATGTTTATGTATTAACCGTTAAATTTAAGGTGATTACTGTTGGATAAACTTAATTATACATGTAAAATAAATAAACTTTCCTCTTATCATCCACCTATTTGCTTGCTATTGGAATGACCTACCACTCAAAAGCAATAAAGTAAAGAAATTAAAATTGAATTATATCCCTCTTCTGACCATGAAATTTGTTTGTTAAATAAAAGATATTGTCCTCTGAGTCATTTTTATCTACCAAAGCTTCTCCTTCTCCATTCTTGAAAACCATAAACTTTGTTGGATGAGTTTTAGTCCTATTTGATAAATTCATCCTTATTGTTGAGAAATCAATGTTTAGGACGATATCAAATGAAAGAGTTTCAAAATCTTTCCGTTAAGAATAGCTAAAATTAAATTCCTCTTTGATTATCCTGCTTAGTGTCCAAACAACTAACTGCTCACGAAAGAAGGAACAGGGATGATAACTAATAGTCTTTTATTCCTAGAGTAATAGGCATAGCAATCAACAATCCTTGCCACAAAAGAAGGCTATCAATTACTTTTAGAGTGAGGAAGATGGAAAGGATAAGGTTTAGTTCTGTAGATCTTATGTCACGGTATATATGTTTGAGTTAATCGAGTGAGCAAGTCCACAGTCAAGAGACAAAGGGAAGACGCAAACTCATAGTAGTTGGAGGGATTTACAATTTCTCACTTGGTAGGGATCATAATGGATGAAGAATTGTTATGTTAGGGATGGGATATGGATCAATTTTAAAAAAAAATAAAGTATGATAAGTTGACTTGTTTCACTCTAAATTTCATAATTCATAGATAATATACTTTACCTATTGTGGATGTATATAGACACTCATCTCCCCATATATTGCACGCGATTGTTGTTGGCACTTTTTTGTTGTTTTGTATTGTGTTGGTGCTTTTTTTGATATCGTAGTTGTCGCACATGACAATGATGAGCTTCACCATTCGTGCAAGAATTATAATTATGTCATAGAACATTGTGGAAAAGTATGTGCATCACCTCTAGAAAAGTGTAGAACTTTTTCCCATTGGCCAATCATGTATTTAGATATGCACTTGATGCATATATAATGTTATAGATATGGATTATGACTCCTACAAAGCAATTGATTTCGATATCATTTTAAGTGGATAATACTAGTCTAATGTTCATTCCATATAGTTCATAATACTATCCCTGATTTATCTGTTTGTATTTTATCGTAGGGCCGGTGATACTAGGTTGTTTGGGGTGAGCGATATCACTTTTTATCCAATAATACAATAATCTTGATAAAGATAGCTCTTTAAATAATTTATAGATAATCTATGAAATTCTTATTGTATGTTTATGCTTATAAATCTCTTTATGTTGAACTTGCACCCCTTATATGTACTATCAAATCATTAATGGAGACTTGTTATATATATTAGTTGTTTTTTAATTGATTTTTTTTATAACTATATGAACTCTTAGCTTTTTCGTATCTTATTCTTAACTTGTTATAGGAAAACTACTTAGCAACATGTATTTCAATTATTAACATTTTAGTAGAATGGTTTTGAAAATAATTATGCTTAAAGGGTTATATATATATATTGGATTGGGTGCAACATTAATTGTTTGATTCACTTTTGAATTAATAACTTAAGAGTAAGACTAAGTCATCATCTAATATATGTTTAATAAGTGTGGATTTTTGTCCACAACAAAAAACACAAGAAGAAACAACTTGTTATACAAACTCTTATTGTAAGGACATCTCTAATAGTTAGAGCTCTAAATGAGATTTTTTTTTATTATCCCAATGTCACATCAACAATATGTAAGCTTATTGAAACATCTTCAATGGTTAGAGCTGTAAATAAGTTTTTTTTTTGATCGAATTTATAGCATGAATTATATGGTTTCATGTACATTGTATCAATTTTGAGACAAAAGAGAAGGTTTGATTTTTCACTACTAATCTTAAACTATAAATCTCAAACCTCACTTCCATAATGATTAAAAGTTTTTTATTCAACTTTTTAAATTTTACAAATCTCTCGTAAATCTTAAATGTCCTTATGGCTGTCTTGGTTTATTGCAGTAACGTGTAAGTCAAATTTTGGGGAATGTTGATTCAGAAGCAATTAATGTGATTTCTCTACTTTTCCAATCATCTGACTAGAACTTTTCAAACCATTGAACTTTGCTATTTCTACAGTGGTAGAGGTTTGACACGATAAGTAAAGCAAAACCTCGAATAGCACACCCAAGCTATCTGATGGTAATCAAATATTGAAATAGTCACAATGAAAAATATTTTACATGCGAAGACTTGAAGATGCTTGATTTTGTATTCAAGAGATTATCATAATAACATGGGAATTTAGGTTGCATAGTCATAACTTTAAATAGATTATGTAATTTTACTCTTGTTTTGAATGAATGAATAACCTTGTGTTCTCTAATATTCTTCATGGTTTTTTAGTAAAGTGTTTTTTTCTCACTCTTTTAAATGTGAATTCCTTGATAATTACTCCGCTTTTTCTCTTCTTGATGGATTGCTTATAAAAAGAATGGTTCTTCTTCATTTGGTTGGGCTGTTTTCTATAGTATCCATTACTATCTCATCATCCATTATTTTTTTCCTCGTACATCCAGTGTTAGAAATTATAGTATCTCGAACTTTGATATTCTCTTGATAGTTTCCATCTTTCTGATTCTTTTATTGTTGCTTGATCAGGGATTTTAATCTACTGTTTCCCCTATAATCTATCAAGTTTTTAAAGGAAGGATCCTTGAAATAGTAAAGTTGTTGAAAGGAGCTTTGATCTTATATCACTAAGAAGACACATAATTCCTACTCTTTCTTCATGAAACTTCAAAATGGTATTTAATTTTTGAGATAATTTTAATGTTATACCAGTGCTTTAACTTCAGTAACATATTGCTGAATTCTCACAAGAATTCTTCTTCATGCATGATTATGATACATAACTCCGAGATATCTTATGGACCAACTCAATATAATTTTCTTATCAAGAAAAAAATGGATAATGAAAATCAGATATTAGCTAATGCTTTAAGAAGATATAGATATTTCCTTGCTATGATGCAAATGAGGTTTGCTGGATTTAAAGTGCTCAGCTTTATGCTCAGAAATGCTCTCGCATTCATCAATGTTCTTTGTGCATCCAATTTTAAAGCTAGGAATTCTGATGATGTTTGTGATGGACATTTTGTTCGAGAAGAATATTTATACTGACTAATTTTATCTGTTTAACGATAAACCAACCATGATTTGCACATCTGAATGGTGAAGAAGTTTCCTCCATCTCTTTGATATCTTCCAGACTTGCACAAAGAGGTAAATTGTCTCCTCCCTTGTCAATCTGCTGATATTCCTGACAACAAATTAAACGCGAAACTTTCTAAAAATCTTCTCTGGTCTTATTATGGCACTTTTAGAAACTAAAACATGAGACCTAAATTGCTATCTCCAAAGCGATTCATCAGAAGAAAATATATATATTACTAAATTGTCAATAAAAGCTCTATCTGCAACTAATATGATAGAATATGTTTTCTGCATGAGATACATCTTCTATAATGTGATCTGTTCTATTAAAGTTAGCACTTTCATAGATAATTAAATTAATTATTCCATATTTGAATTTGCAAACTTGTTACATTAGGGTTCATATATATATCACTCTTCAGGAGGCAACTTCAGGTTAATTCCAGTTCACTTAGATTATTCAGATGATAGACAGTTATGAATGCAAGTTCTGCCATTATTATTATTATTATTATTGTTATTATTATTGCTTCTAGGCTAATTTGCATGATTAATTACCCATAATTTTTTGTTGAAAAAATTGCATGACTTGAATTTAACATTAACATATTAGCAATTGACGGTAGATATTAGCCTGTAATGGAAGTGTTCTATTTCTCAGAATCATTGTGTAAAAGCGCAAGTATAAATCATTCAATACCTAATTAATTAAGCTTCTTTCAGAGAAACTACTTTGAGGAAATAATAAACTTATCTCATTTATGATTTCGTTGGAACAAATTTCCTGAACACACAATTCACATAAACTTAAGATCAGTGATATATAGCTTGTTTAATATTTTATGCCCTCAGTGTTTCGAAGCTTAGCTATTACAGTTCGAGTAGTTCTAATTAGTTTCCAACAGTATCAGAGGAAAAACTTGCAAGATTGTTGAAGTTTAAGCTACAAATCAACAATTAGTTTCTTCTTTATATCACAAACATTTAGCCAGATGCCTAGTCACATCAAGTTTACAGTAGGCATGATCATATTAGAAATGAAAATTAAGCACACTGATAAACTAGCTAGCAAACTAGATTATAAGGGCACTAGAATCATAAGGCAATAAGTTTGATAATATTACTGATTGGGACGATATCGATTATTCTATGATCTTGAGTACAAGGAAAGGGTTTCCATCTCCCACTGTTCTTCAAAGATGTAGCTGGCGAAGTTCATTTCTGCCATGGTGGCCGGACCATTGCCGAAGATGGGGCCTTCCTCGCTCGAATGGTTGGGCGGTGGCACTCGAAGGTCCCCTTGCACCTCTTGATCGGCAAACTGATCGAGTAGAGTCTTCAAATCGAACGAGCTCACGTCGACCCTAGTGGGATCCAGGGCGATCGGGAAGGAAGAAGACAGCATCCTTCGCTTCACGCTGGTCCTCTCCCTCGCCCTCTCCCGCGCCTTCGCTCGCAGTTCTTTGGCCTGCGCCGAGTGGAGCTCGGTCTTCTTCGCGGGCTTTATGGCTTCTTTCTTTGATTTCGTCTTGGACGACGACTTGGTAGCTTTCCTGGACCCGGAGGCATCATCGCGAGGCAAGGCTGTTGATGATCCAGTGCTCCTCAGGCTCTGGTTGCCCGAACAAGTCCCGTTCTTGGATGAGGAAACGAAGGCGAGTTCTTTAATGGCCGCTTTGGACATGGTGAGGAGCCATTGCACCGTCTTGCTGGCCTTGTCGAACCCGAGCATGTCCTGAAGCCGGAAGAAGTTCCGCGCCACGTCGATCGAAAGCCGCATCCTGCGGTCCCTCGGCCCCTTCGCCGTGCATATCTTGCTGTGCCTCCCCTTTCTCGTACCTTTCTGAACTGATCTCTTATCCCCTGATCTCCTCGAGCCCTCAGCACCAGCAGCCGCAGCAGCAGCAGGAAGAACACTTGCACTTGCATTCGCGACGGCAGCCGAACCGAAGACGATCCGGCCGTCGAAGCCAGCTGCGGTAGTACCGTAAAAAGCAGGAACAGTACTAGAAGGGAAGTAGGAGAAGGTCGGAAGCAAATTAGGGTTTAGCTCCAGTTGCCGATCGTGATCAAAAGGCAGCATTTTTCTATAAAGCGATCGAAGATGAAGCGACTCGAAGGCGACGACGGAGTAGCGGCCGTGAAGCAGTAGTAGTAGTAGTGGTATTTATCATGAAATCAAAAAGCCATAGATAGATATGGCTGGCTGGCTATACGTTCTTCTTTTCATCAATGGGTCAAGAGGAATGTGGGAGTGGATAAAATGGACTAGCTAGCTAGCTGCATCATATACTTAATTGGGGTTCGAGTTGAAAGGTGGTGAGATCAAAAACAACGACTGTTTATATTACAACAATTGGCCACCAACTAACAAATATATAATAAAAACAGGTCGATCGTGTGATTCTTCTTGTGATGATGGGCCACAGTCATGCCTCGAAGCCGCCTCGTGATTGGCTGGATCCATGTGCATGCATGTATGCCTCTCTACTAGCTTCTCCAAAAGCGAACAGGGCAGCGAGGCACACATATCCACCAACACGACTGTTAAATTATTTTTGGTAAAAAGCTAGCTAGCTGAAGTCAGTCGGAGGTGCATTCTGTGAAGCTTTAGTTAGGGTTTTACTGTCGAGGGAGTTAAGTTTCACATACACTAAGGACCACGGCCAGCTCTTGTCTCCATAAGGCCACAGTGAATTGTTCAGATCACGTACTGTCGCCCCTCTCCTAGCTTCATGCTACCCACGTCCTCACTCCTGCAAACAACAAGGACAATAATTTCACTGATTTAGCCCTACGCTACCACAGCCCTGCAACCCTAACTTTGACCATTCACCCCTCTCTCTCTCTCTCTTTCTTATAGTGCTCATGTGCACTATCTCTCTCTGCCCATTTATACATGCTGCGGCTACCTAGCTCTTCTTCAACTCTCCTTATCCTGAACTCACTGTGCAAAAGGTCGCAAATCATAGCCGTCCCAAGTTGCTCGTGCTCGTGCCCGTGCATGCACTCTCTGCAGCTCCCACTTTCTGATGATGTGATTGAGCAAAGAACATGAAAGGCATATTCCTAAGCTCTTTACCTCCAGTGGTGAGATATATATAATTGCACCTCATCTGCCTTTTATCTTTGTCCTCTCCTCCCATGGAAGTTTGCTGCGATTATGGTTTTACGATGGTAAAAAGGAATTGGATGGAATAATTAATTAAACCAGCAGCCGGGCTCTTGTTCCTAATTCATCGCCGGCTGTGGGGGAGGCAAAAGAGAGACTAACAAGAAATGGACACACACCGATCTATTAAAATTTAAACAGCAAGGTGAATGGCATCTTTAGCTGAACAGAGAGGATGGCGTACGAGGCCACTGTGAGAGAAACTTGTCCTTTTTAAACCTGATCCTGTTCTTCACTTTGTGGCTAGCTAGTTGCCTGCTGCAGAGTAGTGGATGGATGTCTTTGTCATATGATGATTTTGCTCAAGTTGAGCAATCACGAGTGGGAGAAAATTAAGCTATAGCTGAGTGGGGGGAAAAGAGGAGAGATGATGATCATGCAAGACTTTAATTTGTTTCTCTCTTTTACCAAATTGATATAGTTGACTTAAGGCTAATTAGGTGATTTAATTAAGGTCTAGTTGATCTCTTTCTCTTGGATCTCTCTTCTCTAAAAGTCTAACATATAATCTAACTAGATCTCTTCCATGTTAATTTTGTCTTGAGCTTCATTTTGACTTAAAATGTTGGAGTGGCACCTCGCCAAATGTATTTGATTATCCAAAATTTCTACACACGTCCACTTCTAGCAAAAGTCCAACATAATGCTCCATAATCAGTAGTGCCTCCACTTCAAATCTCTTTTATCGAAGAACTAACAAACAAATCCTTTGCTTAGAGCCCCTTTTTAATGCAAAAAAATTCTATTATAATATTTGGCTAGAGTAATAATTATTTCAACAAGTACTAATTAAGATAGGAGGGTGTGGAGGGGTCCCGGCCTTAAGGCCTCTTTATATATCTTAAACCCATATATATATATATACCTTCTTGTTTTTTGTTTTTAATAGAATTAACAAGGTTGTTTTTTTCCCCTTTTTTTTTGTTTTTGTATCTTTACTCATTCCCTTTTGTTTCTTTATTGTTTTCATTTAATATTAGAAAAAAAATTTTGAGAGGGAAGAATTAATGCACAATGGTTTTATTCTCCTTTTATTCTATAGTGATCTGCCTCCAAAATATTTTTATGAAATTGCTAATTAAGTAAACAATAATAATAATAAAAAAAAGAGAATACCTCCAACCTTATCCTTCAAATAGACATATATAGTTGATGTTATTTATCACATTTTTCACACCGAATTTAGTACCCATTCTCCAAACGTGGTCCCATGTTAGTGGGCTCACTCACCAACCGCCGCGTGGATCCTCGGGATTCTCCTATTTAGCATTCTTTCTTACTTTTATCCGTTCATGGCGATTCGCCGGAAAACCGTCCTCGGAAGCTGCAGGGATTCAGCCGCCGACCTCGGCTGAGAAAAGAAACCCCTACCGGAGGAAGAATTGCCCCTGGTCCAGTCGAAGCTCGGCACCATCGTCCTCGCCACTGCTGCGTTTTTCTTCCTCTGTCTCCTGCCGCCTCCGAACTGCGAAGATCCATCTCCGTAAGCACTTCCATGAGCTTCGATATGATCTCTTCGGGTTTGACCATCAAAGTGTTGGTTTCCAACTCGAAAGAGAAAGTTCAATTTGACCAGTCTGGTTGCTTGATTGTGTCAGTTTTAGGTGAAACTGTTGTTGTCCTTGTCGATCAGCTTTGGCCACTTTGAATTGAAGCTTCCCACTCACACAAAATATTCATATCAAGGTTTTAATGCATTGGTAATGACAAGCAGTATGAAGTCTCAGTGTTGTATATAAGTTATTGACATTTACTGATCAAGATGAAGCTATTTCAATTTATGCATTGAACTTGCTGACATTGTTGTTTAGCTGCCTTATTTGTTTCAGTGGAGACAAACCGTGGAAACTTCACGACAATATCAACAAAACTAAACTGATGATCATTTATTTTGTGTGTCTTGTCCATTGTTTATATATTTGTTTCAAAAGATGGCTTCTCTTATATATGCATAGCTAGTAATCTTTAGGTTTGACAATGTTTCTATACTCCAGTCCACAAATAGCTGAGAAAATAAGCTGATTTATTGCTGAGACGTGTGCTTGGTTTGACTATTCCAATAAACATTGACATGATTTTGGATGATTAAAGGAGAGTTATGTAAACATTGATTTGGGGATACATACTTTTTTCTAAGTAAAGGAAAGGGGAAATGACTGATTTGGTATTTACTTTCATATAACTGGTAATCATAATCAGCTGAACAAATTGGTTATGTTTATGCTATTCTCTATAAAGCATTTGTGTTGCTTGGTGTTTGGAATTAAGTTTATAAGAAGATAAAAACAAATGGTTCTATTAATTTGTATTAATTATCCTTCCTCATCAGTCTTTGTTGGTGATATCTACACCTACTTTGCTGGAATGGCTTCGGTGTATTTTGTATGCTGTGAAGGATCGATGGTCTCTATCAAAACAACTTTATGCTGGCAATTAGTTGTAATAAAACAGCTGTAGCTTGCCCTTTGTTCCTTAGTGTATGTCTAGGATGTAAAGAAGGCAATAGGCATCCCTAGTAGAAAACTATTAACTATGACACCCGTAGGAATTTCGATTTCCATGTTGGATGCAAACATTTATAAACACACGAGGACAGATTCTTCTGATGGATCGATGGAAGCCTAACATCAACTTGAAATCAGTATTTTGGCATATGAACACTATTTTTCAAACTAGAAATAACTCTCATTCTTGCATTTACGCTGGTAAAATATAATGTTGTTGGATTTTACTTGATCTCCGTTTGATTTGATGGGTTTGCATATTAAGGTTATATAACACAGTATTGTCTCTAAGAATTCCAATAAGTGATAATGGATGTTTTTATTATGGGTTTAATTTAATGGATGTGGATTATATAATTCGTTTTTTGTTATTATTGATGAGCTAATAAGGGAATCGGGCCTAAGATTATATTATATATAGGGTTGTGATTCATTTTTTTTCCCATCCGGAAGAGGAATTTGACCTTTGTCTTGCTCTAACTACTCCTATGAAAGATTAACCCCTACTACAAGAAAAGCGTTTTTTTACTATGAAACTTTTCGTTGCTAAGTCATGTATTTTTGTTGTTAAAGTAAAATAGCGGCGATAAATATTCGTTGCTAATAGTCATTATAAGATTATCGTAAATGATATTTAGTAATGATTTGTAATATTGTCTCTAATATTACTGATATACTATAATATGTCGCTAACATGAACTTAATCGCCGTTAAAAGACACTTGGATTTTAACAAGAAATATTATTAAATTGTCGCTAACATTTGTCGTAATTAGTGACGGGTTTAGCTAAAATCGTCGCTAATTGATTTCTGAAAAAGCTAGATGGCGTGATAGGTTTTGTTGTAGTATGGTTATTAGTGACGAATTTGAGCCAATTTCATTGCTAAGAGTGATCATTAGTGATGAGTTTGACTAATTGTTAGGCTTATTGATGAATTTTGGCCTAATTCGTCACTAATAGTTAGGTTTAGTGATGAATTTGGGCCTAATTTGCTGCTAATAGTTAAGGATTAGTGACGAATTTGACCAAATTCGTCATTGACCATATTTAATAATAAAAAATATTTTTTATTTACATTAATATCCTATATACAAATTTACAAAATCATAAACAAATTCATACACAACTCATACTTCAACATCATCAAATTCACAAAACATTTACAACTCTAATAACATTCATAAACAACTCATACAATTCTAAAAATAAACACAACAAATAAGTCTAAAAAGTAACTCATACAAGTCAAATAAGTAACTCATACAGCTCTAACAAGTTCACAAGTCTAACATCATCAAGTTCACAACAACAAATAGTAACACAACAAATAAAGTTCACAACATCAAGTTAACATCCAAATTCACAACTCTAACAAAATTTCTCAATATCAAAGTCTAAGATCGGGAAGGAGATGGAGTTGAAGATGAATCATGAATTAAGGATTGTAATGCTCTAGTTGCCAACTGATTTAGAATAATTTCAAATATATCTTATCTTAAATTCATTAATGTGAACTCATCTTAGGTACTTACTAATTGAATTCGAGTGCTTGCTAGCTCTTCTTCAATGCTTACTAGTTGTTGATGGATTCAAGTTTTTCATGTAATGATGCATTAATTAATCTGGATGAGGTGACATCTGAAGAAGTAGGTTTAACTAGTTTTGGCCTACTTCTAAATTTTTTGATATATCCAGAACGAGTATCAAGGATCTTATGTAATTTGATAAGAAAAATATCAAGTCATGAAAATGACCAAGATGAAACAACCACGATGGATATATGAACAAGAACTCAAAGCCAATCGTTGAATCAGCGTAAGCTAATACGATACTAAATACACATTGTCACCATATGAACTTTGAAATCAATGGCAACGCTAGAATCATTAGGAAATACAAGGTTTTGTAAGTACCAATAGGTGTCAACTATCTTAGAGAAATACAAAGATAGATAACTACGAATGTCATACTCGATGTCAACTTTGTTTTTTGAAAAAAGAAATACATGGATAGATAACTACCAATGCTATACTATACTCGGTAGATCTTACATTAAGTCATTTTCCTCCAAAAGGAAAAATTTATGAATAAAGAAGTTTTGATATATGAATAAAGAATTTAAATTATATCAAATTATGGCAAATAATGCAAGTGTATCATGGACGTGATCACGAACTACAAACTATATTTGCAACTTAAATTGTGTCAATGTCATTTTTTTTTGTATTTACTTGTGTTTGAATATGCTCATCATGCAGTTTTGCCATATCATTCTACAAATAACAAATATATTAAAATATCATAAAAAATAATTATGCATAGTTAAGAACAAATTCACTAAATAAGGTTATAACACATGTATACAATTTCAATCATATGCACAATCCATTTTTTTGAAGAGATATACTAAGTTTCATTAAAGATAATAATTTGATCATTTTTCAAGGTGTCAAATTATAATTTACAAGTACAACATGTCACATACTATAAACTTTGACATGTTTTCAAACAAATTAAAATCGTTAGTAGTCAATCCTAAATGAATATTTAGTGGATTACTAGTAAATATTTTATATGGCATGTCAAATTCTTTCCATAATTCACTATATGTTGGGTGCCTTAATACATCATATCTTCTCATATGCCAATCTTAACTTTTAAAACATTTTTTTACTTCATAATGAGAGTTTGGAATCACATTTGGTTTGAAAAATACCTTTTGCAATAACTGAAGTAACATATCAAAAAATTTATTACTGTAGTTATTTAACACCTTCACATGTATTAACTTGACCAAAAATTGAATGCGAAAAAATCAGTACAAGTGTGATATAATTTTTTTGTTCTTTCAAATATTAAGTATAACTTCCTACATTCATGTTTTCATTAATATCATCTAATTGAGGTCCACTGGTGTTGATTTTCTATATTTCTTAAATTAGTAAACATGTCTTCAAAATCATCTTCTTCAAAATTACAATTATGTTTTTCTTATTGACAATATTTATATTAAGAGTTGTGATACTCATCTAGAATTTTCATCTAGATAGACACATAAATAATGAGATCCATCATTTAATTTTTTGTGGGTCCATCATTTATGTGTCTATCTAGATGAATTTTCTAGATGAATATCATTTCTCTTATATTAATAGATGATATAGCAATTTTTTCATAAAAATTTCAGACTTTGTATAATTTATCAAATTCTCACTTATAAAGATGTTTTTGAATATAATCTAACTCATATTTAAATAAATTATCACACCTTCGACATGGACAACGAATTTTAGATAAATTCAATCTTATCATATAATTTTCTGTCACCTCCAAAAACTAATTTAACACATTTATATATTCATAGCTAATTTGATTTTGAATCATTATTCAATTTTTTATCCATATTTATAAATCTGATTCTCAATCAAATTGGTTATATTTGATTCTAGCCATGTCGCCTATAGATACTATTCTTGTAATACCTTATGACATTGTATCTAGGTTTCATATGTTGTCTTAAGAGGGGAGATATTGTTCGTTTATCAGACAGGGACTCCTTTGGGGCATGACACTTATAACTTGCCCGAATAGTTCGGGATTCTAGGATAAGGGCCAAGAGCAACTTCGCTTGTAACCCGATTGGGTGGTTTTGGAGTCTGGGATATAGGCACGAGAGCATGCTCACTTATAATCCATCTAGACAACTTGGGAGTCTGAGACAAGGGCGCGAGAGCACGTTCGTTTATAATCCGGTCGAATGACTCGGGAGTCTGGAATAAAGGCACGAGAGCACGCTCACTTATAACTTGTTGAACGGCTCAGGAGTCTAGAATAAAGGGGCGAGAGCATGCTTGCTTATAACTCAACTAAACAGCTTGGGAGTCTGGAATAAAGACTCACGCGCTCGCTTATAACCCATTAAACAGTTTGGGAGTATGAAATAAAGGTGCGAGAGCATGCTTGCTCATAACTCAATCGAACGGTTTGGAAGTCTGGAACAAAGGTGATAGAGTACGTTATCTTATAACTCGGTCAAACAGCTCAAGAGTTTGTAATAAAGACATGAGAGCATGCTCGCTTATAACCCGGCCGAATGACTCGGGAGCGAGTCTGGAATAAAGGGGCGAGAGCATGCTCGTTTATAACCTAGTTGAACGACTTGGGAGTTTGGGATATAGGTGTGAGAACATGCTCGTTTATAATTTGGCCAAACGGTTCAGGAGTTTAGAACAAAGGCACAAGTACATGCTCGTTTATAATTCGGTCGAACGGCTCGGGAGTCTGGAATCAATGCACGAGAGCATGTTCGCTTATAACCTGGTTAGGCGACTTGGGAGTCTAGGATAAAGGCGCGAGTACACGCTCGCTTATAACTTGGCCGAAATATTTGAGAGCATGGAATAAAGGCGCGAGAGCATGTTCGCTTATAACTTGGTCGAACAACTCGGGAATCTAGGATAAGGGCATGAGAGCATGTTCGATTATAACTCGATCGGACGACACGGGAGTCTGGAATAAAGGCGTGAGAGCATGCTCTCTTAAAATCCAATAGAACAACTTAGAAGTTTGGGATAGGTGCACGAGAGTACGCTTGCTTATAATTTGGCCAGATGGCTTGGGAGTCTGGGATATAGGCATGAGAGAATGCTCGTTTATAATCCGGCTGGATGGCTCGGGAGTCTGGGACAAGGTTTTTGATATAAAATTGCTTGCATTTTCATCAAATGAAAATATTTAACATGTTACGTCAATGTATTACAAGCGCACTCTCGAGCCCTATAGGGCTGCAAATGATTTGCACTTCTAGGCCGGTCCAATTTCTTTTCATTTCCATTATCTCAGTGTCGGGGGTGCTTCCCAAATGGCGCTAACCTCCATTCACTAGTTTTTTTGAGCTGTGTTGGTCTCGGTCTTGATGATACCACGTAGTCCTTGCACGCCATCAACTGATTTCTTTTGACTTCTCTAACTTTGTCATCCATGGAGAATTTAATTTTCTGCAAGAGAGTTGAGATAATCGTCTGGAACTCATTTAAGGCTGGTTGACTTAAAATGACATTGTATGTTAAGGGCGTGCCCACCGCAATGACTATTGATTGACGTGTTCTCATTAGGGGCTCATTCCCTAAGGATATGATCAATTTAATCTGGTCGAACAGCTGGACTTCGTTGCCTGTGAAGGTGTATAATGGCATTATCATGGGCTGGAGCTCGCTCTTCTCTATTTGCAATTGCTCAAATATATTCTTGAAGACGATGTTGACGGAACTACCTGTGTTAACAAAAGTGTGATGTATGTTATAATTGGTTATGACAAGCTTAATAATCAAAGCATTATCATGGGGGTACTTCCACCACCTCAAAATCCTTGGGCATAAAATTAATCTCGGGTTCTTGTGCCAGTTCGTAGCTATAGTCGACTGCATGGATCTTCAGTCAACGAGCGTGTGATTTTCTCGCTGGTTGGAATCTCCGTCGATTGAGCCTCTGGCGATCATCCCAATAATCCTCGAGTGATATTACGACGTTTTTCTTCTTTTCGCGTTGGGAGATGCTCCTATTTGTCCCATACAGGGACCTATGTCCAGTTATCTTGTTGCTACGACGTTCGTCGACACTGCTTAATGCCTCAGTAGTCATTTTGGGGTTGTTCGTTAGGTTGTTGATAGCGATGATGGTTGGGAGACGGCAAACGTCGACGAAATCCTTGATTTGCCCGTCTGGCACTTCTCTTGATTGTAATGATAACAATCTTGAGTATTATGCGTCTCTAATCGATGATAAGTGCAGAACTTTGGAGTTTACCTAGAGGCTTGGGAAATTACGTCTGACCAACTCTTACGTGTTGTACAATGTGTTGTCACGACTCATGAACAGGTGATGGAGGACCTACTCAGGGCATTTGTGTGGCAAGGAAAGAGGAGCCCGATGCTTAGGAGCGGCTGCCGGCGTGTGTGTGGTTGTTGGTGCAAGTTGCACCAGAATCAAACTTAAATTTTGATGTTGTCAAAGGTTCAAGTTAAGTCTTATTATGATCTAACAAGTTGACTGAGTGTGCAAGATGTTTACTCAACCGGGAAAGACCTAGTTGGAGGCTAGGCAGGAGAAATCTTAGCAGATCGTGGAACTCAGGTGCAAGTCCAAGTAGGTCTAGGAGACCCCGAAGCTTGGCAGTGTGATTGAGAGGTCTAGAGGACCGAAGATCAAGAGAAAAGTCCTGGGGAGCCGATCAAGGCTGAGTGATAAGTCCAAACTAGATTTGGAGGTTTAAAGTTTGGCAGGTAGGTTGAGATAAACAAATTGGAGGAGCGACAGCGAGGTCGGGTTCCCAAAGGGAACAACCTTAGGTCGCTAATCCAATTGAAGAAATCGGGAAGGTTTCCAAGTTGAGATCAAGATAGTTCTACTGTCTTTCATATTACTATTGCTTTATAATATTATTGTTCCAACATCTGTTTTGCAGGAGATTTTTTTGTCTTAATACTAATTTGTAGGTCTGGCTGGACCGGTCGACCGAACAGTAGTATCGGTCGATCAAACCAGGTAAAATCAAAACAACGTTCAGATTAGAGTCTGATCAAAGTTTGATCGGTCGACTGATCGATGGTGACTCAGCACTCGCTAGCTCATTAGCACCGATCAGCAGGAAAAGAAAAAAGCCTAATCGATTGACTGAACCGGAGGACTGGTCGACCGATCTAATCAGCATTAAATACAGTATTAAAAGAAGATCTCAGCTAATTGTGACGAACAGGGAAAAGATCCTGTTCGGTCGACCGAAAGGCATGATCGATCGACCAAACCCTTTAAGAGCATTGATTGCCAGAGATCGAGCCAGCGTCAGACTCCAGCCAGGAAGGAAGGGAGCGGGTTCGGTTGACCGAACAGAGGGATCGGTCGACCGAATGCCCAAGGCACCTGTAAAATGAGGCTCAAAGTCTGAGGCTAATACAACTCTTCTGATAATCTAAAAAGCTCTTCTTCGCATACAGATTGGGCTACACATCTTCAACAACTTAGCAAGTCACTTCGTCCGGAAGTACCGACCAAGCTATATCCTACGCATACGATTGTCGGTATATTTATTTTCATATTGCACTTAAATTAAAATAAAATAGTAGGAGTGTTACTATCTTATTTCATTGTACTTGTACGATCTACTTCTTTCTGATGATTTCAGAAAGAAGGGTTTTAGTGCTTTGCCCATCGGTGCGGTCGAGGATCGCGGGCCTTCGAGTAGGAGTCGAGCTAGGCTCCGAATGACATAAACGACTTTGTCTCTTTTGTTATTTCCACTGCACGATTCTGATTTAAAAATTAAAAGAAATATTTTAAAAGAAGCGATATTCACTCCCCCCCCTCTATCGCTCGCATCCGATCTATCAATTGGTATAAGAGGCTTGTTAGCTCTGAAATAACTTAACCATTTTTCAATGCATTTTTTTTAAAACTTTCTCTTTTCTTTAATTTAAAATATTTTTTTGTTTTTCTTATCCTCTCAAGCACTGCTAATCCCAAGACGAAAAGTTTTGGAAATACCTTTCTTTTAATTTTTGTCTTGCAAGGATGTCGAACTCGTATCAAGAAGGATATAGTACTGTCCGTGTAACAACCCGACCCCTCGGCCCCTTGGGTGGCCTAACTGGCGACCCATTTGGCGGCCCTTTGGCAGTCCCTTGGGCAGCCCAACTGGCGGCCCATGTGGCGACCCCTTATGTCATCGACCGACGACTCTCGGCCATGCCGTTACTCACTAGGTCTTCCCTGGGAGATTGTTAGAATGTATACTAAAAGCCTAGCTGTAACGACCCGACCCCTCGGCCCCATGGGCGACCCAACTGGCGGCCCATCTGGTAGCCCCTTGGCGGTCCCTTGGGCGGCCGCAATGGCGGCCCAACTGGCGACCTCTTATGTCATCGACTGACGATCTTTGGTCGTGTCGTTACTCACTAGGTCTTCCCACCCCTAGTCAGTGGATTTTTGCCTTTCCCAAGATTCGAACTCTAAACCTTCAGGCTAAGTACTAGAGTTTATGAATCCGGGTAGCCAGGTGAGCGTCACTCACTTAGCTACCAGGATTCATTTATTGTAACGACTCGACCCCTCGGCCCCTTGGGCGGCCGAACTGGCGGGCCATTTGGCGGCCCCTTGGCGGTCCCTTGGGCGACCCAACTGGCGGCCCAATTGGCGACGCCTTATGTCATCGACCGACGACCCCTTATGTCGTCGGCCGACGACCCTCGGCCGTGTCGCTATTCACTAGGTCTTCTCACCCTTGGCCAGTGGATTTTTGCCTTCCCCAGGATTCAAACTCTAGACCTCCAGGCTAAGTACTAGAGTTTATGAATCCTGGTAGTCTAGTGAGTAACGACACGGCCGAGGGACGTCGGTCGATGACATAAGGGGTTGCCAGTTGGGCCGCCAGTTGGATCGCCCAAGGGACCGCTAAGGGACTGCCCAAGGGGTCGAGGGGTCAGGTCGTTAGCTACCAGGATTCATAAACTCTAGTACTTAGCCTGGAGATCTAGAGTTCGAATCCCGGGGAAGGCAAAAATCCACTGGCCAGGGGTGGGAAGACCTAGTGAGTAACGGCACGGCCGAGGGTCGTCGGTCGACGACATAAGGGGTCGCCAGTTGGGTCGCCCAAGGGGCCGCCTAAGGGGTCGAGGGGCCGGGTCGTTAGCTACCAGGATTCACAAACTCTAGTACTTAGCCTGGAGGTCTAGAGTTCGATTCCTAGGGAAGGCAAAAATCCACTGGCCAGGGGTGGGAAGACCTAGTGAGTAACGACACGGGCGAGGGTCGTCGGTCGACGACATAAGGGGTCGCCAGTTGGGTCGCCCAAGGGGCCGAGGGGTTGGGTTATAGTCTGACCTTCTCTATTCAAAGGAGAAAATTTCAGTTATTAGAAGAATAGAATGAAGTGCTATTTGAAGTCCGACATGGAGCTCTGGTTCACAATCTTGAAAGGCTACACTCCCAAGACGAAAGATGGAACGCCTCTTGAACATGAAGATTGGACTCCCCCAATGATCAAGAAGACGCAACTAAACTACAAGGCAATCAACACCATTCAGCGCGGGCTTACAATGGAAGAATTGAATCGAGTCGGCCCCTATGACAATGCTAAAGAATTGTTGGACTCTCTAGTCAAACTACACGAAGGAACCGACGACTCGAAGGTAACTAAACGAGACTTACTTTTAAATAATTTATTTAATATAAAAATATTTCTCGGAGAGACGGCCTCGTAACTACTCGCTCGACTGAAGGGTGTACTTAATGGTCTCCACATGATCGGACACAATCTGGAAAATCGTGACACAATAATGTACGCCTTAAATGTCTTTCCGAAGAATGCTTTGTGGGCATCAATTGTAAATGCGTACAAAGTCTCCAAGGATCTTTCAATTCTTAAATTAGACGAGTTATTCTGTGAATTGGAATTACACAAACAGCCTAATATAAGTCATGTCGAGAAAGGTGTAGCTCTGTATGCAGGTCCAAGCAAGGAGACAAAATCAAAAACTAAGATCAAGTCTGAAGGCGAGTCAGACTCTGACTCAACAAATGAAGAAGAGTTAGCCAACATAGTGCAGAGACTTCTGACGAAGAAGAAGTTCAGAAGAAATTTCAAGAAGACTCGCTTAACTTGACCCAAAACAAATCAGAAGTGATTTGTTACGGGTGCAACAAAAAGGGACATTTCAAAATCGATTGCCCGAACCAGAAGGAAGAAAAGCCCAAATCGACACGACGAAAGAAGACTCTTCAAGCAACTTGGGGCGAGACTTCTTCCGACGAATCTGACACGGGGCAAACGAAGCACTCGAGCCATCTTCATTTATGGCAAGAAACGAAGATTCCGACTCCGAGTTCAATAAAGAGTACGAGTCCGAGATCGACCTCGATTCCAAGAGAAGCCCCAGATCGGAAGATCCAAATATGGTAATGATTTATTCTAAATTTAATTTGGTTAAAGTAGTTAAGTGTTTGTTTAAAAAATTATCAAAATTGGAAAAATAAAATGACTTGTTACTTAAGGAAATAAACCACCTTAAGCAACAAGTTAACTTGAGTGACTCGACTAACCATGTTCAAGTCAGAACTTCAACTCAAGTTGAAAAACTTAAGGATGAAAAATCCGACTTGAAAGGACAAATCGAGCGACTCAAGAAAACGTTTGAAAGGTTCGAACTGGGATCTAAGTGTCTAAATATGGTACTTAGGTTGCAACGTGCCGTGTACAACAAATTAGAACTTGGCTACAACCCTAAGCAAACAAACAAATCATATGTCTTTAATTAGTCAAAAAGTTAGAAGTCAAGTCCAAGCATGGGTTCAAACAAAACATTTAATCAAATCAATTATACCAAAACTCTACTTGGTCCCTAAGAGTCAAATCTATTACTTAGATAGACCTTATCTAAGCTATGACTCAGGGGGAGCTATTAGAAAAATAATTCAACCAACTTGATTAACCAAACTCATACACTTAGGATTAGGTTTACTTTCTACTTAAAATGGTTAGATGAAAAAGGTTTATCAAACCCTACAACATAGCATCGGAATGGATTGGGATGATAGTACGTCAAGGAAACTTTGTCGAAGGCATATCTAGGCTGAATATGGAATTATACCTGGTGTACTAGACTTAGTGGATCTGACCGAAGCTACTCCAGTCAAACATGGGCTAGTTAGACTAAAATTTAGTATTAAGTTTTTTGGACGGGAACAGTTTGGAAAGTCTTCAGCAAGTGGTCCACTGTTGATGCACAAGAAGGTCATATACCTCGCCACTGAACTGAAAGCTTATCCTTATGAAGTCTACTTGATTAACCCAAAGCTAAGTTTGAATCTAACATGGATTCAATATCCTTTTTCAAACTTAATTAAAATTCTAAACCTAATTAAAATTCTAAACCTAATTCTAAACTTAATTAAATTCTAAACCTAATTCTAAACTTAAACCTAATTAAATTCTAGACCTAATTCTAAACTTAATTAAACTTCTAAACCTATTAAATTCTAAACCTAATTCTAAACTTAATTAAGTTTCTAAACTTAATTAAATTTTAAACCTAATTAAATTCTAAATCTAATTAAATATCAAACTTAATTAAATTCCAAATCTAATTAGTTAAATTCCAAATCAAATTATTTTAAAACTTAATTAAAAATTATTTTAAAACTTAATTAAAAATTATTTTAAAACTTAATTAAAAATTATTTTAAAATTTTAATTAATTTTTTTAAAAACTTAATTAAAATTATTTTAAAAACTTAATTAAAAATTATTTTAAAAACTTAATTAACAATTATTTTTAAACTTAATTAAAATTATTTTTAAACTTAATTATTTTAAAACTTAATTATTTTAAACTTAATCATTTTAAAACTTAATTAAAATTTTTATACTTAATTTTTTTAAACTTAATCATTTTAAAACTAAATTTAAATTATCAAAATTATTTTTAATCTTAATTAAAATTACTAAAATTTATTTTAAAAACTTAATTAAAAAAAGGGGGTTCCGTCAATCGAAAAAATCCATCGGTCGACCGAATCGTTGTTGAACCGGTCAATGTTAATCAATTATTCGGTCGACCGAACTAATTAATTCTCATCCGTTCATCTACTGTGCACCTACCCTGTATCTGTGTCGAAGTTAATATATCGGTCGATCGAATGTATGTTCGGTCGACCGAACGTTGGCTCTCGTGTCAAAAAGGCCGAGGATTTAAAGGGATCGGTCGACCGAACCCTTTATCGGTCGACCGATCAACCTCTATAAATACAGAGTCGGGTAAATCACAAGACTCATCCAATCCATCCTCTCCTCTTCCACTTCTTAATCTATTCGCTGATCCTAGCCTCCCTCCGTGTCTGATAATGCCTCGGTACTTCTCTATTCTTTTCTTATTTAATTATATGTTGCAGAATTAATTTTCTTTATTCTTTTTATAGTGAAAAAAATAGAGCTATTGTACAACGGGAGACTAGCTCTTTTAATCCCAGCTAGGACCCTAGGTTTTCATCTGAGGAATTAAGGCAATCTTTTCCAAATAAAGAGTTTAAGGTGATAGGTACTCGTTGTCTAGATCTCCAATTCTACTAAACATTTTGTCATGAAGCCATAGAGATCAATCAACACTATCTACTAGATAGCATTATCTTTTGCAGACATGCATACAATCCTATCATCTATTCCGAATTTTATCACAACTTGTGTGAACTTGATTCTCATCACTATAGGACTAGGGTCGCCACCAGAGAGATGCTATTTGATCTAGATATATTTCTTCGGATTTTACGTATACGACCCTCGGTTAGCCGTATCTTTTTCAGTACCTCACTTCCCGATCCACTACCTACTCCTTTTACCCATCTAACTCTTGATCTTATGTATGTCGAATTCTTTGAAGGGCGGCGCTCTAAAGATATGTCTACTGTACCCTTAGTCTGACAGGCAATGTTTTTTTTTATAAAATGGTTGTTTCCTGTATTCATCCCCTGTCATCTAGAGATCAGGGTGTTTTACGACCAGTTCATCTTTTTCTGATGTATGCACTGCGACATAGACTAGATTTTAACTTAGGATACTGGGTATTCCGATCCATCATCTATTATTCAGGGTATAGCACCTCGAATAAAGTTCATATGATCTAGTGTCATGTTCTCACTGCCTATATTTCTTCTTTGGGTGTCAGAGTTCATCGAGGCGAGTTGATTGAGTTGTCAGATTTTGATCTTGTCGGAATTAGGCAATTGTCCTTGGCTGGGATTAAGACTAGCGCCGAGGGTCTAGTGTATAAACGAACTCATCCATACTATATGCCACTGACTGTTGAAGCACCCATTGCTGAAGATGATCCGGTCCCAGCTACTGAGCCTCCTCCAGTGTTTATTGATCCAGGATTTGCCATGACGTCTTACTTTGATTTTCCTCAGAGCAATTCATATGCTCCTCCTCCTCCGACTAGTGACTTCTTTACCGTCTTCGTGACGATATTTTTAGTTGATTTACCTCTTTGGAGACGAAGATGGATGATCAGTACAATTCCCTTATGGATCAGATTGTAGATTTTCGTCAGGAGATGATAGATCGTACTGATGCTTTAGAAAAGGAGCAGCAGAGGATATTTGACTATCTTAGAGATGATGAGGATAAGGAGGAGTGATCTTAGTGTCTCTTACTTTTGATTTGCTGTGTCTATTCACTACCTTGGACTATGACTATGGATGATCTTGAGTACTTTTCAATTATGATCTTTGTTAGTAACATTCTGGTTATAATTATAGAATAAGTTTTTTTTTTGAAAATTATTACTTAGAATATTTTTTAAAATTATTTTTGTAAAAATCTTTCTTTCAAAATTTTGGTTTTCAAAAACTCTTTCAAAATATTTTAATTTTCTGGAGTAGCCTAGGCTCTACCGTATATCTACATGTTCCTATAGTTCTAGGAGTCAGCATCTCACAAGTACAATAGGATCCCTTACTTGATAACTTAGAATGAGTGAGATGCTTAGGACCTAGCCTAAGATTTCAAATGCTTATGTCAGTGAATCGTTTTAAATCTGAGTTTTAAACAACATACATGAATCAATTTGAGTTGACTAGCAAGTCAAAACCTGGTTAGTCCTAAACACTCAAATTGACCAACCTAAGTCTATTGCTATTATCTTATGGTAATTAGCTTTGTACAAAGGTTGGACATTTCATCATAAGGACATTTTTCCTTAGTCTTTTTGTCCATGCTTGGACTTTTAGGCTGTCATCAATTCTAGGGGGAGTCTTGAACTATGCACTTTTCACATTTTTATCCTAATTTTTGAAAATCTTAATTTTTATTTTTCAAAATATTTATATTTTTACACTTAGTAAAATTCTTCCATATTTTTTTACAAAATTCTTATTTTTCATATTTTTAAACTTTTAAATTTTTTTTATCTTTGCAAAATTCAGGTAAAATGTTTTTCTGAAAACTTTTTAAGGGGTTAATATTTTCAAACATTTGAATCAAAACGTTTTACATACTTATTTGCTTTTAGAAATTCTAACTTCGTAAATTTTTTGCTATTTTTTAAAATAACTGTTTAACTTAGGAAAATTATTCTTTTTAAAATTATTTTAACTTAGTAAAAAATTTTAAAATATTTTTAATTTTTTTTTAGCTTTTTACCTTTGTTAAAAATATTTTTGAATATTAAAATTAACTTTTTTCATTTCAAGTAATTTTTGAACACTTAGTTAAAATTGTTATACATTTCAACCCTTCTGGTTTGTTGGTCTTCCCTTATTTTTGATGTGTGTCAAAGGGGGTGAGATAGTGAATTCAGGGGGAGGTATTTAACTCAGGGGGAGTATTAAAAGTTAAATTGCTTATTTATTTAATTGTTGTATATTTTTAACTTAACTTTGAACATTGATTGTCAAACATCATAAAGAGAGAGATTGTTGGTGCAAGTTGCACCAGAATTAAACCTAAGTTTTGATGTTGTCAAAGGTTCAAGTTAAGTCTTGTTATGATCTAACAAGTTGACTGAGTGTGCAGGATGTTTATTCAACCGGGAAAGACCTAGTTGGAGGCTGGACAGGAGAAATCTTAGCAGATCGTGGAACCCAGGTGCAAGTCTAAGTAGATCGAGGAGACCCGAAGCTTGGCAGTGTGATCGAGAGGTTTGGAGGATCGAAGATCAAGAGAAAAGTCCTGGGGAGCCGATCAAGGCTGAGTGAAAAGTCCAAACTAGATCTAGAGATCAAAGTTTGACAGGTAGGTTGAGGTAAACAAACTGGAGGAGTGACAGTGAGGTCGGGTTCCCAAAGGGAACAACCTTAGGTCGCTGATCCAACTGAAGAAAAAGGGAAGATTTCCAAGTTGAGAGCAACATTGTTCTACTGTACATATTACTCTTGTTTTATAATATTATTGTTCTAACATCTGTTTTGCAGGAGATTTTTTTTGTCTTAATACTGTTTTGCAGGTCCGACTGGATCTGTCGACCGAACAGTAGTATCGGTTGACCGAACCAGGCAAAATCAAAACATCGTTCAGATTAGACCAGAACAGATTAGAGTCCGATCAAAGTTTGATAGGTCGATCGAACAGTAAGATCGGTTGATCGATCCA
Organism: Zingiber officinale; assembly: GCF_018446385.1. Lineage (NCBI taxonomy): Eukaryota > Viridiplantae > Streptophyta > Magnoliopsida > Zingiberales > Zingiberaceae > Zingiber > Zingiber officinale. The sequence continues at coordinate 128,946,171 of NC_055994.1, forward strand.
TGGTGACTCAGCACTGGCCAACTCATTAGCACCGATCAGTAAGAAAAGGAAAAAGCCTGATCGGTCGACCGAACCGGAGGACCGGTCGACCGAACCGGAGGACCGGTCGACCGATCCAATCAACATTAAATACAGTATTAAAAGAAGATCTCAGCTAATTGTGACGAACAGGGAAAAGATCATGTTCGGTCGATCGAAAGGCATGATCGGTCGATCGAATCCTTAACGAGCATTGATTGCCGGAGATCGAGCCAGCGTCAGACTCCAAGTAGGAAGGAAGGGAGCGGGTTCGGTCGACCGAACAGAGGGATCGGTCGATCGAATGCCCAAGGCACCTATAAAATGAGGCTCAAAGTCTGAGGCCAGTATAACTCTTCTGATCATCTAAAAAGCTCTTCTTCACATATGGATTGTGCTACACATCTTCAACAGTTCAGCAAGTCACTCCGTCCGGAAGTACCAACCAAGTTACATCCTACGCATACGATTGTCGGTATATTTATTTTCATATTGCACTTAAATTAAAATAAGATAGTATGAGTGTTACTATCTTATTTCATTGTACTTGTACGATCTGCTTCTTTCCGAAGATTTCGGAAAGAAGGGTTTTAGTGTTTTGCCCATCTGTGCGGTCGAGGATCGCGGGCCTTCGAGTAGGAGTCGATCTAGGCTCCGAACGAAGTAAACGACTTTGTCTTTTTTTTTATTTCCGCTGCACGATTCTGATTTAAAAAGTAAAAGAAAAGTTTTAAAAGAAGCGATATTCACCCCCTCTATCGCTCGCATCCGATCTATCAGTGGTGACCTCCTTTTTCGCGCGGATTGAGTTTCTTCTATATTGATATACTTGGTCGCCTGTCTAAGTAAATGGTCGAAGTCCCTAGGAGTCTTTTTTATAAGTGAGCAGAAGAAGTCACTATCTGTGAGCCCTTGAGAAAAGGTGCTCCCCAGAATCTTCGGGGTGGCCGAGGGAATATCCATGATCACTTAGTTGAATTTTTTGATGTAGGCCTTCAGTGTCTCCTTGGGCTCCTGTTTGAGCGAGAATAAATTCAATGTAGTTTTGTAGTATCGGCGGCTATTAGTGAAGTAATGAAGGAAAGTCTTATGAAAATCCTTGAAGCAACATATGGATTCGACCATGAGCTGATTGAACCATCTCTGTACTGAGCCTGAGAGTGTAGTGAAGAACACTCGGCACTTTATGACATCTGTATATTGGTGAAAGATGACTACATTTTCAAAGTTAAGGAGGTGGTCTTTCGGATAATTTGACCCTCCATATTCCCTAATCGTCAGGGGACGAAAGTGGTTTGACAGCTTATCCTCCAAGATTTCGTAAGAGAACAATATGCTTATCCATTAGAGGGATCCGCTGACCATATGGGCTTTTCCCTTGCACAGATCTCACACGAGCACGTCTCCTGAAGATGATACTTGGGGCCTTTCTTCTCAGTCCATCTCCTTTGGAGGCATTCAAAATAATACCTGATGATAGACAATCGGTGATGGTGGTACAGGCAGTTGGTTAATTGGTTGCGCATGTGCTTTCATGAAGCTAGTTGGGGGAGAAGGGGTTGGTTGGAACCCAATTGGCCCTCCCTCTCGCGTCCTTTGCTCGACATGTGGCCCTATCATCGATAGGGCTAGGTCATTTGGCAAGGGACGCTCTGTTGCCGCTTGTTGTTGCTATGCAAATTTCTGGATTCATGCAGCTATGAGTAACTCCAAATCTTCTTGCAATAGGGTGACAGTTGTGAGTCGTCCAATTTCTTTCATCTCTTTATTTCAGATTTAGGTGAAAGTTCTCACAGATAATGTCAAATTTGATTATGTCTGAAAGTGGTGGAGATGATGCGCTGGACAAGTGGCTCTTTTGTTGACCAGGAGAAGACCTCAAACTAGAAAAAAAGGGCTCCTTCTCTACACACCAAAGAGAGGGAAAAGGGAACGTTAGAGCAAGAATCAAGGAGGGGATCCCTAGCGTAGGCCCTCTAATGCTTAAGTCAGTAGGGTGGCCAGTGAAAAGTTAATAAAAGAATGAACTGTAGAAGCGTGTGTCAAAATATGAGTATGGACATTTTTGCGTACCTCGTCAACGGAGAGAAACCCCCTTCTTATTTTAGCTCTCATAATATCTGCAATAATTAGGTGACGATGAATATTGCCTGTTAGAAGAACTTGGGTAATTGAAGGTGTACAATCTGGAAGATGTGAAATCATCCTCTGAGGAATTTTCTGTTACATGTATATGAATAGTTTTTTCTAACATCCGCAATAATGATAGAAGATGTATAGCCACTCTCAAAAGAAGGTTCTATTGTAGGCATGTGTCGGATATAAGAATATTCCTTGGAGAATAGTTGTTATTTTCTGGCGGGTTGTTGCGATTCCTTCATAATATTTGTTGGTCAGCGTTGGCCGGCTAAAAGGGGGGTTGAATAGCCTTAAAAATAACACAAACACAAAATACCCTTCTCTAACTTATAACTTAAACATTTGCATAGAATTGAAAGCAATAAACTAAAAGAAGTGGCTCACAGACTTGATTTGGTTATAACCGGGGAGATTGTTAATCTAAGGAATGAATTGCACACTAAAAAGATCTCATTCAAGCGGAGAACCTCTTACAGCAGTGAAAGCGCAAAAAGAGAAGCTAAACTAGAAATGGAAACTCACAAGTGTTGTATTGCTAATTCTTGTTCTGTTGTGAAGCTTTTGGACCAAGGCTGTATTTATAGCCTTGGTCAGGGGCGCTTGGAAGGGTTCCAGGTGCCTGAGAGGGGATAAAACTTTATCCCCTACACAACGGTCAGCGTCCACGTCGATATTGATAAACTAAAGGTTCCGGGCGCCCAGAGTCCGAGCGCCCGGAATGGGTTCGGGCTCTCGGACCCTTAAAGTCAACTTTGTTGACTTTTTCGATCCGGGCCCTCTGCTCCAGTTCAGTTCGCCTCGATCCGGGTCTTTCGCTCCAGCTTCGTTCACTTGGGTAATCTCGGTTATCCGGAATAGGGCTCACTCGAGCCCAACTTCTGACATTCTCAAGCAATCTTCCGCTCCGGCTTCTCGTCCCTCGGAAACGCCGCGCGCCTCCTTCTGGCCCGTCCGCGTACTCTTCCGTAGTACCTCGTCCCTCGGACGCATCGAGCCCGTCATCTCTCTTCCGTGTCATCCTTCTCGCTAGCTGCGTCTTTTGCTCGACTCCCTGTGCTCCTAAGCTCCTGCACACTTAGACACAAGGTTAAAACACCACAGGACCTAACATAATTTGTTGATCACATCAAAAGAACTTTGGGGTTCCAACAATCTCCCCCTTTTTGATATGAGCAACTTAAGTTAAGATAGGAAAAATAGAAATAAAAGTAAAACAAATAATATTGCAATAAAGTGCAAAAATAAAAAATTGTAATCTACCTCCCCTAAAGTTTAACCTTTTCCTTTTCCCCCTTTGATCACATAAAAAATGGGGTACCAAGAGAAAATCTAAGGGTAATAATTTTGAACACTTGAAAATTTCGAAACTTTATTTCAATACTTTTTAGAAAAAATTTTTAAGTAAAAGAAAATTTCAAGTAGGAAAAAAATTTCCAAGTTAAAAAATATCCTAAGTTTAGATAATTTTGCAAAAAAAAAATATTCTACAAAATTTTTTCTAAATTTTTACAAGCATAAATATTTTTGAAAATTTACAAATGAATTGAGTAATCTTTTAAATAATTATTTAATTAATATTTTTTCAATTAGTCAATTAAACTTTTTATTTCAATACTGGGCTTCTAGGCAATGGCGAGACACTAGACCTTCTTAGTTATTGGATCAACAACCACTTTTTAGACAAAGCCTCATAATGTAATTAAATGTTTAATTTTCTCGCTGAAAGCGCTTAGTCTAAATTAACGTTCAAGTAAGACAAGACTTAGGAACCCAATATAGGTTCCAGCCAACTGGATTAATTAGATATTTTTTAGGGACATATTTCTTTGAAATATTTTTAATTTGTCCCTTATGGTATCTAAGGTACCAAGTTAATCCATAAAGTTTTCTAAAGCTTGTATTTGATGAACATGTCTCAAATTTTCATTTTCTAATTTTACTTTGTCTAACTCTTCTAATGGGTAAGATTTAGCTAGAATTAATTTAAAATTTTTAAACTTTTTTTTTCAAATTTGCAGCAATCTTTAGTTAATAATTTAATGAACTTAAATAATTTATCGGGAGGAAGAGATCATACCTGACTTACCTTGTCGATCTCGTTATCCGTGTTTCCCCCTGAACAACTTCTTTCTTCCGATGTAGCTCCCCCTTCATCGATGCTCTCGATGCTCATTTTGGACGAGCTTGAATCGTAGTCCTCATCTTGATGACTTGCCATTAATGCAAGTCTGGAAAAAGCCTTGACTTCCGATTTGGACGACGTATCATCCCACGTCGCTTTTAGTGTCTTGAATTTGTTCGTTTGGACAAACTTCTTTCCTTTGTTATTGTTTCTTAGCTTGGGGCAGTTGTCCTTGTCGTGCCTTTTTTCGTTGCAGTGGTAGCATCAGATCGTCCTTTTCTTTCTACCCTATGGATGGTTAGTTTTTCTAGATTTACATAATTTCTTAAAGCGCCTTACCATCATTACCAGTTCCTCATCGTCGAGAGAAGACTCTGACTTAAGTTTGTCTCTCGATGCTTTGAGGGCGACGTTGTGTTTCGTCTCCTTCGTACCTGCACATCTCGATTCATGCACTTTAAATGTGGAAAATAATTTTTCTAAAAAAATAGTTTCTAAGTCCTTAGTTATATAAAAAGCATCTACTAGTGATGCCCATTTTGTGTTCCTAGGGAAGGTATTAAGAGAGTACCTTAGCGAATCTCGGTTACTTACCTTTTCTTCGAGATTCAAGAGTCCGATGATGAGCTCCTTAATCCTCGAGTGGAGATGCGCAATGGTTTTGTCCTCTCCGAATTGTAGGTTGGTGAGCTGGTTACGAAGTAAATCTCCTCTCGTGAGCTTGGTTTCGGACGTCCCTTCGTGTAGCTCAAGGAACTTCTCCCAAAGTTTCTTTGCTGAGTTGTAGGGCCAACCCGGTTGACTTCTTGTGATGGAAGGACGCTTAGCAGATGAAACTCTGCTTTGTCGTTTGCCACGTAGTCGACCTGCTTCTTTTTCGTCCACTGTATTCCTCCTTACCTTCGAGTGCTACAAAATCGAACTTCATTATTAAAAGTAATTCAAAGTCGGTTTAAAAAATACCTGCATTTGCTTTTTCCAGCTAGCGAATTCTCTTTCGAACTTCGTCGGGTAAATGCTTGGTCGGACCATTGATTCGGTGCTTCGATCTGCGGTTAGTCCTCCTGAAGCGTCTTGGCTCTGATACCACTTGTTGGTCCACGTTAGTCGGCTAGAAAGGGGGTTGAATAGCCCTAAAAAAAACACAAACACAAAATACCCTTCTCGAACTTATAACTTAAACACTTGCATAAAATTGAAAGTAATAAACTAAAAGAAGAGACTCACAAACTTGACTTGGTTACAACCGGGGAGGTTGTTAATCCAAGCAATGAATTGTACACTAAAAAGATCTCATTCAAGCAGAGAAGTTTCTTACAATAGTGAAAACGCAAAAGGAGAAGCTAAACTATAAATGGAAGCTCACAAATATTATATTGCTAATTCTTATTCTGTTGTGAAGCTTCTGGACCAAATCTATATTTATAACCTTGGTCGGGGTGCTTGGAAGGGTTCCAGGCGCCTGGGAGGGGATAAAATTTTATCTCCGACGCAACGGTCAACGCCCACGTCGATATTGACAAACTTGAGGCTATATTTATATCCTTGGTCTGGGCGTCTGGAAGGGTTCTAGGTGCCTGGGAGGGGATAAAATTTTATCGTCGACGCAACGATCAACGTCCACGTCGATATTGATAAACTTGAGGTTTTGGGCGCCCGGATCCTTAAAGTCAATCTTGTCGACTTTTTCGGTTCTGACCCTCTGCTCCGGTTCAACTCGCTTCAGTCTGGGTCTTCCGCTCAGGTTTCGCTCGCTTGGGTGATCTCGGCCATCCGGAATAGGGCTCACCCGAACCCAACTTCCGGCCTTCTCGAGCAACCTTCCGCTCCGGCTTCTCGTCCCTCGGAAACGCCGCGTGTCTCCTTCTCGTCTGCCCGCGTACTCTTCCGCAGCACCTCGCCCTCAGGCGCACCGAGTCCGTCGGCTCTCTCCCGTGTCGTCCTTCTCATAGCTGCATCTTTGACTCCCTGTGCTCATAAGTTTCTGTACACTTAGACACAAGGTTAAAACAATACAGAACCTAACTTAACTTGTTGATCACATCAAAACAACCTTGGGGTTCCAATAATATTGTCCCTTGGAGGTAATCCAATTGGACATGTATCTGAATGACTATATGTAATAGGAGACTATTAATAAGAATAAGGAACTAAGTCTCTCGAGTCCGACTGACTATTAGGCTGACCGAGCTATATGTTGAGAGCAGTATTGTAGTAGTGAGAAATGAGCTGTCCTCTAAGTCCGAACGACGCCAAGTTTGGCCATTTGTACACTAAGAGTGCTTTTACTGGGAAATGGGAGCTCATCCCTAGGTCCATTCAACACTTTAGACCGATCGACCATATGTAATAAGACTTGTCCTTGAACAGTTGTACTGAGCTTTGAGAGTTGCCTTAGTGTTGCAAGATAGAAAACTATGTCTTGTAAACCTGACCAGCCTTTGGGTCGCCCAAGCATATGCTGAGAGATAGGGAGTTATGTTCTGTAGGCCTGACTGACACTTGGTACGACCGACCATATGCTGAGAGATAGGGAGCTATGTTCTGTAAGCCTGACCGACACTTGGGTCGACTAACCATATGCTGAGTGATGGGGAGTTATGCCTTGTAAACTTGATCGGTCATTTGGGCCGACTAAATTTATTCTGTTTGTCTTGACACTGAGGTGAAGAGCTCTGAGGCCTTTAAGTCCGACCGGCTTTAAAGTGACCGACTCGGTACTGAATACCTTAGCGTTGAGAAGTGAGGAGATAGCTCTCGGTGAGAGTGAATCACCCATTTATTTGACCGCCACCTCATTTTGACTTTGACCATCACATTATCTTGACCATTAATCGTTCATTACCTCAGGGTTTATTTACACCATATCGTATCAAAATAATTAATTTAGATCTATTCCCATCTAAGTTTTTTTTATTGACCATCAAATTAAATTCGGAAGTATGAACCATTTATGGTTCACATAGTCATTTCAAAATTATCTTCCACCGAAAGAAATTAATTCTGCAGTGTTTCATTATTAGTGCATTCGCAATAGATGTATTAATGAAGTGTTATAACACTCTGTTGGTGTTAACATCATTGTGTTCACTAGAACGTGTTCAAGCAAATATGGTATTACACCATGTGTGTGTTTTTTTTTAAATTTTATTTATTCAAAAATTGAAAATTTTAATATTATTTTTTTTAAATAGTAAAATTAATTTTTTAGAAAGTAAGATTATTATTAAAATAATAATAATAATAATTATAATATTTTAAAATATATTTAATAATGAGTATTAATATTAAAAGGAATGTGAATAGAGAACTATGTTGTTATAATGAATATGTAATATTAAATTCTATATTTTTTTTTATGAGATAATGTTGTATGGAAAGAAAAGATATTATGCAAACTTTTTGTTGCACAGACACAGTCTCATCTATGGAAAGGAAAGATGCCATTTATTTTTCTTTCTCTACTTCACTGTCATTATGGAGACTAATGATAAAGATCCATATATGGTATGAATTTGTTTTCAACCATAAATATTTTTTTCATATTTTGAAAATGAAAAATAATTTGTTTAAGGAAAAAATCTTAAAAAAAAATTTAAGAATAAACACGTAAAATGATATGATGTGGTCCAAAAAAATAAAATGATAAGCTATGAATATATATATTTATTCTTAAATTTTTCCTTAAATTGTTTTCTTCAGCATATCACAACTCTTTAAAAATATCCTCGTACTCACTTAAACGCTTCTAAAAATTCAATAAACATTTCGTTAACCTTGTGCCTCGATCACTAATTTAATTTGAGAAAAATCCTTATTGGACTTTTCTTCAGCCAAAATCCACGGAGATAACATATGGCTGGTACAGATTTCAAATGACGTCATCAGAATCATATGACGCGCGCGTACCTAATTTTATATATATATTAGAGATACCAGTTCTATTATATGCAGCTAAAGTTAATTAGCGTGATAATTACCTAATTTCTTCTCGAGATCTGTGGAAAAGTAGTCTTACGTCTTGTTTAGTCGACAACTTGGTCATAAATATTAATAACATATAATTAGAGCATTTAAACCATCAATAAGGACATGCAATGTCAATGGTCAGCTTAAAAGGATTTTCTTTTTTTATTGGGAACGCAATTTTTTTATTTATTATTAAAAAGATATTTTATTTTTGCGTGAGTTATATTTTTATTTTAACTATTATGGTAGAAGTTAATAGTCCTAGCTACTCTACCACATTACTCCTTCACCTCTGTTAATAATAATAATAATAATAATAATAATAATAATAGTAATAGTAATAGTATGGTGTAGCAATTATAATTTATAGTACTTCTAATACATGGTAAAAAAATAATTTGTTCGTTCTTAGCTAGTGTTTTATAAATCTGTCCCTACGTCAATACAGAAAAGATAAATTACCAATAATGACTAGCTATTAATACAAATGATCAAAATATAAAAAAAGTTTACTTGGCACATCGAGTTTCCTCTCGTCAATAATAATTAATATTGTTTAACACATCAATATCATATTAGACAAGTATGAATCATAAATGCATTTCCATGAGCAATGTGATAAAAAGATGAAATCACTCATCCTCAATACTCCCGTCGCATCCGACTCTAAGTCATCATAAGAGAGGTAAATCACGATAGTCGAACGGATAAGTGGTGGTGGGATGAGGTACACAAAATTTAGAGATTTATGCCCCAATAATCTTATGGTTCGATCTTATGATTTCATATGATAAGTATGTCATCATTTACCAATTTGAATGATCCTTGAGACCGTATTTCCATGAGCAATATTATAGTGGTTAAAAAAATGGTGATAAAAAAATGGTTAGAATAAAAGATAATCTATTACGAGTATGTTTTTAATTTATTTTAATAATTTATAAAAAAAAAATATTAAGTCAGACTGGTCACTCTAAGTTACTCAGCAATATTAATATTATAAACAGCTTATTTCTTATTATTATTAAGTTGTAACAGAATCGTTTTCGTTATAGTGGTGCAGTTTTAGAAATCACAGTATCATCCGCGTTACGATGAGACGCTCAATTAATAATAAATAATATTCGACCAACTGCTCCTTTGATTTTTATCCAAATATAAATGGGAAGCGTTGATTATCTGTGTATTTGTGTCAACCTTGGAATCTGAAGCGATGAAAACTCATTTCGTGAGTGCATAATAGAACACGTTTCTACTTTTCCTCCTTTTTTTTTTTTTTTTCCTCCTTAAATTCGTTTTCTGTGTGTCTGAGATAAAGTCAACAGCATGCGTGATTCAGATTCCAAATACAAGTGCAGAAAGCAGCCTGCTCTGGAGATGCCAAAAATCGACAAAATTGTCGTTTTTAATTGCCCTTATTACCAACCCACTCCATTTCCACATTAATTTAACATGGCGGCTTAGGGTTTAAGAATGCATCAATAATTTTCGACGGATATATATTTTTGAAAAAAAAATTCCATTCCTAATCACTTAGCCGCTAGCTAATCTTATGTCATTTACATTCATGGTAATCACTTTTGCTAAGCAATCCAGAAGGCTGGCTCATGCAAATGCTCTGCGCAGACGCGACGCGACGCGACGGAACATGCATCCTTCAGGACTCAGGTGGGGGCAACTGTGTACCGTAGCTCAACTCTGCAATTGACCTCGATCGTAAACGATTTATAATTTTCTTCTGCCACATGTTTCATGTTTGATACCTCTAATAACTAAACTGCCTTTCGTTTAAAATAAAGACAAAATATATATATATAGTTAAGGTTTGATGTGATTCCAAGCTTAATTAAATTATGACTAACCAGAATGGTCTCCGGTCTACTCATTTGACAAGAATTATTGGGATCGACTAACTTGATTTCTATGCTTTCTTCTTCTTTTGATTTGGGATTTCGATTGTTCGGCACATTAATTGTTCTTCCAATACAAAATACTCTTTAATCTTTCGACTATATCTTAATTTCAATCTTTTATATATTTGTATACATTAATTTGAGAATGAGGAGGATGGATTGAGGTAGTGTTTTTTGACAATGTACAAATCTCAAATTGTCAATTTGAGAAGTTGAAGGTGATGATGGATCATCCCAACACACTACAAAACCTCTATGAATTGCTTCTTCAACAACTGGCAGCCGCCCGCCGGCGGTTCCGTTATGTTGACACCGAACAACCTCACCGCCGGAGGTGCGGATTGACGGGATCTCTCGGCGGCGCTGCTCCTCCACTCGATGTAGAGCTGCTTCTCCGGCCCGATGGACCGCCAGAAGCTGACGGTGTCCCCTGCCTTGAGCTGCTTCTCCTTGACGAACCGGCTCCACCCCTTGGTCAGCACGTAGCTCTGGCTGCTGTTCCAGTAAGAGTACTTGAAGCGCCACTTCTTCCCGTCGCCGTCCTCCTCCAGGTGGAGCAACACGCACTTGCCGATGCCGCCGCCGGCAGGGAGACTTAGCGGGAAGTGCTTCACCGCGTGCTGCTTGGGAATCACCAGCCGGTTCAGCTTCCCCACGTCGCTCGGCGTCACGGCCTTCTCGAACAGCATCTCCCTGGGCGAAGGCGATGGCTTCCGGTACCCGCCGGCGGGGTTCTTCCTCTTCCCGAGCACGCCGCCCCGCTTGCAGTGCTCCAGCTCGTCGCGGTAGGTGTGCTTGCGCAGCATGTCCACGATCTCGGCCTTGGAGTGCGCGTCGAGGAAGGACAGCTCCGCCGCCGCCGCCTCCTCGTCGGACTCCGCCAGCGGCCGGAAGTTGGTGGCGGCGTCGCGGCCGCGGAAGCGCTGCGCGGCGGCATCGTACGCGCGCGCAGCCTCTGTCTCCTCGGCGAACGTGCCGAGCCACACGCGCTGGTGCCTCTCGTAGATCTGCGCGCCCCATCGGCCGTTGGGCTGCGGGACCACGCCTTTGTACCCGGACGACGGCAGCTTCCTCGACTCCACCTCCATCCCCCCGCCGCCTCCTCCTCCTTTCGGAACAGGGTCGAACACCACGCCGAGGCCACTGCCCATTCTGCGAAGAGCGCCGTCGTCGACGATATCGTATCGCAGAGAGTCGCTGGATGCCTCTTCCACGCAGCTCCCATCCATGACTGACTTTGAGAATCGAAGAAGAGAAAGAGAACGAGAGAGGTGCGGTTGACTTCTGTACAAATTGCGCCGCGCCAAGAGTTTATATAGGGAACACTCAGAGGAAGATTCAAGGCAGCTGCTGCTTCCACCTCACTTTGATTCATACACATCTTAATTTAATTAATTCTTTAAAAAAAATTATTTTGGGATCCTCTTAAAGTCCTGATGATGGATCTAACTCACTGACCTGATCCAAATCACTTGAGTCGATCGATATTAGCAACCTTCGGAGTGAATGAGATGGGACGAGAGACAAGTTGGATTGAGTGGGGTGCTCGTGATTTGGACCACGAGGCCAAATGCATCCCCCTTCAGCTTTGTTCTGATTAGGATGATTATGACCTTCCTATTTCCCTTTCTTTGGAATTAATTAATTGTTTTTTCCATTCCACTAATAGCAACAAATATATATATCGAGAAATCCAATCGCACGGTTTGATCAGAGTGGACACGAGTCAATGAGTGAGGCTCGACCAAGTTGAGTTGGCTTTGTCCAAACTAGTCGACCATGGTGGACACAAGCTAAGTAAGATTTGAGTGACATAGTTGATGCTCAACTCAAACTACGAATCAGGAATTTTTATCGACGTCAATCACAAATTCTGTCTCCCTCTTGTTCCTGCACGAATCATAAACTGCTATAGTTTGATCACGCAGTTGACTTCAACTTGCATGAAATGAACGAGCGTTTACTTTTCAAAGCATGTTGAGGGTTTCTGTCATTATCCCGACTTGATGTGCAAGACATGCCGTGACCCACTTGCAGTTGGACTTGGTATCTGAATTAATGAAGCATGCAGACTTCCATCGCCAAAGCGATCTGAAATTTAATGACAAGAAAGTTGATCCGGTTCAAGACCAAGGGATGGAATGGATGACTCCTTTATGTGTTCAGGCAGATTGGATGGCGATCAAGTCGGTTTTAGTTGAGTCAGCTCCTATCAGGTTGGCTCTGCCCGTTATGACACTGTTACCTTATATTGAAAGGATTCCTAATAGACATAATCTTTGTAATCATGTAACAAAAGGTGAATTATTTACTAACTATTAGTACAGATGACACAATCTTTGTAATCAGCACGTCTCCTTCCCTTATCTTGTAACTGAACTAAACTCCGCTTGGGGGCTTGATCTGATCTGATATGAGTTCGCCCTGAGTTAAACCAACTCGAATTGAATTCCGACTTGACTCGGCTTGATTAGGATTCACGTTGACCGAGCCCTGTTCATGTCATGTGGTGCTCGTAGTTCCCTCCGCGTCAAAAGTAATCAGGAACTTTTCGTATGGCAATACTTCAATCTTTAATGTTCAACATTCAATTTTCAAGAATAATACAACCCCAGGAAGGAGGGTCACTCGATTCTTGAATCTGTATATGTAACCGAGTCAAGGCGATTAGAGTCTGTCATGCTTAAACAAAATTCAACTGTGGGGTTTGGAACTTTATAATAGAAAATTGTTGTTGAGTTATGCCTCGAGTGGAATTTGGAGGTTGAAACTTCAAGTCAGATAGAGATTAGTCCTCAAAGATCAACAAACATATTCAATTCCGATGATGATAGATCTTTTGACCTTTTCTTCTCACTAGTAGATTTGTCAAAGTCTATCAGTTTAGAAACAATAAGATTAAAAAATTATGTTTTCAGAAAATGCTAAGGTAGGAAATTAGGAATAGTTGTTATCACAGTCCCACCAGACTATCATGGGCAAGAGAATGACAAGAGAATAACCCATAAATTCATCCGGGCCTAGTTAAGGCCGTGATGTGCATCCTTCTGTCCCATTTAGTACTTCCAAAGGTATCCATTCCCACCTCAATGATCCCTCAATATACAACAATTCACAACAAGTTCATCCTTTTAATTCGCTCTTTCTAACTGTAGATTTACATTTTGTAGATTTACATATTCAGCAACATATGCCTAAATTTTGCTGCAGAAAGACTTGATAGAAGACTTCCTTCATGCTCAAGCATCCCCTCGGTTCAAGCTCTCATCCCTTTCCTCGAATGTGAAAAGTAAAGAGAATTTTATTTTTTCATGTAATCATGTTTGATTTATCGAACAAATTTTAATTTAAAATTTTTCAGTAACTTCACTTCTAGTTTTTTGGATGATGGCTAGTTCTTAGGATGTTGAATTCTGTAACCATTGGTTGAAATGTCCAATGAACTCTGATATTGTTTGTTTGTGCTTAACAAAACTTGTGCATTATACTGAAGTTGCTCGTATCAAAGAGAAGAACCATCATTTCTTTATCCCAGTTATTGCAGATTACAATTAGTCTTTTGAATTTCTGATGTCACCAAGAGTTGGAGAAGTAATAAATCTATTCATATTTGGGTGAATAAACAAAAATTTAGCGATAATCTTGATTTTGTTGTGGTAATATTCAGTGGCATTCCTAATACTTCATCTTAATTTGTTGATCAAAACTGAAGTAAATTAAAGTGTCACATATAAACGGAGAATTAAATGAAGATTTGCAATTCATAATCATGTAGGAGAATTTAAAAACAAAAACAAAATCATTACTAAGTGGGGAAAAAAACTCAATGGACCACTCGAAAAGGCTCCTTCATCAACAGTGCCTATGGCTTTAATTAATCGATCCACAAGAAGAGCTGCCTCAGTGCTGGAGGAGATAACACCTCGCGCGATCCCATTCAATGCTCCTCCCCTCATTCACCAGTAAGCAATCACTCCACTACCGTTCTATCGCACTTCAGTGACTTGTTCTTCCCTGAAAATTCTTGTAATGTTTGCCGCAGTGGAATTGCAGCATCCAACTGGTAGAATTATTTTGCTCCTGCACATTAACTGGCCACCATGTTAGCTACTGCATGCCCTGCAGTTTAAGCCAGAGAAGAGAAATTTAATTTGTGGACTGTCACTTTCTTGATGGTTGAGTTTGCATTCATTCCATTGGCACAGAGGAGTCATCTACCAAACTCCCTCGAGCTCCTATTGACACACACTACATCAAACAGACTAAATCTGCTGCACCAAGTTGTAATTTTTGTTTTCAACTTGTTGTGAATTAACCTAAAAGAATATGAGTCGAGAGCTAGCCCATACCTCGAACAGAAGAAGTTAATAAATTTGGAGCAGAAGCTGGTGGTGAGAACTGAATGCTATTAAATATGGAGGCATATGTTCAGTATATTGAGGATGTAGCTCTGTCCCTGTGACTGTGAGGTGATGGTCCCTTTCTCCCTTGCAAGTTAATGCAACCCAACCACCACATCTACTAAGTCCCTCTCTGACTCCATCCATAATCAATTCATTCAGCCTCGCCTTCCTAGCCAATTGTTACTGCAGCTCGATGTCCTTTATTTTTTCTCCTTATTTCTTTTCCTTTTCCAACCAAAAAAAAAAAACTCACTGTCATCGAACAAAGAAGAAAACAATCAACCACTTTAAAGTCTAAAAGTTACAGAGTTTTATGCATTCCAGATTCCACCGAGAGCAAAAGCTTTGGTCACTTCATTAAAAACAGTCATTAAATTCGGATCTCCAGAGCTTTGAATACGTGTGTCTTTTCCCTCGAATTTTTGTTTTTGAATTTCGGAGAAACTCGAGTTTACAAAGATAAAAAAGGAGAAAGTTAAGCACCTCCTTTCACTCAAAAGTTACAGCATGTGGTCAAAGCATTATAGGGAACAAGTTAGGCGTGCAAGGTTAAAACTGAACATGGCTCAGCGTGTTAGAGTTGTATCATTACTTGTACAGAACAAAGTATTTACTTCACGAGCTAAGCACAGTTCGGATCGAACAAAACCTTAAAGACATGAATAATAAATCTGGTTTTGCTAGTAATCATGCATGTTCCAATGGGCCCATCAATCCTTCCTTGTTTCACTTTACCCAGCATCCTGAGGCTTTGACAAGAAATTTTAACTGAAGAGAAGAAGATGCTCCTCATAAAAGCTGGAGAAGAATTAAGATTCATTTAACTTTTATTTTGTTGACAGAGCTGCTCTTTCCATTATATATATAGCTTCTTCTTTCTTGCTCCATTGCCTCTTCCCTAAACTCTCTCTTTCCTTCCTTTCTTCCTTCCTTCCATGGGAACAGCTTGCTTAAGCTCTGGAATCCAACTTAATTGGGGTTGCAGAAGGAAGGAAACTAAGATAAGAGGTTGAGACATTCGATAGCAGTGTGAGTGCTTGTGATATATTATAATAAGAGGTATTGGCGTGTCTCAATCTGAAACCATGGTTGCATGCTGGAATAGCCATGTTATTTGGATTGAGCCGCGTCAATATCTCTCCTTTACTTCCATCACTCCTTTCAAGGTATTTTTCTTTTTTCTTTTTCTTCTAAGATAAATTCTTGGCCTGCAACCTTACTTTCAGATTTTTGATGCTGAACTGCACTTTTTCTTCATCAGCATGCATACATTTATTCAGGTTCCCGCGCATGGTAGTAAAAGGAAGGACCAAAAGAAACTTGCTGTTTTAGCTTACAGTATTTTGTTCTTCCATTCAGTTTGGCCATTAAAAGAAAAGTTTGTCGTGGCTAAGCTAATGATTTTCTATCAGGCTAATTCGATACTATTTTTACTAGGTTGATTACTGATGGTAATAAACTGCAGAGTTAGTGTACATGTTTTGATTTATGATCTATTTCACTTTAATTTGTTTGGCTTCTCTCGAGGAGCAGTTGATGTGGGCAAGCTGTTAGATGTGATATATTCCATGCTTGAAGAATATTTTGCAAGAAGGTATGATTTTCATGACTCTTCATGGCAGATAACTTTCTATCTTTCAGATTTAACAGTTAGCTAAATTTGATGAGTATCCACATGATACATTAATCTTTTTCCTTTTCTTCCCACATAGAAAATAACAGGCAGACAATCAATTTTCTCACTAGGATGTGACTAAATGCAGTCAGGAAAAGCTTAATTCCTTTGTCTGTGAATCAAATCCAACAGTGTCAAAAACCCTAAACCATAACAAAACACAAATCTGACGCAAATTTAGGATATTGATCTGAAACATACATAAATTTTTTACATTTGAATCAATTGAGAAGACATGGTATTTCCGAAGTAACTATTGGAGAATAACTTGGAATAAAGAGACTTCCTTTATAAATGCAACGGTACAAGCTACTAAACTAGTGCAAGTTTTCATGGCTACACAGAGCATTTTAACAGTATATTCTCTCATAGAGGGCCATTGCAAAGAATGAATAAAGTATTTGTTATAGAAACTTTATTCCTTTCTCCCTTTAAAGAGAAGCTATCTCTATCTTAAACTTTTGATCAGGGCTCAAACTGTACAAATTGATCGTCGAAAGCCATTGCTGAAACTGAAGTTTTCTACCGTAGGACGCCGGCAGCAGTCCTGTTCCAATCAGACTAGCCGGAGAAGGCCGATCAGATGCCCTTCACCCTTCGGTACGCATCCAATATGTCCTCGAAGCTAAATCCCGAAAACGGAGGCGTCTGCAGCTGCAGGCTCATTTGGTCAGCGCTCGGGTCCGATGGCAGTGGCAGGAGCGACGCCGATGACTGGTCGTTGTGCAAGGGCACCTCTGCCGTGACAGGGAGCGGAGTAGGAGAGGACGTCACCGGCGCAGGATAAACGGCTACTAGTGGTTGCGGCATCTGAGAGACAAGAGGAAGCATAGAAGGCAGCGGCGGCGGTAATGGAAAATTCTGGCCCTTGTGCCTTTTGTCTTGTTGCTGGTTGAGTTCAGGTTCACCGGCGGCTTCTTGTTCCTCCGGAGGGTAGACATTGATAGAAGTCGTCGAAGGCAAATCCCGAAAGTTCTCGAAGTCAAATCCCTCCGCGGTTTCAAACGGCTGTGGCTGCAGGCTCCTCCGGTCAATGCTCGGGTCCGACGAGAGCGACGCCAAGAATTGGCCGTTGTGCAACTGCATCTCTTCCGTGACTGGGAGATGAGGAGAAAGGACCGTCACCGGCCCACGATAACCGGCGACGACGGGGTTATTAAGATATTCCAGAGGAAGCATAGAAGAAGAAGAAGAAGAAGAAGGCGGCGGCTGCAATGGAGAACTCTGGACCTTTTGCCTTTGGTGTTGGGGCTGGTGGAGATCAGATTTTCCGCCGGCGTCTTGCACTTCGGGAGGGTAGACGTTGACACCAGCATGCTGGCATCGCTTGACGTAGGTTTTCCAATAGTTCATGCATTCGTTCTCCGATCTCCCGGCCATCTGCGCCATATCGATTACCAGAGAAATAATTAATTAAAAAAGAGAGAGAGAGAAAAAACAGAGGGATCAGAGGAATTGTTGACGAGCTACGTACTTGGGCAGCGATGCGAGACCACTTGTTACCGAGCGCGGCATGGAGGCGGCAGAGTTGGAGCTCCTCGTCTCTGGAGAAGGAAGCACCGTCCTTCTTTAGGCCGGGGCGGAGGGTGTTGAGCCACCGAGAGCGGCAGCACTGGCCGGTGCGCGCCAGCCCGGTGCTCTTTGGCACCGTATCCCAATTCCCCGTGCCGTGAACCCGAACGTGCTCCGCCAGCACTGCGTCCTCTTCCGCCGTCCACGTCTTTCTCTTCCTAATTCGCGACGGCGCCCATCCTCCTCCTCCTTCCGCCGGCGACAACTGCGGTACTGCGACGACACGTTCTCCTTCCCCTCCCTCCATCGAGAATCTTTATTTGTATTCGCTTGAGAACGTACGATGATTAATGTAAAGAATCTCTCAATTCGAACGTTAATTCTCAAGTGACGAATATAGAACAGTGCACGGGACGAGTTTAATTTTATCCAAAAACAAAAGAAAAAGAAAGAATAAAAGAGTAGTTAAGTTAATATCGGGTCGTTGAGAAATATTAGACCAGATTTCGGCGATTTGAACAAAAGATTAGTTTTAATTAATCTGTTTTATTTACTTGAATTAATATAGAACAGATTTCAATAATTTAGGCAATTTAACAAAGGGCTCATTGCCTCACTCAGGTTTATAAATTGACCGAAAAGGATACAATATTTTGGTATTTATAAAAGACATTTAATTTGCTATTCTTTTCATTCTATATCTCTATTATTTACCTTTTCTTTTTATCTTTCTCCTCCTTCTCTTTCCTCTTGTCTCTTCTCTTATATCCCCCGAGACTATGGTATAGTAGTAGGACATCTAAATTATCATCCAAGTACCCACAGTTTGAATCCTAGCTATGACGAATTTACAAGAATTTTTCCTCCAAAATGGGACACGCAACTAAAGGATTCTGGGCTCTTGGACTACCCGCTGCGAGAGCTTTCCGATTTACCCTGGTGGCTGGTGGGAAACTTTCGCGGGGCCCGACCGATTACCCCAGACTCAACATTACTCAGCCTGGTTAATCATTTCTTTTCTCTTCTCTCATGCATCCATAACATGGGTATGATATAATTTCATATTAGGCTTAATATTTTAAAAATATTTTAAAATCTCTAGAGAAATCGAAATAAGCAATGGAGGACAATGATGGACTCTTTACAACCTTATAAATTTACAGGACTTGAAATGAGTCAAATCGGAACTGTCTATGTTGATTAGTAGATTTTGATCAAAATTCACTAATCAACTTAGAGACCTTAGATTACAATCATTTCAAGTCTTATGGATTTTTTAGACTGTAAAGAGTCCAACAATGCTATCATTACATATTTCGGCTTCTTCAAAGGTGTTAAAATTTTATCAAAAAAATCATCTAAGCCATAAACTCATTCATATCAGGCCCATGTTGGGCCTAAAATCACACCATGTCCATATCAGACCCAACGTAGGCCTGATATGTTTCATATCAGGCTTGCGAGGGTTAGGGTTTAGCTAATTCTTTTGATAAATATTTAACACATCTGGAGAAGCCAAAATATGCAATAGACGACACCGTTAGACTCCTTACATCCTAAGAAATTTCACAAAACCTAAATGGTTACAATCTAAGATTTTTAGGTTGATTAATGGGTTTAATTTGGTCAAACCCCACTGATCGACTTAAAGACCTCAAATTGCAACCATTTTTTTAGGTCTTGTAGATTTCTGAGGATGCAAGAAGTACAACGATGATATTCATTGCATATTTTAGCTTCTCTAGAGGTGTTAAAATTTTATCAGAAAAATTAATTAAATCATAAACACATTCATATCATGCTCACATAGGTCCACGGGATATAATTTAGTGGATTTTCCCGATAGCATTTTAACACCTTCAAAGAAGTTGAAATATATAATGGATGACATCATTGGACTTCTTGCCGCTTAAGAAATTTACACGACTTAAAATGATTTCAATCTGAGGTCTCTAGATCGATCAGTGTGTTTTGACTAAATTAAACCTACTTATGGAACTAAATAGATCCAATTTGACCCATTTTAGATCTTGTGAATTTTGAGGATGCAAGGAGTTCAACAGTGTTATCCATTGCACATTTTATCTTCTTCAGAGGTATTAAAATGTTATTGGGAAAATCAACTAAACCCTAACACCCATGAGCCTGATATAAATAGGTTTATACTTTATCTTATTTTTTTTATAACATTTTAACACTTCCAGAGAAGCCAAAATATGCAATGGATGGTACCGTTGGACGTTTTGCAACCTTAAAAATCCACACTACTTGAAATGGTTGCAATTGAAAGTCTCTCGATAGATCAGTGGATTTTGACCAAAACTCATTGTTCAACTTAGAGACCTCCAATTGCAACCATTTCAGTAAGTATGGATTTCTGAGGAGGCAAGGAGTCCAATGGTGTTATTCATTGCATATTTTAGCTTTTTCGAAGGTATTAAAATGTTATTAGAGGAATTAGCTAAACCCTAACCCCCGTGAGCTTGATATGAATGAGTTTATGCTTTATCTTATTTTTTTTATTGTTGGGACCTTGATGTTCGCTAGAGGGGGGGGGGGTGAATAACGTCTCACCCAAAACGTCATTTCCTACAATAGTTAGTACGCACAACAGAATACAAAAATAAATATTAACAATATAAAGCAAACCTAACGCGTTGATTTAATGTGGTTCGGAGATGAAGCTCCTGCTTCATGGTTGTCTGTAAGATGGGCGATCCCGATCCGTCGGTGGATGACTCTCCGGAAAACCTCCGGCTAGCTCGAGTAACTCCTTGTGAGTGGAGAAACCTCGCCACAAACTCGCACAAGCTCTTGATCACTCATGAAGACCTTAGAGACTCTAATAAGGGTTAACCACCTCTATTTTCGTCAACTTAAACCAAGCTTCCAATTCTTGATTATATAGGCCACAAGTTGGAAAACCCCACCTACCAGTCGATTGACAAAATCATCAATCGACTGCCTTTTGTGGAGATTCAACCGTTACAATCCAACGGCTCGATACTAGTCAACTGATACTTCCATCAGTCAACTGATCCACGCTAACCGAACGAATAGAAGCATTCTGTTCACTTCCAATCGACCGCACCAGTTGATTGATGAAAACACCAGTCGACTGTTACAGTACTGCGTTAGTAACGCTACAGTACTGCTACAATAACACTACAGTATTGTTACAGTAGCACTACAGTAAAACCTTAATCCTAGGATTTAACCCCCGAGTATATTCACTCAGCACTCGTCCTCGCTTGACCAACCTAGACCTAGCCTTCTAGCCTCCTCCATCAGCCTTGCGTCCCTCGGATGTCTCCCCATCCTTTAAGTCTTGCCTTCTGGAGCTTCTATCGGCCTTGTCATTATTGTCGGGTTTTCCTTTGTCAAGAGGTCTCACCTCTGGGACTTCATCCATTGCCAAGTCACACTTGGACTTACGTTTCCAAGACTACATGCTTAGACTTATACCGCCAAGACTCATCCTTGGACTTTCCTTCTTTGTCAAGATCACACTTGGACTTTTCTTGTTGTACATGTATCCTGCACACTCACAATGCATATCAAATACAACAATAAATCTAACTTAAACTTTTATCCAAACATCAAAACCTTAAACTACCTAGATTGCTCAAACATTTATAACAATTTAACACCTCCGAAGAAGCCAAAATATGTAATGGACGCTACCGTTGGACGCCTTGCAACCTCAGAAATCCACACTACCTGAAATGGTTGCAATTCGAAGTCTCTAAGTAGATCAGTAGATTTTAACCAAAACTCATTGATAGACTTAGAGACATCCAATTGCAATCATTTTAGGTAGTATGGATTTCTTATGATGCAAGAAGTCAAATGGTACCATCCATTGTATATTTCGGTTTCTCCAGAGTTGTTAAAATGCTATCAAAAAATTTAGTCAAACCCTAACCCCCGTGGGCCTAATATGTATTATATCAGACCCACGTTAGGCTTGATATGAATGTGTTTATTGTTTAATTGATTTTCTAATAAAATTTTAACACCTTTGGAGAAATTGAAATATGCAATGGATAGTACTGTTGCACTCCTTGTAGACTCAGAAATCTACGGGACCTAAAATTGTTGCAATATGAGGTCTCTATGTTGACTAGTAGGTTTTGACCAAAATCTATTGATGAATCTAGACATGTCTGATTGAATCCATTCCAGGTCCTATGAATTTATAAGGTTGCAAGAAGTTCAACGATATTGTCTATTACATATTTTGGCTTCTCTAGAGGTGTTAAAATATTATCGAAAAAATCAACTAAATCATAACGCCTGTGGACATGATATGAATGGGTTTATATTTTTGTTGTTTTTTTGATAAAATTTTAACACCTCAAGAAAAGCCGAAATATGCAATGGACAATACCATTGGACTCCTTGCAACCTTAGAAATTCATAGTATTGGTGCAGGGTGCACCAGAATTGAACATGAGTTTTGATGTTATTAAAGGTTTAAGTTAAATCTTGTTGTGATCTAACAAGTTGACTGAGTATGCAGACAGTTTAATCAACCTAGAGAAAGTCTTAGCAGATTGTGGAAGCCAAGCAGAAATCCCAAGTGGGTCAAGAGGACCTGACACTTGGTAGGGAAGCTCGATAGGTCTGAAGGACCTAGATCGAGGGAAAGTCCTGGTGAGCCGATCCGATGCTAAGCGGTAAAGTCCAAATATGTCTGGAGGACCAATGTTTTGTAGGTAGGTTGAGGTATGCAATTGGAGGGAGCGACAGTGAGGTCGTGCTCTGGAAAGGAACAAACCCTAGGTAAACCAGGAAAGTTTCCAAGTTGAGATTAAGACAATTTTACTGTCTATTACTACTCATGCATTTGCTTATATTACTATGCTAACCTTTGTTTTGCAGGGAATTGTCTAACTCTGTTTTACAGGGAATGACTTGATCGATCGACTAAACAGAGAGATCGGTTGACTGAGCAAGGCTAACTCAGACCAAAGTAGAGCAGAGTCCAATCAAAGCTTGATCGATTGACCGAACTAGATGATTGGTCAACCAAACCTTGATGATGTGGCAGAGATCAGACCGAGCCAAAGCCAAGAATAAAACCTCATTGATCGGTCAACTAAACCAGTGGATCGGTTGACTGAATGATCATCTCATTAAAGATGCATTAAGTGCAGATCTCGACGAATAGGGAAATTCACTGTTCGGTCAACCGAACTATTAAAGATCATAAATGCTCGAAGATCGAATCTCAGTGAAGAAAGAAGGGAGCGTGTTTAGTCGACCAAATGGTAACAATGTTTATAAAAGAAGAGCTTGAGATCCAAGGCTGATTATTAGTTTCTAGTTCACCTTTGTGCTAAATCCTTGTTCGTGCAACTGCTCTGCGTCACTTCTTCAAGCAAGCTACTACTTCGATAAAGTGCTGACAATCTGCAATGCTTCTTAATTGTTTGATATATTTTTATTAGTTTGTATTGTACTTATTTACTAGTAAGATAATAGGTTGTTACTATCTTACATCTTTCATTGTACGAATTGCTTCTTTGTGGAGATTTCAGAAAGAAGAATTATAGTGGATTGTCTAACGGAGTGATCAAGAGATCGCGGGTCATAGAGTAGGAGTCGACCTAGGCTCCGAATCAGGTAATCGAAACGAGTCTTTTATTTTTCGCTGCACTACTCTTATCTTAACGGTTCAGAAGAAATTTTTTTTTTAAAGGAACGATATTCACCTCCCCCCTCTATTGCTCTCTCTCTCTCAATCCTTCACATAAAACCTGAAATGATTGTAATATAAGGTTTCTAGGTCGATCAATGCATTTTGACCAAATTAAGCTCTTTAATGGACATAGATAGGTCCGATTTGACCCATTTTATATCCTATAGATTTTTGAGGTTGCAAGAATTCCAATGGTATCATCCATTGCATGTTTTAATTTTTTCAAAGTGTTAAAATTTTATCGGAAGAATTAGTTAAATCTTAATCCCCGTAGGTCTGATATGAATCATATTAGATCATGTTGAGTTTGATATGGAATCATATCAGTCCCAACATAGTGTAGGTGCAGCGGAGGCCGGCAAGAGGGGGGTGAATTGCTGAAAACAAAAAATAAACTATACCCTCCTCGTGCTTTCAACTCTGATTAGTGCAATAGTAAATAAAGCAGTAAAGTAATAAAACAGTAAACAGAAAAGAAACAGGAATTTAACCTGGTTACAACCAAGGAGGTTGTTAATCCAGAGCAATGAGAAGCACACTAAAAGGAATCTCCTTTACTGAAGGCGGAGAAGCCTTTTACACTTTGGAAGCTTAGAACTATTGCTAGGAATGACTACACGATTGATTGCTTGAGTTGTATTGAATTCCTAGCTCCAGGGGCCTTTAAATAGCCTCTGGAAATATGATCTCAAGGGTCCAAGGCGTCTCCAATAGGGGTCCAAGGCACCTCCAAGGGGTGAGCGGATAAAACTTTATCCGCAGCTCGAAACGGTCAGTTTGCCCTGTTGAAGGCGCCTTCAAGCTGGAGGCGCCTCCAAGCCTGATGGAGGCGCCTCCAAGCTGGCAGCTCGAATTCTAGCTTGCTTTCTTCAGCTTCAGACGCTCCGTTCTTTTGGGTGATATCGGCCAACCGAAATAGGGCTCACCCGAACCCAATTTCCGGCCTTCTCCTCGAGCAGCCTTCCGTCCTGGCTTAACGTCCCTCGAACACCGCGCACGTTCTTCACGCCCACCGAAGTACTCTTCCGTAGCTCTCTCGTCCTTCAAACGCACTGAGCCCGTCGACTCCCTTCCCGTGCCGTCCTTCTCGCTAGCTGCGTCTTCCGCTCGATTTCCTGCACTCCTACACACTTAGACACAGGGATCAAACACAAAGCAGGACCTAACCAACTTGGTTGATCACATCAAAACTACCACGGGGTCCAACAATCTCCCCCTTTTTGATGTGCATCAACCCAAGTTCAAGTTAGGGTAAAAACAGACACAAAAAGTAATTTTAAAGAAAAATTACTAAACTAGCATGTTAAGCATAAGTTTTGCAATAAATAAAATTACAACACATTTTAGAAAAATATTAAAATTTTAAACTTTCTAATTCCCCCTTAACTTGTCCCTATCTCCTTAACTTGTAATCTTTCTCTCTCCCTTTGATCATAGCAAAAAACGGGGTGATAACTCAAAAAATAATTTAGAAAAAAATTTTAACTTTAGATAAAATTTCTATTTAATAAAAATGATATCTCAGAAAATTAAATTTTTCAAAAAAAAAAAATTCTAAGTAAGAATGAGGTTTTTGAAAAATTTTTCTAAGTTAAATAAATTTTGAATTTGTTTAAAAAAAATTTCAAGTCAAATGAATTTTTGAATTTTCCAAAAATTTTCCAAGGGAAAATTAATTTTTAAAAATAATTCTTAAAAAAAAAATCTATGACTTTTTCACAATAATTTCAAAGTCAAAATCGATTTTTTAAAAATGTTTGAAAAACTTTCAAAGCATTGTTTAATTCTTATTTAATACTTTTTCAGAAAGTTAATTAAACATTTTCTTTCAATATTTTAGCTTCCAGGTCGTGGCGAGGCACTAGACCTTCTTGGTTATTGGAGCAACAACCACTTCCTTAGACAAAGCTTCCATAAAGAATTTCAATGTTTAATTTTCTCACTGTAAGCTTTTAACTAAAAGAGAAATTTAAACTAGCAAAGATTTTGGAACCCAATAAAGGTTCCTTCCTACAGGGTTGGTCAAAAACTTAGGGGGTACATGATTTTTGGGTACTTTTCTAAGTTGACCCTGGTGTTTTCTAATGTACCAATTTAATTTTTCATAAATTCTTAATTTTGATTTAGGAAATTTATTGAAGCATGCATCATGATATTTCAATTTCTCAATTTCAACTTTTAATTTTTCATTTTCTAACTTTAAATTATCATACTTTTCTACTGGCCATGCTTTTGTAAGGATCAATTTCAATTCAGTATTTTCTTTTTCTAGTTGATCTAATTCTTTGGACAGAGACTTGATAAATTTAAAAGACTGAGTTGAGGTTAGATTGCGTACCTTACTTACCTGATCTGGTGACGCTCCCCCTTCACTGCTGCTTTCTTCTTCTGTTGTTCCTCCCCCTTCATCGATACTCATCTCTGAGCCAGACGTTTCTTCTAACTAATGGTTGGCCATCAGTGCTATTCCCGAGAATTCTTCGACTTCTGATTCGGAGGATGACGAATCATCCCACGCGGCCTTTAGGTTGTGTTTGGGTCGAGTTGGATTCTTGCTCCTTTCCTTATCCTTTTGTCTGCTCTTCAATTTTGGACAGTCCTCCTTGATGTGCCCTTCTTCGTTATAGTTGTAGCAACGAATTATCCTTTTCTTTTGTTGATGCCTCTGCGATCTAAACTTCTTAGTATTAAAAAATTTATTGAAGCGTCTTACCAGTAGTGCCTCTTCGGATTCGTCGACCAAGGCTTCTGAGTTAGAACCGTTTATTTTTACCTTTAAGGCAATGTTCTGACTGGTCTTCTCCACTCCATTGGGCTCTACAACTCGAGATTCGTGAAGTTCAAAAGTAGAAAATAATTGTTCTAAAGTACTTACCTCAAAGTCCTTAGAGATGTAGTACACATCTACTAAGGAGGCCCAATCGGGAGTTCTTGGGAAAGCGTTGAGCGCGTACCGGATCGAGTCCCGGTTCGTTACTTCTTCTCCAACGTTGTTGAGTTGAGTTATCAGCTCTTTGATCCTCGCTTGGAGTTGCGCTACCTTCTTGCCTTGGTTCATCTGGAGGTTCGTCAACTGGGTCGGGAGGATGTCGCGCCTCGCTAGCTTTGCTTCGGAGGTACCTTCGTGAAGCTCCAGGAATTTTTCCCAGAGATAATTCGAGGAGTCGTAGCTTCCGATCCGATTTACCTCCTGAGGCGGCAGAACGCTGAGTAGGTGGAACTCAGCCTTTCCGTTAGTGACGAAATCTGCTTGCTCCTTTTTCATCCAAGTGTTTTCCTCCTTATCTTTCGGAACTGCATAGCTATATTTAATTATTAAAAGAATGTCAAATTCAGTTTTAAAAAATACCTCCATTTTGCGCTTCTATGTGGCGAAGTCTCTGTCGAACTTCGGGGGATGGATGTTCGCTCCGGCCATCATCTTGATCGAAGTGCTTTAGTTGGCGGTTAGTCCTTCTGAGGCGATCATGTTCTGATACCAACTGTAGGTGCAGCGGAGGCCGGCAAGAGGGGGGTGGATTGCTGAAAACAAAAATAAACTATACCCTCCTCATGCTTTCAACTCTGATTAGTGCAACAGTAAATAAAGCAGTAAAGTAATAAAGCAGTAAACAGAAAAGAAACAGGAATTTAACCTGGTTATAACCAAGGAGGTTGTTAATTCAGGGCAATGAGAAGTGCACTAAAAAAAATCTCCTTTACTGAAGGCGGAGAAACTTTTTACACTTTGGAAGCTTAGAACTATTGCTAGGAATAGCTACACGATTGATTGCTTGAGTTGTATGGAATTCCTAGATCCAGGGGCCTTTAAATAACCTCTGGAAATCTGATCTCGAGGGTCCAAGGCGCCTCCAATAGGGGTCCAAGGCGCCTCCAAGGGGTGAGCGGATAAAACTTTATCCGCAGCTCGAAACGGTCAGTTTGACCTGTTGAAGGTGCCTTCAACAAGGCTGAAGGCGCCTCCAAGCCTGATGGAGGCACCTCCAAACTGGCAGCTCGAATTTCAGCTTGCTTTCTTCAGCTTCCGACGCTCCGTTCTTTTGGGTGATTTCGGCCAACCAAAATAGGGCTCATCCGAACCCAATTTCCGACATTCTCCTCGAGCAGCCTTTCGTCCTGGCTTAACGTCCCTCGAACGCCGCGCACGTTCTTCATATCCACCGGAGTACTCTTCCGCAGCTCTCTCGTCCTTCGGACGCACTGAGCCCGTCGACTCCCTTCCCGTGCCATTCTTCTCGCTAGCTGCATCTTCCGCTCGACTTCCTGCGCTCCTAAGCTCCTGCACATTTAGACACAGGGATCAAACACAAAGCAGGACCTAACCAACTTGGTTGATCATATCAAAACTACCACGGGGTCCAACACATAGGTCTGATATGAATGGGTTTATAGTTTATCTGTTCTTTTCAATAAAATTCTAATACCTTTGAAAAAGCCAAAATATTCAATGGACGACACTATTGGATTCCTTGCAGTCTAAACAATTAACATAACCTTAAATGGTTATAATCTGAGGTTTTTAGGTCAATTAGTGGGTTTTGACCAAAATCCATTGATGAACTTAAACATGTCTGATCAAACTCATTTCATGTCCTATGAATTTTTGAAGCTGTAAGGAGTCCAACAGTATCATCCATTGCATATTTCTGCTTCTCTGGAGATGTCAAAATATTATTGAAAATAATTAGCTAAACCCTAAACTCTGTGGGTCCGATATGAATGAGTTTATTATTTAGCTGATTTTTTTTTGATAAAATTTCATCACCTTCTGAAATTTTGAAATATACAATGGACGACAACATTCGCCTCCTTGCAGCCTAAAAAATTCACAAAATCTGAAATAGTTGCAATATGAGGTCTTTAGGTCGATCAGTAGATTTTGACCAAATTAAATTCACTAATAGACCTAGACAGATATGATTTGATCCATTTCAGGTTCTATAGATTTCTGATGCTGCAAAGAGACCAACGGTACGATCTATTGCATATTTCGACTTCTTCGAATGTGTTAATATTTTATCTAAAGAATCCGTTAAACTCTAACTCTGTGGGCCTGATATGAATCATATCAGACCTACCGTTGGACCTGATATGAAATCATATCAATGGATTTATGGTTTATTGATTTTTTTATAAAATTTTAATCCCTTTGGAAAAGCTAAAATATGCAATAGACGACACCTTTGGACTCTTTGCAACATTAAAAATCCACAGGATCTGAAATAGTTATAATCTGCGGTCTATAGGTCAATCAGTGAGTTTTGACTAAAATTCACTGATGAACCTAGATAGGCCTTATTGGACCTATTTCGGGTCTTGTGGATTTTTGAGGCGGTAAAGAGTTAAACGGTGTACTGCATTACTTATTTTAACTTTTCTAGATATGTTAAAATATTATCAAAAGAATCAATAAAATCTTAAATCTCGTGGATTTGATATAAATTATATTAGGCTCAATGTGGAGCTAATATGATTCTATATCAAATTCACGTTATGCATGGATACATCTAAAAGATAGAGGAAATAGAAGAGAAGAGGGGAAAGATATACATTAAAAGAGGAAAGATAAAAGAAATCATATAAATAGAAGAGAAGAAATTGAAAAAAGAAATAATGGGGAGTAAAATGGGCAGAATGGTAAATTGAAGGTGCTTCCTTTTAAAATATAAAAATATTTTCTGTACGATGTCTCAGCAACGCTCGCTCAGATTTTATATCGGATATTATTTTGATTTTTTTAAGGTATCTATTTGAGAATAATTAGGGCATCCTTCGATTTTAATCCTTATTATTTTGAAAGTGGCTTCTCCACGTGCAGCGCGTGTAGTACTGATGGTTGACTGACAAGAGATGTGCTTTTCCCACCCTTTGACACTCTCTTATTTTTCGGCCCCACTTAGTTTTTTTTTACTCTTATATCCCTTCCTATTCTCCTCCACGTTTTATTTTATTTTGTTTTGTTTTATTAATTTTTGTTTTTTAATCAGTTTTTTAATTATTTTTTTAATCAAATTTATTCTTTTCAATAATTTTTTATTATATATTTATAATCTTTTATCTATTTTTAAATTATAAATTTTCGTATCGACCCACTCCCTTTCCAACCCTTCTATTATTTACCTTTTTATTAGTATTTGCTTGGCAAGGATGTTATTATTTACCTTTATTAAGTATTTTCCGATATTTACCTTTATAACATTTTCAGTTATGTTGTTTTTATATTTTCCAGCCCTTCGATTCTTATATCTCACTCGTCATCTCTAGTTCACTATTGGTGACCTCCGATCATCGTATCAACCAGTACTATAATTTAGGAAAAAGGTGAATCCAAAGGGTCACGATCGACATGATCGACGTCGAAATTCGACTGAATCTAAGAAGAGACTCATATCGATGGTGAAAGAAAGTCTGTTTAGATCCGGCCGAATTTCAATGTTGATCGTGCCGATAATGATCTCACTATGTTTACTTTCTCCTATGATATAATTTTAATCAGGACGACGGTCAGAAGCCACCAACGATGGACTGGGGAGATGAATGAGATACGAGAACATGTGATATTAGGACATAGGATTCGATCTTTTGTAATTTTTATTTTTTTTAATAGTAGTTTTAGAGGTTATTATTTGTAAAAAAATTTAAAAGTAAAATATGGTTAAAAATAAAAAATTGATGAAAAAATAATAAATAAAATTTATTAAAAAAATAAAACTAAAGAAGTAAATAAAAAATTTAAAAAGTAAAATTAAAGTAGCAAATAAAATTGAAAAAAAATAAAATAACTTGTTATTTTTTAAAAAAAGGGTAAAAAGGTCATTGAGAGAGGGAGTGCGCTGTCAGAGAGGTGGGAAAAGCAATTATCACTGACCGAATTGGCGGAGACTCGTGGCGGTTTCTCTTCTTTGTCCACGCTGCACGTAGTAATAATGGATGACTGAGAGTTGGCGGAGAGTCGTGGCGGCTCCTCTTCCTTCTTTGTCCACTCGAAGATCAGTAGATCAGATCGCCTGGAGACTGGACGACGCGGTGACTGTGTCGATCTCCTCCTCCTCCAGCAATTATGTGTATCCGTCTTCTTCGAGTTGGTTTGGAGGTATAGTAAGGTAAGCATGGCGGCTTCCTCCCCCTTGCTGCAGCCGCAAGAGCACGGCGGGGCAGCTGGCGCCGGCAGCGGCAAATTAGAGATTAAGGCAGAGACGAAGGGAGGAGGAGCGTGGTGGAGGCGGGCGGTGGCGTTGCTGATAGATGAGGAGGAGGCCACCACGCAGCTCTGCTTCGCCTTCCCAATGATCCTAACCAACGTCTCCTACTACGCCATCACTCTCGTCTCCGTCATGTTCGCCGGCCATCTCGGCGATCTCCACCTCGCCGGCGCCACCCTCGCGAACTCCTGGGGCACAGTCACCGGATTCGCTCTCATGGTGCCTTGCCTATTTTATATTTTCTTATGCTGTTTAAAAAGCTACAATTGGGCGCAAAATAATGCCAACTGCTAAGAGATCATCAGAAATCTTGAAACTAAAGTATCAAATAGATTACGAAAATATTTCTTGTTTTTTTATTTGATCTATAGGTAACAGAGATTAACATCATCTCAATATGTTCCAGGTTGGCTTGAGCGGGGCTCTTGAGACTCTATGCGGCCAAGCATATGGCGCAAGGCTCTACAAAATGTTGGGAATATACCTCCAATCCTCAATCATCATCTCCATCTTCTTCTCCATCTTGGTCTCCGTCTCATGGTACTTCTCAGAGCCCATACTCATCTGGCTTCACCAGGAGCCCCAAGTGGCAAACATGGCCGCCCTCTATCTCCAGTGCCTGATCCCAGGCCTCTACGCCTATGCACTCCTGCAGTGCACGCTGAGGTTTCTGCAGACTCAAACAGTTGTGATCCCTTTGGTGGTCTGCTCAGTGGTTCCACTGCTTATCCATGTAGGCTTGGCTTATGTGACTGTTCAGGTCTTCGGACTTGGGTTTAAGGGCGCTGCACTCTCTGCCTCTGTTTCAATCTGGATATCCTTCATTATGTTGGCAATCTACGTGAAGTACTCCGACAAGTTTAGGTACACTTGGAAGGGCTTCACCGCAGAGGCATTGCACCATGTAATCCCTTGCATGAAGTTGGCTGTTCCCTCCGCTGTCATGGTTTGGTTAGCAGCTTACTCTCTTTTTCCACTTTAATAGAAAAAGGAAAATTTAATAATCTGTGTTTCTTTGTTGTGCTACAGTTTAGAGTACTGGGCTTTTGAAATCTTGGTTTTGCTGGCCGGGCTCTTGCCAAACTCAGAATTGAATACTTCACTCATTGCTATGTGGTGTGTTTTCTCTGACCTCTTCAGTCTTGTTCTTATATACACACTGTTCATGAATTAAACTTTCCATGCTTCCAGTGTGAACACAGAGTCAATCGCCTATATGGTTACATATGGATTCAGTGCAACAGTTAGGTCAATGACTAATCTCCCTTGTGATTCAGATTCTTAGCTGGTTAGAATTAATTATTTCAGTATGTGAACTGATCAGTAAATTAAATCTCATCTCATTGCAGCACGCGCGTGTCGAATGAGATAGGAGCGGGGAACTTGGAGAAGGCTAAGAATGCAGTCAGTGTGACAATAAAGCTCGCAGTGTTTCTTGGTGTCACAATCGTTCTTCTTTTGGCCTTTGGCCATGATTTGTGGGCGAAGTCGTTCAGCGAGAGCAACGATATCATAAGGGCATTTGCTTCCATGACTCCTATGCTCGGAGTGTCTATAGTCCTAGACTCTGCTCAAGGAGTCTTGTCAGGTACACTATCAAGCTAAATACCTGAAAACATTCTCAAAAATTTTTCAGATTTAGTAGATTAATGAAACTGCAGGAGTATCAAGAGGATGCGGTTGGCAGCACCTGGCCGCATGGACCAATTTAGTGGCGTTTTATGTGATTGGAATGCCACTGGCACTGCTGTTCAGCTTCAAGCTGGGCTTCCAAGCCAAGGTGAAACACTTGCTCCTGCAAACACAATTCCTTACAATTCTACTGAATTTTGTGTGATCGACGTTGCAGGGGCTGTGGACGGGCTTGATCTGTGGCCTCTTCTGTCAATCTTGCACACTCTTGTTGATCACCCTTCGCACAAACTGGACAAGAATGCAGATTTCTGATAGCCATGGAAGACGCGATGCACCTGTTTAGGATGGCCATTAGTTTTCTTAGCTATGCAGATTTCAAGTTCAAGGATGAAAGGTTTCGAATTTGTCAAAATTGCAAGGATTTAGTTACAATTTCTGTTAATTGTATTATTGTAACGGCTCATTTATTATGTTAAATAAACGAATACATTTATCTCAATGTGGGGCGCCGATAGTAGCCACTTGGGAATATCATCTTTTTCTTCAATTAAATAAGTACATATAAAAGGTTGTTGCTAAAATTGCGTGTGTATACAGAGCGAAGCGACGGTGGGTGACATGTAGATAACCTAACGTGGTCTTTATTTATTATCTCTCTCTTATCTATATATAATCTTTTTCTCTCCGTGTAAAATTTCTTTTTTCTCTTCTTCAGATGGTATTGATTTATATAAATCAATATTAAAATGGTACTAATTTTTATAAACAAACATGAGTATTGGTGCTGATCTTTAAAGGCATCTCTAATCGTTAAAGTTTTAAATGAATTTTTTTTTAGAATTTTAACATGCCACATTAATATTATAAAAATTCATTGAAACATTCCCAAACGTGGCTATGTTTACTCGAATGAGTGGATAAGTGAGAGAAAGGATTCCATTGTAGAAAAATATCCCTAGGGGTAAGGAAGGGGAAAGGACAAGAAATAAACGGAAGAGAAAAAAGTTTCTACAAGCAGAAGAGAAGACAGAGGGG
The DNA here is from genome assembly GCF_018446385.1 of Zingiber officinale. Lineage (NCBI taxonomy): Eukaryota > Viridiplantae > Streptophyta > Magnoliopsida > Zingiberales > Zingiberaceae > Zingiber > Zingiber officinale. Next base: position 128,979,498 of record NC_055994.1, read on the forward strand.
GAGAAGACTGTTCACCTCCGATAAAATCTTCACACTGTTTCCACCTCCGCCTGCCGTCAACTTCCACGAGGAACAGAGCAAACTACCTGTCGTTGTCTCCATTGGATTTTGCCTCTCGTCTGACTCTATTTCTTCTATACTCTCTGAAGAGCTTGCCAATAAAATGAGAGATGGATGAAATCGAGTAGATTAATCTACGATCAAGTATCTTTAATTTTGATCCGCCTCCTTGATTTCTTGGTTCCAACTCACATCAAACAGATAAGAATATGATTTTTTTTGTTTGCCTCTTTTTGTTAGAGCAAGCAGCTACGGCGGATGTTGGCTCAGAAATAGCTACAGCGAATGTTGTGCAAAGCTGGTGGAGATGTCAAAGTCATTGGAGGCTCGCGTGGTTGACGAAGGAGAGGCGTTTCAGCTTGTGGGCGAGCCCCCAGCAACCCTTCGGCTCACGAGAAAGCCCCTCGTCGCCCGTCTGCAAACGAACGAGACCCTCGCCGTCTGTCAGCTCACACACACAAGATCAGGGCTTGAAGTGAGTAGGGAACTTGCGGGGGAGGAGGGAGTAGAGAGCGAGATCGATGAGGGGATATGAAGCCACTTCGAGCTTTGGGAGGCAGAACCAGATTTGAAGTGTTTGAGAGACTTCCATTGGAGCTGCTTTATTGATTGTTGCTTCTCCGTTATGAAGTAGATCTCGCCGGGGAAGGTGGCGGTGGACATGGAAGAGTAGTGTAATACTAGGATGATTGGCATATAGAGACAACACACAAAGTTGAGGCAGAGTTGTAGCGAAAGATGGATGGTTGCTTTCCGTCCAATTTTGAGAGTATGAAAAAATGTCTTAAAATGGATCCATTGATGGTTTCGTCAACCATCCATCTATTTTTTTAGAAGAGGTAAACAAGAGAAAGGATGAATAATCCATCCTCTTTGTGTAGTAAACAGTGAAAAATTTTGCATGCAAAAAACTTTCCTTTACTTCACTCATCCATCCATCAGAGTAAACAAGGCATAAAGTTTTGAGTGAGTTTTTTTTTTTTTTTTTTGTAATTCTCTCATGTAGTTGCATGACTTCATGCATATTACATCAATTTCAATACAAATCTACACAATTTAAAAAAAAACATGCATACAATTTTTTCATTTAATATCTTTATATAATTTTCATTTGATATTTTAATTAATTATAATATTTAATTTAATTTATTTATAATCAACAATTAATAAATTAATAAATTTATAATTTTTAATTTAATATAATTTATCATTTTATTTAATATTTAATTATTTTATAAATTTAATTTAATTATAGTCAGTTGTATATTTTTTTTAACTTATCTCAAATATATTTATTTTTAAAAGAAATTTTTTTTTAATTATTACTAATTATTTATAAATTGAAACATTATAATTAGCTCATCAAATAATTTATTTTAAAATTATTTAAAAAGGACCAATCATGTATATTAATTATTGACTCCTCCTTCAAGAGAAAAAGCAGGTTTGAAAACTCAAACCTACTTTTGAATTCAAAATCTCAAACCTCACCTACACAATCATAAAAGCTTTTTTAATGAGGTTTTTAAATTTTACAAACCTTTGACAAAGCTTGCATTGGAGATGTTCTAAGCATTAGTAATGGTTTGAAATCAGCATCCACCAATACTATGTTGGTGTTGGTTTGTGCAAACCAGCACAAATGCTGATTTGCTTTGCGCAAACTAGCACTACGTTGGTGTTAATTTACGCAAACCATCACCACGTTGGTGCTGATTTACGCAAACCAATACCACATACCACCACCACTATTAGTGTTAGTTTACACAAACTAGTACCATAGACCAACACCACTATTGGTGCTAGTTTGCTGCAAACCAACATGGTGTTGTTTTGTACAAATCAGCACTAACATGCTAGTGCTGGTCTTTAAAGACTAGCACCATGGAGCTAGTCTGTAAAGATCAGCTCCACCTTAGTGCTCGTTTATAAAATATCATCACCACCTTACATGAAGGAGAAAGAAGATGGTGATATTTTGTATATAGGAGAGAGAAGAAAGTTACATGCAGATGAGAGAAAAATTAAAAAATTTAGATTTTGGTCATATTAGGTGGCCACGTTAGATGTCATCCATGGTTGTTCACCTAAGGATGTGCAGAGTAATTTTTTTTTCTCTCTCTATGTATATATACAAGAATGATATTCTGCATAACTTACTATGCATAATAGTGGACAACGACATATGTGGATGATCTGACATGGCCAAAACTCTTTTTTTTTTCCACATTCCTCTGCATACAACACTTTTCTATCTCCTGCATGCAAGGTGGTGTTGGTCTTTAAAGACCAGCACTAACTGGTGCTGGTCTTTCAACACCAACACCAACATGGTGTTGGCTAGTGCTAGTTTGAAAATAGCGTTGGAGCTAATCTTTAAAGACTAGTACTAACATGATACCGATTTCAAACTAATATGGTGTCGGGCTTTAAAGATCAACACCAATGTGATACTAGTTTATGCTGGTTTCAAATCAGCGTTGGTGTTGGTCTTTAAAGATTAGTACCAACATGTTGCTGGTTTCAAACCAACGTTGATGCTGGTCTTTAAAAACCAGCACCAACATGGTGCTGGCTGATGCTGGTTTCAAACCAACGTTCGTGCTAGTACTAGCGTCCAACACTATCTTGCATGCAGGAGAAAGACTTGCATGCAAGAGAGAGAAAAGCGTTGCATGCAGATGAGAAAGGACAATAAACAAAAATAAGTTTATATACACACACACACATACACATGAGTTTGCTATGTTGCAGACTCGTTGTCGTCGATTGTGTGGACCCAAAGCGCTTGGATTGAATTTAGGTGCCCTGGGTTGAATCTAAGCGCCTTGGATTCCATTAGAATGTTATTTTTTTATTTTTTGTTTATTTTTTTTGGATATATTATATGTATTTAGGGTTCAAAATTTAGAATGTAGGAGTAATAGGGTTATAATGAGTTTGAGTTAATAAGATTTTTCCTCTAGGGTTCAACCGTCTCTCATGGGTTATAGTGTTTAAGATTAAAAATTTTAGATACTCATGGGGTATATTCTATATGTTTAGGGTTTAAGATTTTAGGATTTAGGTGTTAGGTTATAATGTGTTTAAGCAAATAAGATTTTATTTATAGGGTTCAAGCTTTCCTCTTGAGTTATATATAGTGTTCGATAAAAAATTTTAGATGCTCATGAGGTATAATGTTATTTTTTTAAAAGAAATGTCGCTTTTTAAAAAAACAAAAGATTGGAATCCAGATGCTTGGTTTGCTAGGCGCGAATGAGCTTTTTTTTAGTCGAGGTGCTTGGAATTGATCCAGGCACTTCGATTTTTTTTTTAAAATAAAAAATTTCTTAAATCTTAGACCCTAAATATCCTAAATACATACATTATGCCTCATTTTTAGTATTTTTACATTTTTTTTAACTTGAACACTAGAACTCAATCCTAAATCCTAAAGGCAAAATCTAATTAGTTTAACCACGTAGCTAAAAAAATAAATAAATAAAATTATATATTTCATTTGAGGCACCTAGATTAATTTTAGGCATCCCGAGTTAGGTCGGGACGAGTCCACAATGGAGGATCCAGACTTCACTCTTGAGTTATAGTGTTGAAGATAAAATTTTTTTAGATATTCACATGGTATAATGTTATTTTTTTAAAAAGAAATGTTGTTTAAAAAAACAAAAAATTGGAATCCAGGCGCCTGGATTGCTAAGCACGCCCAACGTCGGTTCCCTAGTAGAGTTTATATATATATACATATTGTGTCTTGTTACCCTGTGGACAGTTCGTTGTGGAACGGTCTGCAATAGCTTGGTCGAGGCACTTGGAATTTATCTAGGCACCTTGTTTCCTTTTTTTTTTTTTAAACTTTTTAGTCGAGGGGCTTTGAATTGATCTAGGCACCTCGATTTTTTTTATTTTTTTTTTAAAAATATTCCTTAAATCTTTACCCTAAACATCCTAAATACATATATTATACCTCAGTTTTAGTTTTTTGTTTATTTTTTTTAAACTTGAATACTAGAACTCAACCTCTAAATCCTAAAGGCAAAATATAATTGATTTAACCTCAAAACTCAAAAAAATAAAAAAAAAAACTACGTATTTCATTTGAGGCACTTGGATTAATTTCAGGCATCTCGAGTCAGGTCCGAACGTCGAAACATGTCCACAATAGAAGGTCAGTAACATATCATGCAGAGAGGTGCCCATGAGCGTCGCAAGAGTCGTACTTGTGTTTGACGGGGCCTGAAGCGCATACTAAAAAGTGATTCTTTTGCTACGATAAATAATAATAAAGTTCAATTTACAAATAACATATATACTAAATATAAAAATAAACTAAAAATAAATATTACATTAATAAAAAATTAATAAATATTTAAAATAATTATATAAACACTACTCGTCTAGTTATTTTAGAGATAATAATATTTATCAAATCTGCATAATTCAATTGTCAAACTCTTTCTTTCTTAATCGATAACATTGATAGCCCATTTAGTGTATCCTATAACACTGAGACTAATGCGGTGGTCGTAGACATTAGCAAGGCGACAAGTAGTAACCACTATGTAATTAGGTCGTAATTCACACAAGCGACTGAGGTACCGTGCGACAGCCTCGTGCTACGCAATTAAGTCAAGCGAGCAAAGACCAACCGCTAGCTTGCGTTGAGTGTGCCACTGCAAGAATCGACGCGATTAGGTCGCACAAACGATCCTTGTTGCATGATTAGGTTACAATTAGTGTCACGTGTTGCAAGACGAAGAAGATGGTCGAAGATGAAGATTATGATTACCTCTTGTTCCGTGGATCCATGCCTTGGTAGAAAGAACGCCGAAGAAGAAATCACGTGTAAAGAAGAGCAACACCGGAGAAGCAATTGCGTGCAAAGAAGAGTTATGTATCGGTGTGTGCCTCGGAGCCGTGAGAATAAGTTTAACGGCCATTTAGGATCCATGTCTCTTATTTTTTTAATATAATTAAAAAAATGGGCCCTTCATTGGGTTGGGCCTTGAGGCCCTTCAAGAACAAAACATGATGCGTCGCATCAAGCGGTGGCCATCTTGAATTATTGTCGTCGCATTTTCTATTGCTTGATGGCTACACTTCCATATACCTCATTGAATTGTATTCTAGATATTGTTTTTGTCAAACAGAACTATTGTTTTTTTTGGCAGGAAACTTGCAAAACAGATAAAGAATGGTAAATTAATACTTGTGTGAAGAATGATTGGGGACTCCTATAGAAAAACTATCAAGATATCCAACACAAGTTACTGGGAGATTAGCTTGGTTCAAGTGTTTACTCAACCAGAGGGGATTGCTGCTGCACTATTAGTAGGACCTAGACGTTCCCCTCCGATAGGGCCTGGTTGTTGCCTGAAACAATTAAGGAGGTTTTGAATTTGACTAACAAGTCGATCGGTCACTTCAGTTTTTAAGGCTGTAATTTATTTTTTTGTCAATAATGTAACACATTTATCATTAATATAGCAATTATGTTCATGAGGTTCATTTTAATTTAACAAAACAGTATATGGGTGAACAAACTTTGAAGAATTTGTTTTGTTGGCTTAACAATATAGGAAACAAATGAAGACATTAATTCACTTTGCAAGTTTATCATGTAGCCATCATTCTTTTCATAAGTTCTGCGTGATATGAGTGCTTTGTCTCGAAATATGAATGTGCAACACATGACCAAGGTCTTGCCGCCACAAATGCTCAAACAAAATAAGTGCAAGTGACTGATCCAACAATTTGGACAAAATTTATTGTTATCAATGGAACACCTACAAAGTGGCTTTGAGAAAGGTCACAATCTAACAATTTGTCATTACCAAAATAATAGGATAGATATTGTGCAAAACAATCATGTCCAAATCCACTACCTATCGGAACACAAAATCAAATAAGCACAAAAACTTTTCTTCATACAAAGTACAACCTTTCCTATTTCTATCCACCATATGGTAGTATCTAGACGTCCAACATAACATACAAAATATATCACACATATATAAAGATATATTCTTTTCAAAATCATATTTCTCTAAAATGTAAAAATTTCCCAGTATTCTTTCTTCCTTAGATATCAATTGAATCATAGATGAAGCTTCCTTAGATATCAATTGAATCATAGATGAAGTTAATGGCATGAGCAGACTTTTCTAGCTTTCGGTAGCTCGTGGAAGTTACTGAAGAAAAAATAGCATTTTAGAAAGAATGAAAAGGCAACAATGTAGTCTCAAACTCTACCAGCAATTCTTTCATATATTGAAGTTTCTTCTACCAACTGAAAAAAATACCCAAATTGAACACATGATGTTAAAGCTTGAAATATGATGGATAAACAGATAAATTAGATCAGTCAAAAGTATGCGGAAGTAGTTGATGATTATTATTTAATAGGTTATGTTGTTTGACGAAGTAAAATATGTATATAACTTCACCAATTTTAAATTTTGGTACAGTAATTGTTTAATTTTACTTCTGAATAATTTGGTTTGGTTGAAGTATTTATTATTGTATTACTTCATCGTAGGATAGAAGTAATAGAGCATATTTTACTATAACATAAAATTTAATGTAGCGAAGTAATTTATACGAAATACTTCACAAATTTAATCAGTAGTGAAGTAAATAGTTTCTTTAACTATATCATTGTTTAAATTTATCGAAGTCTTTTGTGTTGTATTTACTTCATTAGTTATTTATAGTGTCGAAGTAATTGACCATATTTTACTATAATACAATTTTAATTGACAAAAATATATATTATAATATTTTACTCCAATACAATATTTTTCACCACCAAAATTGAACAAATATATCACAAACATGTATCAAATACAATCCAAAATTGTATTTATAAAAGACATGTTTAACCATAACCCAAAAACTTTTGTATCCATAGATCTCTAAATACAATCTAAAATATATATCATAGCCTACACTTAGGCACCCATATAGAAATAGACGAATTCGCTCCATTCACTTCTGACTTCATCATACTGAGATTGATTGTAATACTGTTTATTTTTTGATGCTGCAAACTGAAGCATTAACAGAAGTTTGAGTATCAATGAAAAATAATTCAATATTTTATAAAGAAAATATTTCATAAAGAAGAAATTCACCTTCCTCTCCAATTATGGATCTTCATCCAAGATTATCTCTTTTATGTACCGCATCACACAATATCCACATTCAACACCACCATTTTGTTTAAGATTATCCTAATGAAATTGAAAATGTCATGCAAGAAGTCACAATCTAAATAATAAGAATTATTAATTGATGTCTAAATACATAGTCACAATACATACTGTCAATTGTTTAAAACCTGGTTCTTTTGAAATACCCCTTGACCCCACTACATTGTAAATAATAGAAAATTATTTTTTTAACTTATAATGAATTCAATGCATTTAAAATCAGTATAATTTACTACTTACTTGGTCACAATAGTTTGCCAAGTATGGTCTCGGTTCATGTTACTCAAAGAGTCCAATAGATATATCATATTCTTATCTTCATTAATTATAGTCAGGATCCAATGGTACCTGCACAAATGAAAATATAACATTGACTAGCATGTAGTAGGAATTGATAAATAATTAAAATCTTACCCAGTGTTATATGGGATGAGGCATATGCTATCTCTGTTCGATGCTCCCAATTGAGCAGTAATATGTTGTGACAATTTATTACCTTCTTCACCCACACCACATGTAGGTATATGACCATGATCCACAAATAACACATACTCAGCTCTTTTTTCTTTCTTCAAGTATTTGTAAAGGTAACTGCAAGGTAATATACCCCATGTAAACCAAAGCAAAAGCATGTGAACAAATATTGTGAACAAAGAAAAGCATATGAATAAATATTGTATTTAACACATAACATACCCCATGTAAATCAAAATTTGTCTGGCACTATCTCTTTCATATCCATAAAGCGTAAGATATATTCTCTTAGCAACCGTACACTTTTAGGATGCCCAAACATAGCTTTATCAAATTCTATGTGTATGCTCTCATCTTCAGGTATCAATTTAATAACATATGAGTAGATATACTTGCATGCCATTGACAATGTTTTTTTTTTTTCAATTTCCTTGTACTTATCCTGATGACCATGAACATCCGAAGGAGCAAATGATTGATGTTGCACATTCTTCTACAATATTTTAAAATATTCATATGAGTATTCAAATGATTGAGGTTTTTTTAAATACCAACTTTTCAAGAAAATTGATCAATCCTTATGAGCTCCTCTTGGGGACATTCTCAACCTAGATCACTAGGACACAGTTTCCTTCTATAATCAATAACACACACTATAAGTGATATCATTTCCCAACTTATCGGGCTTATTGATTTATCGAACTAAATATCACCCATTGATAAATTAAAGAAATAAATATCAAATATATGTGTTTGTTATTATATTAGGATTAAGAGCACACACTTCCATAATAACCGAGGTCTTTGTTCCTTCATAAAGTCAGTATAAAAGGAACGACCTCAAATGGTCCTACTCAATACACTCTAAGTGTACTAGTGTAATTATATAGTTAAGATAAACTAACACCTAATTACACTACGACATTCCAATGGTTTGTTCCTTTCCATCTTGGTCGTGAGCAACTGTTTATAATTTATAAGGAACCGATAACATGATCTTCTGTGTGTGACACCACACACCATGTTATCTACAATATAAATTAATTGAGCAACTACATTTATCGTAAATGTAGATATTTGACCAATGTGATTCTTATTTCTAGATAAATGTTTATACCAAAAGCTAGGCTTTTAGTATACATCCTAACAGGGTTTCCGATTAGATTGTTCATGTTGTATCGGCGATGTTGAATCAATTTAGTTAGGGAATTGGCAATCGATTTATTTGCTACATTGAGAGGGATCAAATTGTAATATTGAATTAGGTGGATTAATCAAGGGATAAGATTGATTTCAAGTTAATTAGTTGTAATCAATTTCATGGTTAGGTTGTGGTAGTCTAGCCAATTGTTCAGCTGGTTAGAGATAAATGTAGTATTTGATCTATTTTATGTGTGGGATTAGTTGGTGTTACATAATTAGATTGGGATTAGGTCTTTTCTATTTGATGTACGGTAGAACCTAGTTATGATATATATCCTATATTGTAGGGTTTGATTCTGATTTGAAGCGAACTCTAAGGTGTGAAGATATTCCGACATGATCTACATATAAAGGCGGGTACTTCTTGCTTTGTTTTCTTTTAGTACTTTGACCTTAGTGTTCGTATTATTTTGGATAAGGACTATTTACCTTGACTCCACTCTTATTTGTCCTGCGTTTGATACTTCTACGTGATCTTTGAGATATTCGTTTCCATATCTATACAGTCTCTTGTTGTTGTCCATGATTAGTAGCAGATACTAGATACCATGTTTGTATGCTTTGACTGTTGTGTATTTATGTACGATATTAAGCATGCTGGCTTCATGTAGTATACCTGTTTCTGCTTATATATATATGATAACTGTTGCATTGTTCGCATCCTGTCATGGCATGCATGTCAACGACCATACAGGGGTCATGGTACGGAGAGGTGGGCGGGAGTGACCATCCGTGCATACGCTGTTATTATATTTGTTTTGGCTGCTGCGGTCTATATATGCTGTTATTGCTTACTGTTGTTGTTCACATATGCTGATATGCTTACTTATGTTGAGATATATTCTCATTGTAGATATTTAGTCATTGCAAATTTGTATATACTTGCTTATTACCTCTGTAGTTCTGAGCAGTACTATAGCAGGTTAGTATCAGTTTTGACCTATTATACCTGACCTAGGATATGGTTTCAGGTATGAGCATTTATCTTGGTTCTATTGTAGTATCTACTATTTCCCTTATGAGACTATATACTGTTGATACTCTCTACTTATATGTCATGTTCATGCACTATCTCTTTCTTTACCCGCTGAGTTCCAATACTCACCACCCCACCAAATGATTTTCTTTCTCCAGGTAACAGATAGATGAGTCATGGATGCTTGGAGAGATGCCGGCTGCCGGTCCTGGGTCCTACGTCACACTCGAGGATAGTTTATTTGGGTCTTGTCACTGTTTGGATGTATATTAGTTTTGCGTATTTTGGTTTTGAACAAGTCGATGTGTTTTTTTAGAGTCTAGTCTGGTGGTTGTAGGTATTTTTGTTAGTGTCGTTGTTAGTTTTACGTTCGTATTATTTTGTGTCTTCCTCTGTGCATGTTTCCAGTCGTGTGGGATGTTGTTAACTGTGTGGTTATTTTTATTCATTTATGTCCAGCCGGGTAGACTGTGTATATTAATTGCGTGGTTATATTATTTCTATGGTGTATATATTCCAACCGAGTGTGACTGATGTATATTTTGTATGTAGTAATGTTTCAGATTGTCACCCGTACAGGGGAGATGCTGCCGAAATTTCTTCTAGCAGGGACTTCTTTGAGGGCGTGATAGTTGCTATCAATGATATTTAGCATATGCTAGATTACCAACTGTGTATGTTTTGTTTATTGTTTACTTGTGTACCGTAATGAGCATGCTGGCTTCATGTAGCATACCTTATACCTTATTTTAGCTTATATTTATATGATGACTGCTGCATTGTACGCATCATGTCATTGCATGCATACAGGCGACCACTTCTTCCTTGTGGGGGAGTGAGCCGTCGGGCCGCGCCGCACACTCGGCCACTCATGGGTAGTTGTAGCTGGAGGAGATGCCGCTTATCCTGTCGTGCCGTACTCGACCACTCATGGGTAGTGGTAGCTGGAGTTGTGAGCAGCAGGGATCCCCTTCGTTGTGTAGCTAGTTAGCTACTCAGCACCTGTCCATCCGGTCACTCGAGAGGAGTGACGGCCTTTGGGTGGTACAGTTGTCATTGATTTGGCCTCTTAACCATACAGGGGTCGTGGTGCAGAGAGGTGGGCGGGGTGACCATTCGTGCATATGCTGTTATTATACTTGCTTTGGCTGTTGCAGTTTACATATGCTGTTATTGCTTACTTATGCTGCTGTGGTATATTTATGTTGCCGTTACTTCTTGTTGTTGTTCACTTATGCTGATATGCTGCCTTATGTTGAGATATGCTCTTGTTGTAGGTGGTTAGACCTTTGGTTATTTATTGGAAATGTTTATATACCTTATATATTACCTCTGTTGTTATGAGCGGTACCGTAACAGATTAGTACTACTTCTGACCTTCTATTGCTAGTCTAAGATATGGTTTCAGGTATGAGCATATATCTACGATTTTACTTTAGTATCTGCTATCTCCTTTATGAGACTGTATACTGTTGGCTGATTTTCTATTTATATGTTATGTTCATGCACTATTTTTTCCTATACCCACTGAGTTCCCTGTACTCACCACCCCACAAATTAGTTTTTCTTTCGACAGGTAACAGATAGATGAGTCATGGACGCTTGGAGAGATGCCGGCTGCCAGCCCCACGTCACACTCGAAGATAGTTTTCTTTTTGAGTTTTGTTACTGTTTGGGTGGTATGTTAATTTTGCGTATTTTGTTTTTGATCAAGACGATGTGAATTTTTTGGAGTCTAGTCAGGTGGTTGAAGGTATTTTTGTTAGTGTCGTTGTTGATCTTATGTTCGTATTATTTTGTGTTTTTCACTGTGCGTGTTTACTTTCAGCCGTGTAGGTTTATTAAACTGCATGGTTATGTTTATCTTGTTCCAGCCGAGTGAGCTGATGATATAAACTGTGTGGTTGTGTATATATTCCAGACGTATATGGTTGATGTATATTTTGTATGTAGTAATGCTTCAGATTGTCACCCGTACAGGGGAGATACTGCCGGATTTTTGTCTAGCATGGACTCCTCTGGGGCGTGACAATTTTATGATATCAGAGCAGTTTCGATCTTATTTCGATTTATAATTATTTTCGAGTTAATCTGATACCAATTAGTGGTATCAGAGCATAGTTTTACGATGCCTATTCCGGTGTTTCAATTTTTCCTTTCGTGATTTGGTTCTCGATGTGACTTTTCCGATTTTGGGACCAGGCAGCGGCAGGACATCTCCAAGCTATAGAAGGTATGTTCGTATATTGTCATCGTACATATTTATTAGCACTTGGCTAGTTGGTTATACCATGTATTCTTGTTTAGTTATTTATACCATATATGACATGTTATGGTGAATTGAATACGGCAAGGATCTATGTAGAAGAAGCTGACAATCTTAGTTTATTGGCTTCTTAGTGGTTATTGTCTACATAAACTATCTATTTTGGTCGTGGGCTAGATAGTTAGCACTGTTTCTTTGTTTGTTCCTTTTGTGGCACTGTTTAGTAGATTTGTTATTATACATTAATCTATGGAGAGTCTTGTGGTTGAGTTTGATCATGGAAGCTTTATGTTTGCAACCGAATCAACTTTTAGAACAAGTGATGTTGAGAATGATTTTTGATTGATGGATATTGAGAGATTAGGTGTGGTAATATGTAGTCTTTTGAGGATCTATTAATGAATTTTACCCATAGTGAGATAGATATCAGAGTGGCGCAGTGGAAGCAAGATGAGTCCATAACCCACAGAAGCATCCTTTTCGGTTAAGGATTTGATCATGACACTACGATGGACTAGTACATGGGTGTGTTATTTGGTTGTTATCCTTAGATGAGGATCCCTGAGTTAAGTAGTAAATTTGGGGACCAAATTTTTATTAGTGGGGGAGAATGTAAAATACTGAATCAGATAATAATTAAATAATAAGATCAATGGGCGAATAATCTTATTGGAATCTTTAGGAATTTTTAGAGATTTTCGGAGATTTAATCTGAGCCCATAGGGCGTATTTTGAGGGGATAAAATTATAGGCTTTAGAAAAGGATTGTTTGGAATAGCCAAAAGTGGGAGTTGATTGAGAAATAAACTTAGGTTTTGATTTCTCTTAAACCTAAGTTCGAATTTTATAAATTTCATGCATTGCCCGTGCCCTAGCTCCCCACACGGCGCCGAACTCCCTCCTTCCCCGAGCCTCACCTCGCGACGCGCCTCCTTCCTCTCTTCTCGCGAGCCCCCGCACCGCCGCTGGACTCTCTTCTCTCCCGAGCCACAACCGAGTCTTCTTCCTTCCCTCTCGCGAGCTCCCAGAGGCCGCCGGCCTTTCCTCCTCACGCGGACAGCATAGTGGCGATCCCTTTCCCTCGCACGAGCATCGCGGAGCATAGCCGGTGATCTCTCCCCCACGCGGATAGCACAGCGGCGATCCTTCTCCCTCGCACGAGCACCGCAGACCACAGTCGCCGATCCTCTTCTCTCTGAGTCGTGCCCTGATTGATCCGGTAAGTAGTTTCTTTGTAGATATGAATGGTAGATTTATGGGAGATTTCCAGAAGGTTAGCAGCAGGATTTGGTTGTCGTTCCTATTTCTGTGCTAGCATGTGCTCACTTTCTGCTTGGGGTTCTAGAGTTTATCGATCGATTTTTGGTGGTTTCCATTGCTCTTGATGGGTTTGATTCTTCGAAATGGATTTGGTAAAGGTTTATTTGACAGAATTATTATTTTTATTCACCTTACCCTAAGGTGGTTGTTGGTTGTCGATCAATTTCAATTGAAGTGATTCGAACTCAATAAGTTCCCGTTCTCAATTTTAAGCTTGATGTGGTGATTTTGGATTAGGGTAGGTTCAGTGGTGATTTTAGATTGGTTTCATGGTCTTGTTTTGTGATGGTTTTGGTCTGGGATGAATTCAGAGAAGATTTTCTAGGTTGGGTTTTTTGTTTTTCTTTATGATGAAATGGTTGAGTTGCAATGATTTTATGGTTGTATTTGATTTGGTTTGAGATTTTCTGGATGGATCGAGTTTCTGGAACCAAACTTTTGGTGGATTCAGTTAGGTGTTGATGTTCTTGTTCCTTTGTGAGGGCTATTAGTTTCTGATACAGATTTTGAGAAGGATTTCCGAATGTTAACCGGTTTAGATTTGTAGATTTATGGAGTACTTATTTGGAGATTTACTTGATTAATTCGTTATCCATGTTAGTTGATTAGTTCCGTTACACGATTAGTCGTGAGTGGTTATTTGCATGAATTATGTAGGGTTGATTCATGGCGTGTTGTAGATGGTATAATGGCTTGGTTCAATTATGGTTTTCTGTTTGAATTGGGTTTCGGTAACAAGTTGAGGTATGAGGGGTTTGGTTGTAATCATATGATTTGTTGCAGGACACTGTTACGAGCCAAGTGTTCCGAAGTGGAGACAACCTAGCACAATCGACAAGTAAAGGCGGGTACTTCTTACTTTGATTCTTTAGTTCTTTGAACTTAGTGCATGAGCTATTTTGGATAAGAAAGAACTACATTACCTTGATCTGATCGGACGTTCAGCGCTGTTCTTCGCGTCCCGCGGCGTTCTCCGAGATTCTGACCCCATCTCGAATTCTAGATCAATTTTCTGGCAACTTCATCGACGACGACATTCTCAGTGCTTGCGACCAGCTTCCGGCCATCTGAGCTCGCTCAAAGGTGGTCCTGCGGCGAGAATTCTGCTCCGCAAACCTCTGCTTCTGTCGCTGCCGATTTTGAGGTGTTCCTCCAATCGATGGTTCAGTTTTCCATCTGAGAGCATTGGCGGCGTTCCTCCACTGCTTCTGGACCATTCCCGACGACAATCCATCCACCATCAGCTCCATTTCAGATCTGAGGTTGCAGTCGTAGATTTGCAGATTTCCTGAGGTTGGCAGCATCGATCTTCATCAGATTCGTTTGGAGTGGTCTCCGATGGTGTTGGTGAAGGCTGAGTTGAGTTCAGTTGCTGAGGTTGTCTTTCTCTGATTACAGTTGGAGTGTTCTCTGCTGTTTCCTTGTGTGACGGCAAGGAGAAGTTGCCAAGAAGATTGGTTTGGTGTTGAGATGGTTTATGGTTTCTTTTATGCATTCTTTTTATTGTTGGTAGATTTATTTGGATTCAGTAATCATAGTTTTCTTTTAGCTTAATTGTTTTAATTCAAATGTTTGGAGTAATTTAGTTTCAATTGATTTTAAAGTTGTTATTAATCTTGCTTTAGCTTAGGGTTAAGTATTAGTGAGTAATTTAGTTTTCTATAGTTTAATTAGCTTTAATTTCAGTTGTAGTGTAGTTTCTTATTTGCTTGCATTTCATTTGCTTAATTTGGATTTCAATCTTAAACCCCCATTTACATATTAAAAATCCCAAAAATAGGAATAAAAGATAATCCTAGATTACATCCTACCGTTGGTTCCTCGAGAGATCGATCTTGGGCTCGTTACTACAACGTTATTGTGAAATTAAGGGGTTCAGTGGAAATACATTGTTAATTTGATTTACGAGTGTGATAGACATCGTTATCAGTGTACCAGGTGTAGACAATTGGGATTGAATCCCGGCTTCTGATAAATAATTCCTAAACTCTCTAAAGAGGTATTCGCCACCACGATCAAACCGTAGTGTCTTGATACTTTTACCAAGACATTTCTCCACATCAGCCCTATATTCTTTGAACTTATCAAAGCATTCAGACTTGCGGTGCATCAAGTAAATGTATCCGTATCTTGAATAATCATCTATAAAGGAGACGAAATATTCATAACCACCTCTTGCCTGGATAGACATAGGACCACACAAATCAGAATGAACTAGTTCTAACATATCTTTGACTCTATACCCCTTGGCCTTAAAAGGTCTCTTGGTCATTTTACCTTCCAAGCAAGATTCACAGGTTGAAAAGTTTTCCAACTCTAATGAACCCAAGAGTCCATCGGCTACAAGTCTTTGAATCCTACTTAAGTTAATATGACCAAGCCTTAGATGCCAAAGATATGTTTGGTTCATTTCCGAAGGTTCCTTTCTCTTATTGGAATTAGAAGATGTGTTATTAATTTATATTTTTTGCTTTGTGGAAGAAATTAGATTTAAAGTATATAAATTGCCAACCAATGCACCAGAACAGATAATAACTCTATTTCACTTTATAACCACATTGCTATTAAACGAAACAGAATATCCATCCAAATACAGTTTAGAAACTGAAATTAAATTCTTTCTAAAACTGGGTACATAAAGACAATTTCTTAAAACCAAACTTCTATTCCTATCAAAAGATAAGTAAACGTTTTCCACTGCAACAGCCGCCATATTAGTAGCATTGCCCATATAGACGGTTATCTCTCCTTTAAATAGTCGTCGCGTTTCCTGGAACCCCTGCAAAGAGTTGCAGACATAATCAGTGGCCCCCGAATCTACACACCAGGTGCTGGTAGATAACACCGCTAAACATGTTTCAACTACTAGAGAATGAGATATACCTTTATTGTTCTGATTCCTACAAGGACAGTCCGCCTTCCAATGTCCTGACTGCTTGCAGATGAAGCACTTGCCCTTCGGCTTCTTCATTCCAGCTTTTTGTCCTGTACCCTAAGGTTTATTCACCTTCTTTGCTGAAAAAATCTGTTTCTTCTTCTTCTTGCCTTTCGACTTAGAAGTAGAATCATTTTCAGCATAGTGAATCTGAGAACTGTGACGAAATATACCTTCTGCTGCTTGTAGTTCTGTCAGAAGTTCCGCCAACGTATACTCCCTTTTGTTCATGTTATAGTTCAGGCGGAACTACTCAAAACTTTTGGGTAGCATTTGGAGAATTATATCGACCTGAGTTTCCCCATCGATTTCACCTCCAAGGACTTGTATTTCATTCAGATAAGCCATCATTTTGAGGATATGATCCCTTACAGGTGTCCCCTCTGACATGGTGGCTGCCATTAACTTTCTCATTACCTCTTGCCTAGCAGTCCGACTCTAGTGCCCAAAGAGTTCTTTGAGATTGTTCATTATATCATAAGCAGTTGGTAAATCTTGATGTTGATGTTGCAATACATTTGGCATTGAAGCCAAAATGTAACACCGCGCCATCTCATCTGCTTTTATCCATTTCTTATGATACTCAATCTCCTCTGGGGTAGAATCACTATTAGGTGTATCTGGGCATACCTCCGACAGTACAAATTTATAGCTTTCGGCAGTTAAGGCAATATCCAGGTTTCTTTTCCAATCTATATAGTTGGGACCAGTAAGTCTGTTATCTTTCAGTATAATGGCCAGTGGGTTGAAAGTCATCCTATAAATCACAAAATAAATTTTTGTCAGGACTCTAAATTTAGAATAATATTGATTCCTTAAACAATACTATTTAAATTTACCAATACCTCAAAACACCGTGAATATTGCATGCCACGTTAGTGTGGACGTATACAAATTCAACATTTGTAAGAGGAGGGTCTTACCCAATAATTTTATTATCTTGTCATCCTAACTTTATGATAAATAAAATTAATAGTTGGTTTTACTTTGGTCACGCAAAAACAATAGCAGTGACTCCGTTGGGGAGGATACTATTGAATGTGTCTAAGTATATACCATTACTTGATACTTAGTCCATTAAATATGATTGTGCCCCTTCAATTGGAGAAGATCACACGCTCCTAAATAATTTTCTATAACCATCCATAAAGGAAGTTTGATCTAGTGATCCGCAACAAACTCATCCGTTATGGAGGGAGGCACTCAAAGCCAACACGCAAGCTTGTTGCATCACTTACAAACCAGTAATGGAGACCGTAAAATTTATTTAAAAATCCCTCTCCCACTTAGTTATTTAAGGTGAGGAATTTTAACCTATGCTAGCATACATCATATGCACACACACACATCACAGTAAATAAAAACAATAAATATGGAAATTAATTTTTTAACTATTATGGTCTTTTCCATCACTGTCCTCCGTGTGTTCTAACCCTAGCTGCTGCCATCTTTAGCCACCATAATCGGGTCCAGTCATCGCATCTATCTTTCTTCTTATTCCACTGCACCTCTGGTCCTCCAATAGCACCACACCTCGCAAGGATACGATCCGCGACAAATATAAAATTTTACATATATCAATCTTATATTCCACAAAGGAATGTACATGTATTCTAGATCGAACAAAAAAGTAAAATTCTAAAACTATTACAGCTCCTACTGTATTTGATACATACAATCATGCACACATAAAATAATGCCCTTGACATGTCCAAGGGTCCAATCACACACAACATCTATAAGCCATAATAGTTGGAGCCTGCAACCACAAAGTTAGCACATCCTACTATTATCCTGCCTAATTATGTATGACATGTGCATAATTAAATTGAAAACCAAATATACAGAGGCACACCCTAGCTCTGATATCAATTGTTGGTTGGTCCTAGGAGAATCGTACTGGTTCCACTGTACAAAAATTTTGTACAAGTGTCGAACCTTTTCCTAAACAACCTATTGTGTTCTTTAGAAGTTAAATTAGGAATCGCAAACGAAACTTAACATTATTGATTCCAAATTTAACTTATCTGTTCTTAATAGTTTAGACTTGGATCGCAAGCAGAACTTAACACTATTGATCCAAATCCACCTATGTTATAAATTTAATTAAATATTAATTTCCATAATTGGCTTCCAGGTTAAATATGGCGAGGCACTAGACCTTCTTGGATATGGGAGTAACCACCACTTCCTAGATAAAACTTTTTTAGAAAAGCTAATATTTAATTTCCTTATATAACTCTAGGTTTAACCAAAAGAAACAATCGAATCATAAATTCGAAAAACAAAAACACAAACTTGAATAACAAATTCAAAAAACTAGAAGCTAATGCCTCTTGTGTTTGGAATTTAGACAAAGAAAAATAACCAGCATGATGCGGGAAACAATTACTAGTTATACCTTTTCCTTGTATGATAATAACCTTGAGATCTTCTGCTGTATTCCTCACCTTCTCTTGAACATCGTGTGGGCGACGATCCTCCAAGATGAACACCACCCAAAAGCCTTCTTCCTCCTTCTAGTATTCGACCACCACCACCACCAAGGAGCAAAAGAGAGCAAGGGGAAAAGAGAGGGAGAGAGGGCCGGCCACAATGAGGAACTCAAACAAGAGAATAATAATTGATGTGTCATAAGGCCTCTCCTCCCCTTCTTTTATATTACTTGCCCAAGGCAAATAAGGAAAGACTTTTTACAAAAAATAAAATCTTCCTCTTGTTTTTCCTTTTCCCCTTTTATTTTTCCTCTTCTTTCCACTTGATTGATTCAATCACCAATCATTGATTGGTTTAATTGATTGGCAGACCCCTTGCTTGGGCACCAAGCAAGGGTGGCCGACCATAATAAAA
Organism: Zingiber officinale; assembly: GCF_018446385.1. Lineage (NCBI taxonomy): Eukaryota > Viridiplantae > Streptophyta > Magnoliopsida > Zingiberales > Zingiberaceae > Zingiber > Zingiber officinale. The sequence goes on from NC_055994.1 coordinate 128,998,793, forward strand.
GGAAAGAAACAACCTTGTAAAAATTTTATAAGCAAAGAAAAAATTCTTATAAAATTTTACAAGCACTCTTTTAATTTCCTAAAGTGAATGTTAAAAAATGAAAGTTTAAAAAAATTAAAACCAAGTTTTAAAATTTAAAACTTCTCTTCTAAAATTTCCTTTTTTAACATGGTTACTAAATTAGAAAATTTCAAATTTAAAATTTCTTTTCCTTTTTTTCTAAAAACCATGAGGATGGTTAAAAAGGAAAGTTTTAAAACTTTTAAACTTTCTCTTAAACCATGTGGCCTAATTCAAATAAGGAAAGTTTTATATTTTAAAATCTCTCTTTTAAAACTTATGGATATCTACAAAGAGAAGATTTTAAAAATTCAAAACACCCCCTTATAATTTGAATATTATGGTCGGCCCCTTCTTGCATGGGCACCAAGCAATGGGCCGGCCACATGGCTTGGTCACCAAGCCATGGCCCGGCCCTCTCTTGGACACCAAGATGAGCTTTTCCATGAGTGAATTTAAGGCATTAATGAGGCTACGACAAGAACCTAGAGGAGAAATTGGTTTTGGCCTTCCGACGAGCTTGAGTATCCCGTGTTCGCCCCGAACACACAACTTCAAGTTCATCAATAATAACTCATTCCACTAGAGAGTCATTATTGCACTACCGCACCAATCTCAAATTACATTATGGGATCCTTCTTATCATGAGTGTGTTAGTATCCCTGTGTTTAAGATATTGAATGCTCATTAATTTAATTGAGTTACTGACAACTCACTTTTATTAATGTCTTAGTCCAAGAGTAGTACCACTCAACCTCATTGTCATGTCGGACTAAGTCCACCCGCAGGGTTTAACATGACAATCCTTATGAGCTCCTCTTGGGGACATTCTCAACCTAGATTTCTAGGACACAGTTTCCCTCTATAATCAACAACACACACTATAAGTAATATCATTTCCCAACTTATCGGGCCTATTGATTTATCGAGCTAAATCTCACCCTTTGATAAGTTAAAGAAATAAATACTAAATATATGTGCTTGTTATTATATTAGGATTAAGAGCACACACTTCCATAATAACTAAGGTCTAGTTCATTTATTAAGTCAGTATAAAAAGAACTTACCTAAAATGGTTCTACTCAATACACTTAGAGTGTACTAGTGTAATTTATCAGTCAAGATAAACTAATACCTAATTACACTACGACTATTCCAATGGTTTGTTCCTTTCCATCTTAGTCGTGAGCAACTGTGTATAATTTTTAAAGAATTGATAACATGATCTTCTGTGTGTGACACCACACACCATGTTATCTACAATATAAATTAATTGAACAACTACACTTAACAAATAAATGTAGACATTTGACCAATGTGATTTTTTTATTTCAAAAATAAATGTTGACAAAAGCTAGGCTTTTAGTATACAATCTAATAGACAAGGAGCAGCTCTACCAAATCAGTGATGAGGTATAGGCATCTGATCATTGCTCCTTTGTTGGTAAATTAACATGGCATGTGAAAGGTAAAGTTTTCATATTCTGGATTGGGGTAGGTGTGGGTAGAAATGAATTGATATCAAATGGAATCAATGATTTGCTTTGTTTCATTGGATTGATTTGTAGATTTATGGAGGACTTATTTGGAGATTTACTTGATTAATCCATTATCCATGTTAGTTGATTAGTTCTGTTACACGATTCATCGTGAGTGGTCATTTGCATGAACTATGTAGGGTTGATTCATGGCGTGTTGTAGATGGTATAATGGCTTGGTTCAGTTAGGGTTTTCTGTTTGAACTGGATTTAGGTAACTAGTTGAGGTATGAGGGGATTTGGTTGTAATCATATGATTTATTGCAGGACACTGTTACGAGCCAAGTGTTCCGAAGTGGAGACAGCCTAGCACAATCGACAAGTAAAGGCGGGTACTTCTTACTTTGATTTTTTAGTTCTTTGAACTTAGTGCATGAGCTATTTTGGATAAGGACTGCTTTACCTTGGCTCCACTCGTAATTTTTCCTATGCTTGATACTTCCACTCAAAACCTTCAAGATATTCATTTTTATATCCATACAGTCTCTTGTTGCCATCAATAAATTTTAGCAGATACTAGATACCCACCTTGTTTGTTTTATTTGTTGTTTACTCATATATCGTATTGAGCATGTTGGCTTCATGTAGCATACCTTATACCTGACTTTTGCTAATGTTTATATGATGACTGCTGCATTGTACACGTCATGTCATTGCATGTATGCAGGAGACCACTTCTTCCTTATGGGGGAGTGAGCCATCGGGCCGTGCCGCACACTCGGCCACTCATGGGTAATGGTAGCTGGAGGAGATGCTGCTTGTCCTGTCGTGCCGCACTCGACCACACATGGAGAGTGGTAGCTAGAGTTGCAAGTAGTAGGGACCCCCTTTGCTTAGTAGCTAGATAGCTTCTTAGCACCTGTCCATCCAGTCACTCGAGAGTAGTGGCGGCTTTTGGGTGGTACAATTGTCATCGATCCGGCCTCTTGACCATACAGGGGTCGTGGTGCAGAGAGGTGGGCGGGATGACCATCCGTGCATACGCTGTTATTATACCTGCTGTTATTATTGCTTATTTATGTTGCCGTTATTAGCCTATGTTGTTGTTGCTAGTATATACTACTGTTGTTTCTTATGCTGATATGCTTGCTTATATTGAGATATACCCTCGTTGTAGGTGTTTAGTCCTTGGTTTACTTGTTGGAAGTTTGTATATACCTTACTTATTTCCTCTGTAGTTATGAGCAGTACTGTAGCAGACTAGTACTACCTCTGACCTTCTATTATGGTTCTATTCTAGTATTTGCTATTCCTAGGATATGGTTTCAGGTATGAGCATTTATTATGGTTCTATTCTAGTATTTGCTATTCCTCTTATAAGACTGTATACTCTTGGCTCACTTTCTAGTTGTATGTTATGTTCATGCACTATCTTTCTTTACCCGCTGAGTTCCAATATTCACCACCCCACAAAATGGTTTTCTTTCGCCAAGTAGCAGTAGACGATTCATAGATGCTTGGAGAGATGTCGGCTGCCAGTCCGGGGTCCTGCGTTATATCGATTTTATTTCCGCATTACTTGTATTTTTAGTATACAATGATTTTGGTATTGTATGAATTGGTCTATGTTTGGAGTTTGATTCGTAGTGTTTTGCTTTCGTGCTCTTGTGGTTGTGTAAGCCTAATTGGCTAGTAAATTTTGGTTGTGGATTGTGGGTTTTATCTTCATTTTTCCACTACATTTTGATGTAGCCGTATGAGCTAAATATTAACTGCGTGGTTGTTTTATTCATTTATGTCCAGCCGGGTAGGCTGCGTATATTAACTGCGTGATTATGTTGTTTATATTTTATGTATGTCCAGCTGTGTGGGCTGATGGTTATATAGATGTATTGTGTGTATTTATTGCTTTATATTGTCACCCGTACAAGGGAGATGCTGTCGGATTTTTGTTTGGCAGGGACTCCTCTGGGGCGTGACATAGGTGGATGTGAGGCTTTATATATATATAGAGGCTTCAACAGAGACCTAGAGGAGGAATTGGTTTTAGCCTCCTAATGAGCTTGAGCTTCCTGTGTTCGACCCGAACACCCAACTCAAGTTCATCAATAATAACTCATACCACTAAAGAGTCGTTATTGAACTACCGCACCAATCCCATATTATAATATGGGCTCCTACTTATCATGAGTGCGTTAATCTCCCTGTGTTTAAGATATCGTATATTCATTAATTAAATGAGTTACTGACAACTCATTTAATTAACATCTAACTCCAAGAGTAGTACCACTCAACTTTATTATCATGTCAGACTAAGTCTACCTGTAGGGTTTACATGATAATCCGTATGAGCTCCTCAAGGGGACATCATCAACCTAAATAAATAGGACACAATTTCCTTTTATAATCAACAACACACCATATAAATGGTACTATCTCCCAACTTATCGAGCCTATTGATTTAACTAATAAATCTCACTCATTGATAAATTAAAGAAATAAATACTAAGTATATATGTGTTTGTTATTATATCAGGATTAAGAGTACGCACATCCATAATAATAGAGGTTCTGTTCTTTTATGCAGTCAGTATAAATCGAACAACCTTAAATAGTCCTGCTCAATAAACACATAGTGTACTAGTGTAATTTTATAGTCAAGACAAACTAAAACCAAATTACACTATAACTGTTCCAATGGTTTGTCCCTATCCATCTTGGTCGTGAGCTACTATTTATAATTTATAAGGAATTGATAACGTGATCTTCTATGTGACACCACACACCATGTTATCTACTGTCACGCCCCAGAGGAGTCCCTGTCCGAAGAAATTTCGGCAACATCTCCCCTGTACGAGTGACAATCTGAAACATTACTACATACAAAATATATATCAGCCACACTCGGCTGGAATATATATACCATAGAAAATGGAAACAACACAACCACGCAGTTTAATATACTCAGCCTACTCGGCTGAACAAAAAAAATAAAAAGAAAATAAGCACAGCGGAAAGAAAACGAAGAGAAAACTCACAATTTGCAAAGTTAATTCTAGAAAAATTTCTAAAAATTCATAAAAATTCCGTTAAGGTTATTCGTCCATTAAACCTTATTATTTAATTATATTTGTTGTCATATTTTACATTCTCCTCCACTAATAAAAATTTGGTTCCCAAATTTACTGCTCAATCCAAGGATCCTCATCTAAGGGTAACAACCAAACAATACACTCATATACTACTCCGCCCAACTATCATAAACAAATCTCTGACCGTAAGAGATTACTCTGTGGGTGATGAGCTCACCCTACTTCCGTTACTCTCACACTTCTATCTAGCCAACTATGGATAAAAATTTACTAAATATAACGGGTCTTCACCATTGTCTCCGAAATCCATATCCATTATCAACAGATCCTCCAATATCTATGTAGGGCGCTGGCTGATAAGAGAACAAATCACACTAGAAAGTCTCCATTATTTCTACCTACAAATATTGTTACCCCAAAACATATCTAAACAAATTTATGGTTCTGAAGTATCCATTTTCAGTAAACCTCTTTGATCAGATAGTCCCACCCAAAATTTCCCAATTCAACCAATTTAAGTCTCCGATCTTGAGCACATGATATCTATGATCATTAAGTCCACAACTCAATCTCATCAAGTCAACAAGCTCCTCAAGCATCATGTGCACTATCCAGTCGTATCATCACAACTATTGACAATTTGGCATACTAGATATGCAATAACAAATTACAGAATTTAAACCATATCATCGACACACTAGAAAGATGTTGATTCCAACACAATGAAGCATTATTTCCTGAACAAAATGAACAATCCTGATAAGTACACAATGAACAAGTTGCCATCTAAAATCTGTGCATAAACCATGTGAAGTACAAACTATTGGGTACTTATGATATTCATCACTTCTTTGAATCCAGCTTGGTATTATTTACAATTTCAACTCCTTTACCATGTTCCATGGAACAAAGATGACAGTTTTGCTCAGATTTAATTTTTCTCAGATGATACAAAAAAATTTGGAAGCCAACTTAAAAAGACAAGCACGTGGGGCGGTTATATGCATGGGATACGTTGTAAGCAAGAAAAAAAATGAGCTAAAATTGTTCTTGTCCTACTAACACTGAACACCTTCCTTGAATATTCAAGTACAGTCACGGATAGATTGAGATACCTTCAAGACTAGAAATGAACAAATAAGAGGACGATGAGCGACTTTTCCTAACTACCCTTGAAGACTTAAGAGTTAAAACTGGGTTAGTTCATCATTTTAAAGGATCCAAAAGGTTATTTACTATCCACTACCCAACTAGTAATACTAGTGGCATGATAGGGAAAATCTCATAAAACTGTAGTCCATGATCTCTACTAAGATTTGACGGACCTAAGCAATGGCTGACCCAACATGTCATATATGGTATAAGCAACTAAACATGTACACATGGTATAATCAACTAGCCAAGTTCTAATAACGATGTATAATAACCGTATACAAACATACCTCCTATATCTTGGAGATGTCCTGCCGCTGCCTGGTCCCAAAACTCAAAAGTCACATCGAGGGATCAAATTACAAAGGGCAAAACAAAACAATCGGAACACCGAAAATCATAAATCGGAACAAAACCGAAATCTCAAAACACAAAACAACGCATTTGACTCGAACCATGCTCTGATACAACTAAATTGGTATCAGATTAACTCAAAAATCATAAATCAAAACGAGATTGAAACTGCTCTGATACCACTAAATTGGTATCAGATTAACTCGAAAATACCGAACATGAAAAACAAATCGCACAATCTGAAACACATAAATAGGCTTCGTAACCTGAGCTCTGATACCACTAAATTGTCACGCCCCAGAGGAGTCTCTGTCCAAAAGAAATTTCGGCAACATCTCCCCTGTACGAGTGACAATCTGAAGCATTACTACATACAAAATATACATCAGCCACACTCGGCTGGAATATATATACCATAGAAAATGGAAACAACACAACCACGCAGTTTAATATACTCAGCCTACTCGGCTGGACAAAAAAAATAAAAATAAAATAAGCACAGCGGAAAGAAAACGAAGAGAAAACCCACAATTTGCAAAGTTATCAAAACATCACAAATACCAAGTCCACACCACAAGTATCAAAACCTAGTTCTCACAACACCAAATCCAACGAATACGAAATGCAAGTAAAGAGAAACAGAACCAAAATCAATTTTCGAATATGACGCGGGACCCAGGATTGGCAGCCGGCATCTCTCCAAGCATCCCTGACTCATCTATCTGTTACCTGGCGAAAAGAAACAAATTTGCGAGGTGGTGAGTATTGGAACTCAGCGGGTATAGAAAATATAGTGCATGAACATAGTCAACAAATAGAGAATGCCCAAAAGAAATACAGTCTCATAAGAGAAGTAGCATATACAAAATGAAACCATAATCAATGCTCATACCTGGAACCATATCCTAGGCTAGATATAGAAGGTCAAGAATGGTACTAATCTGCTACAATACTGCTCGTAACTACAGAGGTAATGTGTAAGACATATAGACATTTTAAATGAATAAACCAAGGTTAACCGCCTACAACGAGAGCATATCTCAACATAAGACGGCATACCAGCATAAGTGAACAACCGCAAGAAACAACTACAGCATAAATATACCACATCAGCATAAGTAAGCAATAATAACATAAGTAAACAGCAGCAGCCAAAGCAGGCATAATAACAGCGTATGCACGGATGGTCACCCCACCCACCTCTCTGCACCATGACCCTTGTATGGTCGAGAGGCCAGATCAATGACAACTGTACCACCCAAAGGCCGCCACTCCCACGAGTGACCGGATGGACAGGTGCTGAGTAGCTAACTAGCTACACAGCGAAGGGGGTCCCTGCTGCTCATACTCCAGCTACCACTCACACGAGTGGCCGAGTGTGTAACGACCCGCCTTCTACCACTAGGCTGTAAGGCTGATCGTCACATTATGCTGTGCTAAACTATTCCCTGACCATTTAGTAAGTCTAGATGCGGAAGCTGTACTAATTAAAATTTCACTAAAACACTGACATTTCTTGGTTCTATACATGCTAAGGAAGGTAACTAACTACTCATAACATGTCTTACCTTCCCCATGGCCAAGGAACTGGACTTAGACACTTCCATGCTGATACCAGACCTCCCAATCGATCCACGGATCGATTGGAATAGTCGGATCGATCCAGTGATCGATCCAGCCGGCAACTGTATGCGGGACATAAGTTGGATCGATCCAGTGATCGATCCAGCATGCTACTGTGGCCGGGACGATAATTTGGATCGATCGGCTGATCGATCCAGTTGATCAATCGATCCAGTGATCGATCCCAGTGCTCTCTGTTCGCGACGAAATTGCTGGATCGATCGGCCGATCGATCCAAAAGCCTACTGTTCGCGGAGCAGATTGCCCAATCGATCAGCTGATCGATTCGAGTTACTGATTTCGTGCCAAATGTCTGATTTCAGCACTGTTTCGTGCCTCAACCACATTACAAGTACTAAAATGACTAAGAAACACTCTAATGACAACAACTAACATTCTAACAACATAAAAGAGGTGTTCTAAGCATAATAAAGTGCATGGTTAACTAATTCGTAATGAATAACATACTAAAGTGCAAGATGATAAAAAGAAACACTGAAAAGTTCTAATGTTTGAAATAAAGCTTGCTAAGGTTCCCTAAGATCTTCTTCCAGGTTCCATCCACACACATCCTTATCAATGCATTGACCTCCAGCCTCCGCTAGTCCATCTTTCCTTTACCTTTATCTGCAGTATAAGGAAAAATAGAATCTGTAAGCTTAAAGCTTAGTAAGAAACCATCTACCTCACAAAATCATGCATTCGATGCGAGATGCTTTTAAATCATGCTATTTGAAAATATGCACTGAACTTACTAAGACATGGTATACTGAAATCATAAGGCATAACATATAAGCATGGCATAAGCACTGAATCATGGCAAAGCAACCCAAAGAACACTGAACTGAATATAGGCTAAACTAACTGAAACTGAATCTGTAACTGGAAACAAACTCAACTAGCATAACTGATTTTGAGTTTTGAAATTTAATACGTAATAAGTGAAAATACTAAACATGCTGTTGGGCCCGGCAACTGTACTTGCTGTGCGCGCATCCCTACTAGACCCGGGGTTGCAAGTCCCGAATTTAGCAGGGTTGTCTAGGCTATCTGAACCTAGGGACGACTGTGGGAGTCCAACCCAATGGATATCTAATCCAGTACAGTGCCACTGAAAATAAAATACTGATATCCATAGCTAACTGATATAACATGCTGTTTCTAGGTTATCTGAACCTAGAGCTAGGTTATCTGAACCTAGAGGCGACTGTGGGAGCCCACCCATTGGACCGTAGTCCCATAAAACTGAACTAAACTAATGTGCTGGTTTAAATGCCTCTAATGCCTTTAATTGAGCTATTAAACATAACTGAGGTGGTATTTAGCTACACTAACATTTTACCGAACACTTGGTGTGCTTCAACTCTCTCCTCTAATAGGGAGATCGCCTCTAGGCACCCGACAACGTCTAGAATCTCCAACTAAAGGAGAACAGCGTGTCCGGCCCGTCGAGAGGTGTTCAACTAAATCCCTAAATCCTCGAGGAGGGTTTAACATACCCTATGTGCGGAAAAACCTGCATATAGCTAAAACTAATGCATAGGAAACCAACCGGAGCTATTATCTGCAGGTGAGGGTTTCTTACCTCGTCGCTAATTTTCTTACAATTCCTTTCGCTAGAATTCCGGTGGAGATGACCTTCTCGACGATCCGATCACGTCTTCGCGTTCCTCTCGTGGAGAAGAACCTCTTTCGTGTTGTTGTTGTGGCCGGAAGATGACCCGATGGTCCTGGGGCTTGGGCGCCGAGAGGGGGGGGCGAGGAGGTGTGGGCGGCGGTGAAGTTTTGGAAGAGGAATAGGTCACGGTGAAAATAAAACCCAATAACTCTTCACCCTATTAATCTTCCTATTTAAATCAAGTGATTAATTCACCAACCCAACTATAAATGTACCTGATTCCCTTTCCTTTCGGACCTGGGTTCAACCGATTCTTGACATTATCGAAACCATAAGTCTGGGTTCGATTCCGCCTAAGCTATTTTGCGGTTCTAATTATTTTTGTTACTTCGCTACTCGGAAAATTCGGAAAAAATATCTAAAAATTCCAGAAAAATCATACTATATTTCTAAAAGCAGTTTTGAGAATTTTTGGGCTTTACAATCCCCATACCTTATAAAAGTTCGTCCGAACTTAAAACAAGTCTGGGTACTTCTGTCTCATGGCCTCTGTCTCCCAAGTCGCCTCTGTTGTTGTGTGATTTTGCCGGTGACTTTGACTAATGGTACTTCCTTGTTCCGTAATTTCTTTACTGCTCGGTCTATTATCCGAATAGGCCGATCGTCATAGCTGAGATCATCACGGACTGTACCAGCGGGGCTCAATCACACAGGTGGCGTGGGATATGCTTCTTGACATGGAGACATGAAATCGTTGTGGACGGTGACATCTCCGAGGTAGCTCTAGCTCATATGCTACCTTGCCCTCTCTTCGTGATAGGGTATGGTCCCACATATCGGAGCTAGCTTGCCCTTCTTCCCAAAACGCATGACTCCCTTCATGGGAGCTACTCTGAGGAAAACGTATCCCCAACTGAAAACTCTAGGGGTCTGCGTCGTGTATCAAGCATAGCTTTTTGACTCTGTCTGCCTCTATCCTCTGGCCGAATTTCTTTGTATGGCTGTGGTATCTCGCCACTAGATCATCAAGCTCTAGCTCCTTCATGCTCACCACTCTCATACCAGCAGATTGGTGATCTGCACCTCACCCATAGAGTGCCTCATAAGGTGCCATGCCGATAGTGGCACGATAATCTGTTGTTGTATGCAAATTCTGCTAAGCTCGGATATTTGCACCAACTTCCTTGAAGTCTAGGGCACACGGAGCATATCTTGAGTACTGATTTACTCGCTCTCGACCATCATCGAGGATGGAAGGCATCAATTTCAATTTGGTGCCCAATCTTGTTGTACACCCCGAGTGTGATGTGAATCTGTCTCTGCGAAATGATGGTTCGTGGGACTCCATGTAGTCGACGATCTCTCGAAGATACAACTGAGCTAGCTTCTCCATGGAGTAGGATATCTTGATAGCTAAAAGTGGGATGATTTAGTCAACCTGTCGACTATTACCCAGATGGCATCAAAACCATTTGTAGCCCTAACAAAGTCCATCGAGATATCCTCCCACTTCCATTCGGAATCAGCCGTGCTCGATCTTAATTCGCCGCCTCGCCTCGTCGAGGAATCCAACCACATCCCACCTACTGCAGCCACCAAAACAGCGTTTCGGTCGATACTAACTTTGGTCCATGGATACATCGATAAGGACCTCGATCCATCTAAATCCATCGACCGTAGCTCCTCCGCGCAGACTCCCTATCAACACAATAATACACCCCTTCCCTTCCTCGATACTCTCTGATTTTGTTAGCCCTTGCTTGATTTTCTGAATTTCGGGGTCCTGGTCCTGAGTGAGTGAATATCACCAAGCAAGGTAGACTCTAAGGTCATAGTAGAGAGCTGTCCGACGATGAGTTCGAGACCAAAATCCGCGATCTCCTTCTGTAGGGGTGGTGACATGGCTACTAGAGATAATAAGGTAGCGCTGGATTTTCTGCTAAGTGCATCTGCTACCCTATTGGCTTTCCCTGGGTGGTAGAGGATGTCTATGTCATAATCTTTGACTAGCTCTAGCCACCTGCGCTGTCGCATATTCAGATCCTTCTGAAGAAGCACTTCAGACTCGAGTGATCTACACTGCACTGAGCTCCATACAAATAATGTCTCCAAATTTTGAGAGCGAACACTACTGCTGCAAGCTCAAGATCATGAGTAGGGTAGTTCTTCTCATAATCCTTGAGTTGTCTGGAGGCATAAGCGATTACCTTGCCATCTTGCATTTGCTCCTAATCCCAATTTAGGCGTCACTATATATATAAAGTATGCATATTTTACAGCGATGTCGAATAGTGCACTAGTCAATCTCCTCTTGAGTTATTGTTCTCACAGTCCTCATCCTTGAAATTTCTTGTTCTTCCCTGGTGAGAGCATCGGTGGGAGGCTATCTGAGAAGTCCTCTACAAACTTTACGTAATATCCTGCTAATCGAAAGCTCCCGATCTCGTTGGCGTTCCTAGGTCTCCTCCAGTTACTTACTTCTATCTTGCTGGGATCTACCATAATACCATCCTTTGAGATTACGTGACCCGGGAAGGACACCCGATTTAGCCAAAACTCACATTTCGTGAACTTGGCGTATAGCTGGTTCTCTTGAAGGGTCTGCAATACTAGTTCTTGCTGAGTGTTCTGAGTAGATAAGAATGTCATCGATAAACACAATAACAAACTTATCTAAATACTCCATGAATACCTGCTCATGAGATCCATGAATGTAGCTGGAGCATTTGTCACGCCAAAGGCATGACTACGAACTCGTAATGTCGTATCTCGTCCCGAATGTTGTCTTCGATATATCACCCTCCTTGACTCGACTTGGTGGTATCCTGATCTGAGGTCAATTTGAGAACACTGCTGCTCCCTTTAATTGGTCGAACAGGTCATCTATTCTGGGAAGGATACTGTTCTTGATCGTGACTGATTCAGTGCTCGTAGTCTATACATAGTCGCATGCTTCCATCCTTCTTCTTCACGAATAGCACAAAGGCGCTCCCCATGGTGAGTGACTAGGCGATATTGTCCTCAAGTAGCTCGAGTATGGTGCCGCTTCAGTTCTGCTGGAGCCATGCGGTAGGGCGCTTTGGATATAGGATTGGTGCGGGAAAGAGCTCTATCTCAAATTCAATCTCCATGTGGTGCTAGGCCTAACTCTTCGGGAAGACTGCGGTAGTCACATACAACTCGGACCTCTGCTAGTTGTTGGTCGTCATGGGTGGTATTGACTACATGTGCTAGGTACCCCGCACATCCCGAATCCATCAACCTCTGTGCCTTCATGGCTGAGAGAAATTTTCGGCTTTTCTCTTTGGTTCTCCGATGTACTCGAGCTGTACTTCGGTTGGAATACGACTTTCCATTTACGGCACTCTATGGAAGCACCGTATTTGATCGAAAGTCCATCCAGGATGACGCGTCGTGATCGATCATTTCAGCGGGATCGGATCACGGAAGAGTTCCATCGCTATAATGGCAGCCCTGAGCCGGCGTGGATGCCATGACCTCTCCTGAAGGTAGTGCAGTGACCGCTGAGTACCTCTCGGGGTATTTCTAATTTCTCGGAGAACACCACGGCTATATATGAATGGGTTGCCCCAGTATCAAATAGAACAGTAGCACTATGTTGAAAAATGCTAATCGACCTGTGACGACTGTCGAGGCATTTGCTACGTCCTCCCTGGTGAGTGAGTAGATCCTCACGTTCGCCATAGCTGGAGGGGCTTCTAATCGGCCCTGGCCGATAAGTGGACCTTCTAGAGCGGTCTGCATCTGATGTAACCGAGCTGACTGGCCTGCATATTGGATCTGCTGTGGTGAGGAATACCGGTCTTGTTCGGCACTGCTTGGCCATGTGCCCTTCTTGTCCACATTCAAAGCATCCTCGTGTGCCCATGCGACAAACCCCGGTGGAATTTCCCACAAGTGGCACACTTTGGATAACTGGGACGCTTGCTAGATGGTCCTCCTTTGAGTCACTCCACGATTTACGCTTGCTGTTGGAGTTCCCTTTCCAGTTAGAGTGGCCTTGCTGTTTTTGAGTGTGAGTGTTCCCTTGGCCCTTGGACTCGAGGAGGCTTGCTTCTGCTTCATGCTGTGCTGGTAATGCTCTGTGGTCAAGGCACCGCTCACTAACTCCTCGTGGTTTGTGGCCTATGTATGCCACCGGCCACGTTCATTTCTCGGCCTCGGCATCTTGAGCATCAACTCGATTCGTTCCTTTTGCTGACTAGCTCGGGCACAGACGAGCCAACTGTTGAATTTCTTCACGGCTTCCTCAACTGATAGGTTGCCTGACGAAACTCGGTGAACTCGTCATAGTGGCGGTTTGTAACCCGCATATGAAAGAATTCCTCGAAGAACTCCTTCTCGAAGTCGGCCCATGTCATCCGGTCTGGGCGCTTCGTTCGATTCTTTCCACCACATGCGTGTGTCTCCTCAGGCGAAGGAGGCACACTTCACCTTCTCGTGTTCGCCGGTCCGAAGCTCCATCGTGCTCTCCGGTGTTTTGAACCAGGCTTGTGCATCCCATGGTTCACTAGCGCTGAGAAGTTCTCTCGCTGCCACTGGATCGGATAGGCTTCCTTTCTTGGCTCATCTGCTGGGGCTACTGGTCTATTGGTGCTGTAGGCTGGTGGTGGAACCTCTAAGACTTGAGTCGTCAGGTTCGGTTCCAGTATTGTGGTGATTAGCCTTTAAGGTGGCTATTTCTGTTCTTTGTTCACTAGCTGTTGAGCTACCGATCTTGTAAGGTGCGGAGGAGGCAGCGCACGCCTCTTCTTTGGGGCTCGATGGCTAGTGCCCTTCTAGGGCGTCCTCGTGCCATTTCTAAAGACATAGAGAACATAGGTAGACCTAACACTATCACGGTTATCTAACTACTGATATCACGTTTAAACTATCACATGCTAACAAGCAGTAGGTATATAAACATGAGCTGTAATAATAAACAAGAAGCATAAATAAAGTAGAGGTGTTCTTACTTGGAAGCTGCAGGTACAATGCTGATGTGTGTGTAGGAAGTATGGAACACTGCTCTGATACCACTCTGTAACGACCCACCTTCTACCACTAGGCTGTAAGGCTGATCGTCACATTATGCTGTGCTAAACTATTCCCTGACCATTTAGTAAGTCTAGATGCGGAAGCTGTACTAATTAAAATTTCACTAAAACCCTGACATTTCTTGGTTCTATACATGCTAAGGAAGGTAACTAACTACTCATAACATGTCTTACCTTCCCCATGGCCAAGGAACTGGACTTAGACACTTCCATGCTGATACCAGACCTCCCAATCGATCCACGGATCGATTGGAATAGTCGGATCGATCCAGTGATCGATCCAGCCGGCAACTGTATGCGGGACATAAGTTGGATCGATCCAGTGATCGATCCAGCATGCTACTGTGGCCGGGACGATAATTTGGATCGATCGGCTGATCGATCCAGGTTGATCAATCGATCCAGTGATCGAGGCTTTAGATCGATCGGTGATCGATCCAAAGCATTGATCGGCGGTGCCCAATCGATCGGTGATCGATTGAAACCTCAATCGATCGATCGATTGATTCAATAGCTTACAGTTTCCTAGTCAGCACTGTTTCGTGCCTCAACCACATTACAAGTACCAAAATGACTAAGAAACACTCTAATGACAACAACTAACATTCTAACAACATAAAAGAGGTGTTCTAAGCATAATAAAGTGCATGGTTAACTAATTCGTAATGAATAACATACTAAAGTGCAAGATGATAAAAGAAACACTGAAAAGTTCTAATGTTTGAAATAAAGCTTGCTAAGGTTCGCTAAGATCTTCTTCCAGGTTCCATCCACACACATCCTTATCAATGCATTGACCTCCAGCCTCCGCTAGTCCATCTTTCCTTTACCTTTATCTGCAGTATAAGGAAAAATAGAATCTGTAAGCTTAAAGCTTAGTAAGAAACCATCTACCTCACAAAATCATGCATTCGATGCAGTATGCTTTTAAATCATGCTATTTGAAAATATGCACTGAACTTACTAAGACATGGTATACTGAAATCATAAGGCATAACATATAAGCATGGCATAAGCACTGAATCATGGCAAAGCAACCAAAAGAACACTGAACTGAATATAGGCTAAACTAACTGAAACTGAATCTGTAACTGGAAACAAACTCAACTAGCATAACTGATTTTGAGTTTTGAAATTTAATACGTAATAAGTGAAAATACTAAACATCTTGGTTGGGCCCCGCAACTGTCGTAGTTGTGCGCGCATCCCTACTAGACCCGGGGTTGCAAGTCCCGAATTTGCAGGTTGTCTAGGCTATCTGAACCTAGGGACGGTGGGAGTCAACCCAATGGATATCTAATCGATGCGGTGCCACTGAAAATAAAATATATCCATAGCTAACGATATAAATTGCTGTTTCTAGGTTATCCGAACCTAGAGCTAGGTTATCTGAACCTAGAGGCGTGTGGAGCCCACCCATTGGACCGTAGTCCCATAAAACTGAACTAAACTAATGTGCTGGTTTAAATGCCTCTAATGCCTTTAATTGAGCTATTAAACATAACCGAGGTGGTATTTAGCTACACTAACATTTTACCAACACTTGGTGTGCTTCAACTCTCTCCTCTAATAGGAGATCGCCTCTAGGCACCCGACAACGTCTAGAATCTCCAACTAAAGGAGAACGGCGTGTTCGGCCCGTCCAGAGGTGTTCAACTAAATCCTAAATCCTCGAGGAGGGTTTAATATACCCTATGTGTCGGAAAAACCTGCATATAGCTAAAACTAATGCATAGCAAACCAACCGGAGCTATTATACTGCGGTGAGGGGTTTCTTACCTCGACGCTAATTTTCTTACAATTCCTTTCGCTAGAATTCCGGTGGAGATGACCTTCTCGACGATCCGATCACGTCTTCGCGTTCCTCTCGCGGAGAAGAACCTCTTTCGTGTTGGAGTCGTCGCCGGAAGATGACCCGATGGTCCTTGGGCTTGGGCGCCGAGAGAGGAGGAAGAGGAGGTGTGGGCGGCGGTGAAGTTTTGGAAGAGGAATAGGTCACGGTGAAAATAAAACCCAATAACTCTTCACCCTATTAATCTTCCTATTTAAATCAAGTGATTAATTCAGCCAACCCAACTATAAATGTACCTGATTCCCTTTCCTTTCAGCACGGCCCTGCTGGGTTCAACCGGTTACTGACATTATCCCGAAACCATAGGTCTCGGGTTCGATTCCCGCCTAAGCTATTTTGCGGTTCTAATTATTTTTTGTTACTTCCGCTACTCGGAAAATTCCGGAAAAAATATCTAAAAATTCCAGAAAAATCATACTATATTTCTAAAACAGTTTTGAGAATTTTCGGGCTTTACAGAGTGCGGCACGACAGGACAAGGGGCATCAACTCCAGCTACCACTCTCTCGAGTGGCCGAGGATGCGGCATGCATGGAATGACATGATGCGAACAATGCAACAGTCATCATATATCTATAAGCAGAAACGAGTATGCTACATGAAGCCAGCATGCTCAATATCGTACATAAATAAGCAACAGTCAAAGCATACAAACATGGTATCTAGTATCTGCTACCGATCATGGACAACAAAAGAGACTGTATAGATATGGAAACAAATTTCTCAAAGATTGCGTGGAAGTATCAAGCGCAGGAAAAATAAGAGTGGAGTCAAGGTAAAAGCAGTTTCTATCCAAAAATAGCTCATGCACCAAGTTCAAAGAACTAAAGAGACAAAGTAAGAAGTACCCGCCTTTATACGTAGATCGCGTCAAGTAGTCTCACGTCGAGGCGCTCGTCCCAAGTCCTGTGATGACAATATGTATTTAGCTAATTACATATATAGCAAATAGCTAAATAAAATCCCCAATCTATTTAGGAAAATCTTAATCGAAATAATTAACCTAATTATTAATCCAATTAGGTCTAACCCAATCCACCATTTCTTCACTTCAATCTCACTCATGAGGTAATCAATTTAATCATGGTCATCTTCAAAGATCAATATACACCTAATTCATCCACAACAATTCAATGATCCCAATGTTGACCATGCAACTAAATAAATCAATCACTCACCAAATCAAATTAGGATAAAAGCCAACTATTGTACAACTAAATTCAATTGAGTTTATACAAGAATTATTTCCAAACATACCCTAATCTGTTTGCTCCTGAATCAGCCATCTGTCAGAAACCCCTTGTTGTTTGAACGTCATAACCAAAATTACAATGAAGTTACTGTCCCTTCATTTTCAGCATTCCAATTCACACATCCAATCTAATATCGAAATAGAATAATCACTCTAATATTCAAGCACTATTCAGATCTTACCTTAATCTAATCTTTTGCTAATTGGAGATGGAAATCTAGATAAAATCAATCGGCAGTGGCTCATGGTCGGGACCGTGGCAGATGAACAGCAACAACGCTAGGGCACCAGCTTGGAGAAAGTAGGATCGGCGGTGGTGGTATGTGAGATCTCGTGAGAGGGAGATCGGTTGGTGCCCGCATGAGGGAAAGAAGAAAATCGCCGACAACTACGGTGCTCGCGCGCGAGGAAGGGAGGAGACAGGCGGCTGGGGCTTGCCTCTGGTGCTGGCGTGAGGGGGAGAGGCTGGCGGTGGCTTGGGGAGAAGAGACTCGGCGAAGGAGGGGAGGCGGCGGCGCAAGCTGATGGCTCAGGGGAAGAAGAGATTGGGTGCGCGAGGGGTGAGGGGAGAAGAAGTTCGGCGTGCGTAGGGAGCTAGGGCACGAGCAAAATCCTCCTTTATTACTTAGGGATTTGTAATTTAAACCCTAGATCAATTACTCAATCAACTCCCACCTCCGGGTATTCCAAACGGACTTTACTCGAGCCCATATGTGCATCCCCTCTAAATAAGTCGTACGAGCTCCGATTAATTCCAGAAAAATTTCTAAAAATTCCTGAAAATTTCGTTAAGGTTATTCGTCCATTAAACCTTATTATTTAATTACATTTGTTGCCGTATTTTACATCTACAATATAAATTAAATGGACAACTGCATATATATAAATATAAGATGCAGACGTTTGATCAAAGTGATTCTCATTTCAAAATATTATAAAAACAGATGTTCATACAAACGCTAGGCTTATAGTATATATCCCAACACACATAACCTCCGCGATCATGAAGCGGTCCCTAGTTTGTCAAAGTTTATTAGAAGATGAGAGAAATAGAACTTATACTTTATGCAATAATCCTTCAAGGAATCTTTTTTTATCCCAGATGTACCTCCTTTATCACTTATAACTTATATCCTTGATGAAATATGCAAAGAAATGTGTCACTGTAACTGAAGAAACTTCAAGAGAATACTTCCCAACAAACTTACCAAGATGTCATATGGTTGTCCACTATTTGTTTGCTGCATATATATTTTGACCAGTCATTATACTGGTCATATTTTGAGAATACCTTTTACTAAATATATCTCAGCCGATCATTACCCTGGTTGCTTGCTTGAGCATATCTTCTGTTGAGAATGTATCCCTACTGTTCATAGGCTGATCATATTTTAAACATATCTCTTGTTGAGAATATATCTCGACCGGTCATTTAGCTGGTCATCAATTAAGAATATCTTTAGGTTCGACCGGGCTTTGCTCGATCGAATGCATACACACACCTGTGCTCGTTCGACCTTCGTTCGGCATAGGGCAGAACATCCTTAAACTCGCTCGGCCTTTGCATGGTTGAGCGTTTACTAGAAGCTTCATAAGGCTGAGTGCCTTTAAGCTTGGTTGGGCTTTACCCGATCGAGCGCATACATCACACCTATGCTCGTTTGGCCTTCACTTAGTCAAGCAATTACTTGAAGCTTCATAGGGCCAACCTTCCTTAAACTTGTTGGATCGAAAGCGGTAGAGGGGGGGGGGTGAATAGCGATCGTGGCTTTCACTGTTTCGAATTCGTAAAACTATTGAGTTATAAAGCAGCGGAAATAAAAATGCACAAACACACAAAAGACACGAGAGGTTACTTCGTTCGGAGCCTATCTCGACTCCTACTCGAAGGCCCACGGTCGTTGACCGCTTTCGGTGGGTAACAACTATAAGTTCGAAAATACTACATATTAAGTACAATAAACAGAAGTTAAAGTATACCGACAACACTTAAAAATAGCGAATTTGGAGTTCTGGGTCGTAGGGATGTTGCTACAGCACTTCGGGGTCGTTGAGTTTGCAGCTTGTCGTAGGAGAATCGCTTAGGAGCAGTTGTTGTGAGCTGCTGGTTGAGTGCTACTTATAAAGGGTGTTCAAGGCGACTTGAAAGCCATCCAAGGTGCCTCCAGGATGGCCGAGTCGCCCGCATGGATCAAGCCTGAACTGGTCGTGACTTATCCCTTCAAGGCGCCTTCTGTGCTCTCCAAGGCTCCTTCAAAGCCTGGTCCAAGGCGCCTCCGGTCTGGACCAAGGCGCCTCCACTGAGTTGCGCTGGCAGAAGCTGGCTCGCACCTGAGGCACCTCCAAGCCCCATGGAGGTGCCTCGGACACTGTACATCCGAGCTTAGTTTGTGTTTTTTGGTACCTGCAAAAATGCGTCAGTCTAGAGTACCTGCAATACAGAGTTAGTGCACAATAATAATAATGAATTAAAGTTTGACAGTCTCCCGACTGTCCGAGTCTGACTTCAGATTTCCGACCGGAAATCCTAGGTTGACCCGACGCCTACTGTTCCCTCTACAGGGAACACGCCCTCACTTACTCCACTCAATAGATTTACCTGTTGTCAGTGCAATCCTCCAAATTGACTAAACTTTTGCTCGGTGCTCGATGCTTTCGGACTTTCTGCTAGACTTCCGCTTCCCGGTTGGTCCAGTCTTTCACCTGGTCCGCGACACCAGGACTTTTCACCTAGGGTTACCCCCCTAGGACTTTTGCCTGAAGCACTCGACCCACCAAGACTTTCCGCATAGGGTTACCACCCCCTATGACCTAGGTGTTGGAGTGTATACTGAAAGCCTAAGCTTTTGTAAACATTTGTTTTGAATAAAGAATCACATTTGGTCAAATTGTCTACATTTGTTTGTAGTTGTTCATTTAATTTATATTGTAGATAACATAGTATGTGGTGTCACATGCAGAAGATGATGTTATCAGTACCTTATAAATTATAAACAGTAGCTCACGACCAAAATGGAAAGGAACAAACCATTAGAAGGTCGTAGTGTAATTAGGTATTAGTTTATCTTGACTATATAATTACACTAGTACACTCAGAGTATATTGAGTAGGACCATTTGAGGTCGTTTCTTTTATACTGACTTTATAAAGGAACAAAGACCTCGGTTATTATGGAAGTGTGTGCTCTTAATCCTAATATAATAACAAGCATATATATTTGATATTTATTTCTTTAATTTATCAATGGGTGAGATTTAGTTCGATGAATCAATAAATCCGATAAGTTGGGAAATGGTATCACTTATAGTGTGTGTTGTTGATTATAGAAGGAAATTGTGTCCTAGAGATACTAGGTTGATAATGTCCCCAAGAGGAGCTCATAAGGATTGTCATGTTAAACCCTGCAGGTGGACTTAGTCCGACATGATGATAAGGTTGAGTGGTACTACTCTTGGACTTAGATATTAATTAAATGAGTTGTCAGTAACTCACTTAATTAGTGGACATTCGATATCTTAAACACAGGGAGACTAACACGCTCATAATAAGAAGGAGCCCAAAAATGTAATTTGGGATTGGTGCGGTAGTTCAATAATAGTTCTCTAGTGGAATGAATTATTATTGATAAAATTAAGTTGTGTGTTAGGACGGGATGCTTAATTTTATCGGGAGACCAAAACCAATTCCTCCTCTCGGTCCCTATCGTAGCCTCTTATTTATAGAGTACTATACCCACCTATACCCACCTTCTATACCCACCCAAAGGGGGCCGGCCAAGCTAGCTTGGGAACCAAGCTAGGGCCGGCCTAGGTATAAATTGGGGTGGCCGGCCCTAGCTTGAACCCAAGCTAGAGGGGCCGGCCAAATTAAATTAAAAAGGGATTTTAATTTTAATTTTTATTATGTGGAAGAAATAATTTATTAAAGAGAATTAAAATTAAAATATCTCTCTTGTAAAAGATCTACAAAAGATTAAAGAAAGAGATTAGATCTCTTTGCTTATTTGTAGATTGGTGAGCTATTTTATTTTCTCTTTAAAATTATCCACATGTTGATAAAATTAAAATTATAGAAATTTCCTTTTATCAACCATAAAGAGATTTTTAAAGAGAAATTTTATTTTTAAAATTTCCGGAAACAAATTAGGAAGTTTTAATTGTTAATTAAAACTTGTCTAATTTTTTCCTTCATTGATGTGGCCGGCCATAAGATTTCAATTGGGGAAATTTTATTTTATTTTTCTCAATTAAATCATGTCAAGGAAATTGAGGAAATTTTATTGTAATTAAATTTCCTAATTTGCCTAGG
This sequence comes from Zingiber officinale, assembly GCF_018446385.1. NCBI lineage: Eukaryota > Viridiplantae > Streptophyta > Magnoliopsida > Zingiberales > Zingiberaceae > Zingiber > Zingiber officinale. Next base: position 129,020,639 of record NC_055994.1, read on the forward strand.
CCAAGGAATATAAAAGAAGGGGTAGAGGTGCCTTCATGAGACACAACCTCTATTATTTCTCTCCCTCTTTTGTTCCTTGGTGTGGCCGGCCATCCTTTCCCTCTCTTCCTCTTGTGGTGGCCGAACATCTCTATTCCCTTGGAGCTCTTGTGGTGGCCGGATACTACTAGGAGAAGAAGAAGAAGAAGGAGAGGAAGCTAGCATCTCTTGGAGCTTGGTTAGTGTTTTGATTTTCCTCCTTGGTGAAGCTTCTTTCTTGGTGGCCGAACCTAGCTAGGAGGAGAAGAAGGTGGTTGGTGTTTTCTCATCTCGGAAGATCGTTGCCCACACAACGTCCGAGGTTAGAAGAGGAATACGGTAGAAGATCAAGAGGTTTTTCTACAAGGTATAACTAGTAATTTTTCTTTCCGCATCATACTAGTTATTTATGGAAATAATACCAAATACAAGAGGCTTACGTTCTAGAATTTCGAATATGTTTTTCGATGTTGTGTTCTTTTGTTTTTTCTTTTCCTTGTGATTTGATTGTTCTTTTTGGTTAACCTAAAGTTATTTTAGGAAATTAAATATTAGATTTCTATAAAAGGTTTTGTCTAGTCGGTGGTGGTTGCTCCCATATCCAAGAAGGCCATGTGCCTCGCCACGTCAGTACTGGGAACCAATTATGGAAATTAATATTTAATGGAATTAATAACTTAAGGTGATTTGGGTTGAACGTGTTAAGTTCCGCAGGAGATCCAAGTCAAAACCTAAAAGAACAAATAGATTAAGTTTTGGATCAAACGTGTTAAGTTCCGCAGGCGATCCAAAATTTAATTTAAAAGAACACATGGTAGCTAGGAAAAGGTTCAGATCTTTGTACAAAATTTTTGTACAGTGGAACCTCTAGATTTTCCGAGAAGCAACCAACAATTGGTATCAGAGCTAGGGTTTTGCCTCTGTGTATTTGGTATTAGGTTAATTATGCACATGTCATACATAATTTAGGCAGGTTAATAGTAGGATGTGCTAACTTTGTGGATGCAGGATCCAACTATTATGGCTTTTAGTTAATTATGTGTGTGATTGGACCCTTGGACATGTCAAGGGCATTTATATGTGTGTGCATGATTGTATTAAAATACAGCAGGAGCTGTATTTAGTTTTATCAGGATTTTATTTTTGATCTAGATACATGTACATTTCTTTTATGGAATATAGGATCAAAAATGTAAAATTCTATTTATGTCGCGGATCGAATCTTACAAAGCATGGAACCTTCTAAGGACCAGAGGCGCAGCGGAACTAGGAGCAAGATGGATGCGACAGCTAGATCCGGTGGCGGTGGCCAAATATGGCAGCAGCTTGGGATGACAACACACGGAGGACAACTAGAGATAAAAGCCATAATAGTTGAAAATTAGATTTTCTATTTATTGCTTTTATATTGTGCTGTGTGTGCATGTTAGTTTACAAGTTTAGTAGGCTAGCATAGTTAAAATTCCTCATTTATAAGTAACTAAGTGGGAGAGGGATTTTTAAATAAATCCCATGGTCTCCATTACTGGTTTGTAAGTGATGCAAACAAGCTTGCGCGTTGGCTCTGAGTGCCTTCCTCCATAACGGATGAGCTTGTTTGCGGATCACTAGAACAGACTTCCATTTTTGGATGACTATAGGAAGTTAATTAAGAGCGTGTGATCTTCCCCAACGGAAGGGGCATAATCTTATTAATGGACTTAGTGTCAAGTAATGGTATACACTTAAGACACATCTAATAGTATCCTCCCCATCGGAGTCACTGCTATTATTTGTGTGACCAAATGATACAAATTATTAATTTTATTTGTCAAAAGTTAGGTTGACAAGATAATAAAATTAATGGGTTAAAACCCTTCTTTTACATATGTTGAATTTGTATACGTCCACACTAACGTGGCATACAAAATTCACGGTGTTATGAGATGTTGGTTAATTTAAAATAGTATTATTTGAGGAATCAATATTATTCTAAATTTAGAGTTCTGACCAAAAGTTATTTGTGATTCTTAGGATGACTTTCAACCCACTGTCCATCATACTTCAACAGAATAGACTTACTGGACCTAATTACATAGATTGGAAAAGGAACCTGGACATTGTTCTGACTGCTGAAAGCTATAAATTTGTACTAACTGAACCTTGTCCGGATGCACCCACTGGTGAATCTACCCAAGAGGAGATTGAATATCATAAGAGATGGGTAAAGGCAGATGAGATGGCGCGGTGTTACATTTTGGCTTCAATGTCAAATGTATTGCAACATCAGCATCAAGATTTACCAACAACTTATGATATTATGAACAATCTCAAGGAACTCTTTGGTCATCAGGATAGAGCTTCTAGACAAGAAGCTATGAGAAAGATAATGACAGCCACCATGCAAGAGGGTACTCCTGTAAGGGATCATATCCTAAAGATGATGGCTTATCGAAATGATCCTTGGAGGAGAAATTGATGGGGAAACCCAGATCGATATGATCCTCCAAACGCTACCTAGAAGTTTTAAGCAGTTCCGCCTGAACTATAATATGAATAAGAGGATTTATTCATAAGGGGAACTACTGACAGAACTTCAAGCGACAGAAGGATTATTTCGTCACAATTCTCAAATTCACTATGTTGAAAATGGTTCTACTTCTAAACCGAGAGGAAAGAAGAAGAAGAAACAAGCTGGCTCAGCAAAGAAAGTGAATAAATCTCAGAGTACGGGATTTAAAGCTGGAGTGAAGAAGCCCAAGGGAAAGTGCTTCATCTGCAAGCAGGCAGGACATTGGAAGGCGGACTGTCCTCGTAGGAACCAAAACAAAGGTATATCTCATGCTTTAGTTGTTGAAACATGTTTAGCGGTGTTATCTACCAGGACCTGGTGTGTAGATACGGGAGCCACTGATCATGTCTGCAATTCCCTGCAGGGGTTCCAGGAAACCCGACGACTATCTGAAGGAGAGATTACCGTTTACATGGGCAATGCTACTAAAGTGGCAGCTGTTACAGTGGGAGACGTCTACTTATCTTTTAGTAGAAATAGAAATTTGATTTTAAGAAATTGTCTTTATGTACCCAGTTTTAGAAAGAATTTAATTTCAGTTTCTAAACTGTTTTTAGATGGATATTCAGTTTCCTTTAGTAACGATGTAGTTATTAAAAGAAATAAAGTGATTATCTGTTCTGGTGCATTAGTTGGCAATTTGTATACTTTAAATCCAATTTCTTCCACAAAGCAAAACATGGAAATTTATAACTCATCTTCTAATTCTAATAAGAGAAAAGAACCTTCGGAAATGAACCAAGCATATCTTTGGCATCTAAGGCTTGGTCATATTAACTTAAGTAGGATTCAGAGGCTTATAGCCGATGGACTTTTGAGTTCATTAGAGTTGGAAAATTTTCCAACTTGTGAATCCTGCTTAGAAGGAAAAATGACCAAGAGGCCGTTCAAGGCCAAGGGGTATAGAGTCAAAGAAGTGTTAGAATTGGTTCACTCTGATTTGTGTGGTCCTATGTCTGTCCAAGCAAGAGGAGGTTTTGAATATTTTGTCTCTTTCATAGACGATTATTCAAGATACGGATACATTTACCTAATGCGCAAGTCCGAGTGCTTTGATAAGTTCAAAGAATACAAGGTGATGTGGAGAAGCGATTAGGTAAAAGTATCAAGACACTACAATCGATCGTGGTGGCGAATACCTCTTAGGAGAGTTTAGGAATTACTTATCGAGGTGGGATTCAATCCCAATTTTCTGGAACACCCCAATAGAATGGTGTAGCGAGCGAAGGAATATGACTCTTATGGAGATGGTTAGATCGATGATGAGTTATTGAATTACAAATTCATTTTGGGGATATGCTCTGGAAACAGCAGTATACGTTCTGAACTTAGTACCTTCTAAATCAGTTTCTTCTACTCCCATAGAATTGTGGAATGGGCGAAAACCCAGTCTAAGACATATTCGGATTTGGGGTAGTCCAGCACATGTGCTGAAACCAGATGCTGATAAGTTAGAATCCCGTACAGAAGTTCGCGTGTTTGTAGGATATCCCAAAGGAATGAAAGGTGGTTTATTTTATAGTCCTAAAGACCAGAAGGTCATTGTTAGCACCAATGCCCAGTTTTTAGAAGAAGACTATATAATGGATCACAAGCCCAGTAGCAAAGTTGTTTTAGAAGAACTTAGAGAGGACACGTCTACTTCAGTACCAATAGTACAAGATGAAGTACCACAAGAGACTGCAACACGTGTCACACATGATACACAACCACAAACAATGTCTCGTCGTAGTGGGAGGGTTGTAAGGCAACCTGAGAGATTCATGTTTTTGGGAGAGTCTTCGGACTTGATCCCGGGTAAACATGAACCTGATCCACGAACATATGACGAAGCACTCCAAGATATAGATGCAACATCTTGGCAAAAGGCAATGAATTCTGAAATAGAGTCTATGTACTCTAATAAGGTCTGGGAGCTTGTAGAACCACCTGATGATGTAAAAGCCGTTGGATGCAAGTGGATCTACAAAAGGAAAAGAGGGACGGACGGGAAGGTAGAAACCTTCAAAGCTAGGCTTGTTGCGAAAGGGTACACTCAGAAAGAGGGAATCGATTATGAGGAAACCTTTTCACCGGTAGCCATGCTTAAGTCTATCCTGATACTCTTATCCATTGCTGCTCATATGGATTATGAGATTTGGCAAATGGATGTCAAGACAGCTTTCCTTAATGGAAGTCTTGAAGAGAACATCCATATGAAGCAACCAGAAGGGTTCATTGAAAAAGGCAAAGAGCATCTAGTGTGCAAGCTCAATCGGTCCATTTATGGACTAAAGCAAGCTTCAAGATCTTGGAACATCTGGTTTAATGAAGTAATCCAGTCATATGGATTTATTCAATTCCGGATGAGTCTTGTGTATATAAGAAGTGTAACGGAAACGTGGTGGTATTTCTTGTACTATACGTAGATGATATTTTGTTAATTGGCAACAATGTCAAGGTATTATCAGACGTAAGGGTATGGTTGTCCAAACAATTTGATATGAAGGACTTAGGAGATTGTGCACACATTCTTGGGATCAAAGTTATAAGGGATCGTAAGAAAAGAATGTTGTGTCTGTCCCAAGCTTCATATATAGATACAATCCTTGCTCGTTTTAGCATGCAGGATTCCAAGAAAGGTTTCTTACCTTTTAGACATGGAGTAGATCTATCTAAAGAGATGTCTCCAAAGACGTCGAAAGAGATAGAGGACATGAAAGCAGTTCCTTATGCTTCGGCTGTAGGAAGCCTAATGTATGCAATGCTATGTACAAGACCTGATATCTGTTTTTTCGTGGGCATGGTCAGCAGATATCAGAGTAACCGTGGACGAGGACATTGGAAAACATATATTAAAGTACACGAGAAGGACTAGAGATTATATGCTAGTTTACTAAGCAGACGATTTGCTCCCTGTGGGTTACACGGATTCGATTTCCAATCGGATAGGGATAATAGAAGTCTACATCGGGCTATGTGTTTACTTTAGGAGGTGGAGACATTTCATGGAGGAGTGTTAAGGAAATGCGTTTGGACTCAACCATGGAAGCTGAGTATGTGAAGCCTCTGAGGCGCTAAAGAAGCGATATGGCTTGGGAACTTTCTAATGGACTTAGATGTGATTCCTGGTTTGCCCAAAATCATCACAATTTATTGTGATAATAGCGGTGCAGTTGCAAACTCGAAGGAACCACGAGCTCATAAGGCAAGTAAACATATAGAGCGCAAGTACCACCTGATACGAGATATCGTGAAGCGAGGAGAAGTTGTCATCACCAAGATTGCATCAGCGGATAACCTGGCAGATCCTTTCACTAAGGCCCTTCCGGCGAAAGCTTTCGATCGGCATGTGGAGGGAATGGGAATCAGATGTATGGTAGAAGATATGGCAGCTTAGTCATTAGTATAAGTGGGAGATTGTTGGAGTGTATACTGAAAACCTAAGCTTTTGTAAACATTTGTTTTGAATAAAGAATCACATTTGGTCAAATTGTCTACATTTGTTTGTAGTTGTTCATTTAATTTATATTGTAGATAACATAGTATGTGGTGTCACATGCAGAAGATGATGTTATCAGTACCTTATAAATTATAAACAGTAGTTCACGACCAAAATGGAAAGGAACAAACCATTAGAAGGTCATAGTGTAATTAGGTATTAGTTTATCTTGACTATATAATTACACTAGTATACTCAGAGTGTATTGAGTAGGACCATTTGAGGTCATTTCTTTTATACTGACTTTATAAAGGAACAAAGACCTCGGTTATTATGGAAGTGTGTGCTCTTAATCCTAATATAATAACAAGCATATATATTTGATATTTATTTCTTTAATTTATCAATGGGTGAGATTTAGTTCGATGAATCAATAAATCCGATAAGTTGGGAAATGATATCACTTATAGTGTGTGTTGTTGATTATAAAAGGAAATTGTGTCCTAGAGATACTAGGTTGATAATGTCCCCAAGAGGAGCTCATAAGGATTGTCATGTTAAACCCTGCAGGTGGACTTAGTCCGACATGACGATAAGGTTGAGTGGTACTACTCTTGGACTTAGATATTAATTAAATGAGTTGTCAGTAACTCACTTAATTAGTGGACATTCGATATCTTAAACACAGGGAGACTAACACGCTCATAATAAGAAGGAGCCCAAAAATGTAATTTGGGATTGGTGCGGTAGTTCAATAATAGTTCTCTAGTGGAATGAATTATTATTGATAAAATTAAGTTGTGTGTTCAGGGCGAACACGGGATGCTTAATTTTATCGGGAGACCAAAACCAATTCCTCCTCTCGGTCCCTATCGTAGCCTCTTATTTATAGAGTACTATACCCACCTATACCCACCTTCTATACCCACCCAAAGGGGGCCGGCCAAGCTAGGGCCGGCCTAGGTATAAAATTGGGTGGCCGGCCCTAGCTTGAACCCAAGCTAGTGGGGGCCGGCCAAATTAAATTAAAAAGGGATTTTAATTTTAATTTTTATTATGTGGAAGAAATAATTTATTAAAGAGAATTAAAATTAAAATATCTCTCTTGTAAAAGATCTACAAAAGATTAAAGAAAGAGATTAGATCTCTTTCCTTATTTGTAGATTGGTGAGCTATTTTATTTTCTCTTTAAAATTATCCACATGTTGATAAAATTAAAATTATAGAAATTTCCTTTTATCAACCATGAAGAGATTTTTAAAGAGAAATTTTATTTTTAAAATTTCCGGAAACAAATTAGGAAGTTTTAATTGTTGATTAAAACTTGTCTAATTTTTTCCTTCATTGATGTGGCTGGCCATAAGATTTCAATTGGGGAAATTTTATTTTATTTTTCTCAATTAAATCATGTCAAGGAAATTGAGGAAATTTTATTGTAATTAAATTTCCTAATTTGCCTAGGCCAAGGAATATAAAAGAAGGGGTAGGGGTGCCTTCATGAGACACAACCTCTATTATTTCTCTCCCTCTTTTGTTCCTTGGTGTGGCCGGCCATCCTTTCCCTCTCTTCCTCTTGTGGTGGCCGAACATCTCTATTCCCTTGGAGCTCTTGTGGTGGCCGGATACTACTAGGAGAAGAAGAAGAAGAAGGAGAGGAAGCTAGCATCTCTTGGAGCTTGGTTAGTGTTTTGATTTTCCTCCTTGGTGAAGCTTCTTTCTTGGTGGCCGAACCTAGCTAGGAGGAGAAGAAGGTGGTTGGTGTTTTCTCATCTCGGAAGATCGTTGCCCACACAACGTCCGAGGTTAGAAGAGGAATACGGTAGAAGATCAAGAGGTTTTTCTACAAGGTATAACTAGTAATTTTTCTTTCCGCATTATACTAGTTATTTATGGAAATAATACCAAATACAAGAGGCTTACGTTCTAGAATTTCGAATATGTTTTTCGATGTTGTGTTCTTTTGTTTTTTCTTTTCCTTGTGATTTGATTGTTCTTTTTGGTTAACCTAAAGTTATTTTAGGAAATTAAATATTAGATTTCTATAAAAGGTTTTGTCTAGTCGGTGGTGGTTGCTCCCATATCCAAGAAGGCCGTGTGCCTCGCCACGTCAGTACTGGGAACCAATTATGGAAATTAATATTTAATGGAATTAATAACTTAAGGTGATTTGGGTTGAACGTGTTAAGTTCTGCAGGAGATCCAAGTCAAAACCTAAAAGAACAAATAGATTAAGTTTTGGATCAAACGTGTTAAGTTCCGCAGGCGATCCAAAATTTAATTTAAAAGAACACATGGTAGCTAGGAAAAGGTTCAGATCTTTGTACAAAATTTTTGTACAGTGAAACCTCTAGGTTTTCCGAGTAGCAACCAACACTAGGGTTACCACCCCCTAGGGTTTTCACTTTCCTAACCACAGCTAGGACTTTTCCTGAAACACTTAAACAGACTTGTTAAATCACAACATAACCTTAACTTTGAATCCTTTGCCATTATCAAAACTTAGGTTCGATCGTCGGATGATTCCCGCACCAACAATCTCCCCCTTTTTGATTATGGCAACCCAAATTCAAAGTTAAGTAAAACAAATGCATAAATATATTTAAAAGGTTTAAGTGAGCAAGCTTAAGTATATAAATTCAAATACAAGCATAACTTAAGCTAACACTTAAACTTTGTGAAGCTCCTCCTTAATCAGACTTTCTTTTACTTTTGAATTTCCCTACTCTCCCCCTTTGCCATTTATCAAAAATAAGCCAGTTTAAAACAAGTTTTAACAGATTAGCCTTTGAAAGAAGGGAAAAAAATGCTTGTGTAACACTTAGCTTATAATTAAATTTTACTAAAAAAACTGTTAGCTAAGGGATAAAGAGGACTTAAAAGGAATATTTTTCACCTAAGTTTAAAAGGCTAATATATGGTTGACTCCTTTTGAAACTTAGTTGTTTTTTGAAAGATACTTAGCTAAATTTTGAAAATCTGTTAGAAGAAAAACTTAGCTAGATTTTAAAGAATTTTTTTTTGAGCCAAAAAATTGAAGTCTCTTTTAGCTAGATTTTAGTAACGAATGAATTTGAGAGGTAACTTAGAACAATATTTTAGCAAAAAGTTATAAAGTTAGATTTCAAGGTTGGCTAAGTTTGAGAAAGTTAAAAAGTTGCTATATGAATCACTTAGCTAAGCCTTTTGCAAACATTGAGTTTTGAAAATGTAGCTTCAGTTTAAAAAGGTACTTAGCTTAATTTTTAAAAAACTTAATTTTGAAAAAATAGGAGTAAGAACTTGTTAATTTTAGGACGAAGAGGGAGTAACTATTTAATTTAGGTTATTTATTTAAATTTAGTTGGTCCTTAAGTCCAAGCATGAGTCAGGTTAAATAGATGTTAAGTTATCCAAATTGTTTTGATCAAGTATCAGAGCCCTAAAGCATGCTCAATCTTACAATCTCCATTTTCTTCACCAACTGTCTAATCTTTAGCTACTTGCTTATTGCCTAGAGGGCAATAGCTTTCACTTGGTTAGTCAAGTTAAGTCATTTGGTCCAGTTAGATTTGACTAAGGCTGGATGACTTAAACTGATTACTGTTAATAAGGTATTTAACGTCCAGACTCATAATGATGCACAGATATAAGCATACTGGAGTCCAGGCTGTACCCTATGCATCTCACGTTGTTCTATATTTTTCAAACACAAGCAAGGTATGCCTAGGTGTTTGTGAGATGCTCTGGCTGAAATCTAGGGGAGCATGATTTCTAAAGTAGAGCCTAGGCTAATTCCATATTTTGAAAGTCTAGTAAAGTTGGAATTTTAAAACCAATATTTTCCTAGAATTTAAAAGATAGAATTTTTTTTTTAGGAAACTGATTAAAAATAACTATTCTACCCAACACATTCCTATTTCAATAAACAACTAAAAACTAATAAACATGAGTAAGTAGATGTCAACCAAATACTAATACAGTCTGAGAAGACAAATAGGTGTTTGTCCAAAATACATCAAGTAATAGTCTCAAAAGGCAGGATCATCAAGAGCGGGATCATCAGCTGGAGGGTCGTCAGCTGGAGGTGGTGCAAGAGGCTGCTCGGGTGCCGGCTGAGGCTGTCCTTGGCGCCGTATCTCACCTCGGAGAGACGCGAACCCTGCAGCTATCTCAGATCGGAGAGATCGGAGGAAACGATGGATGTCTTGTACAGCCCGTCGCGTCTGAATGGACTGGATCTCAAGCCGAGTAAGTCTGTCCTCGACGGAGGGAGGAGTTGAAGTCAAAGGCCCGGCTGATGTGGAGAGTTCGGCAGAGGTGGAAGGATCTACGAAAAACTCCTCTGCCAGGAAGTCAGACCACTCCTCACCGTCACCTGGTACGTCCTCAGCCTCTGGAACACCAGGAGCAGCTACTGGTGGTGGCCGGCCTTTCCAGGCCAGAATCCCCTCGGCAGTGACCTCTGCACCCACTAATCTAAGACTATGCTGACCTAACTCATTATATATAGTAAGTGGTATGAGTGTCCCTCTGGTAGTGTCTATCCTAGAGGAGGAGAAAATCTGGGTAAGGATATGGTAATAGGGCATATGGATCACTCCAGACGTGACTGTACTAGATGCATGAATAATGTTATGAAACATATGCAGTGCGATGTCTATATCTAGGCGCTGGCTAAGAGCGTACAAAAAGAAGGAGTGAGATGATCGCATCTTCGAGACGTCTCGAGATGTGATGGGTAGGATGCATGCTGTCAGGACTCTGTACATAACATAGTCCTGAACTCGAAGAAGAGTAGACCTGAACTCAGTCAGGCCAAAGGGTCTCTCCTCCCCAAAAAAATGCATGTAGATGTCATCTAAGGTAATATGAGAATAGGGATCACCGAAAGGTAGTTCCCTACTCGGGTAACATAAAAATGTACACTGAGACTCCCTAAGCTCTAAGCTAGTGCGAAGCAGGGAGGGAGTAAACTGAAGATCAGTGCCACCAACTCTGGTGGAATAGGTGCTATCATCAACCTTTTCAAGGTTGCGATAGAACTGGGCACACAGGTCTTGATTCACTGTAGTGGTGCAGTCAACCAGTTTATCTAGGTGATAGTAGGCTATCATCTGGACTGCGGGGAGACAAAATTGGGCAAAATATTCCCTACCTATATACCTAGGCTTAATGGACTCAAAGGTAAACCTGGCAAAATCTATCCTATGTTGCTCTGAGGGGAATCTAGGGTCCGTGGAAGGGGCCCTAGCTGGTGTAGGATCAACAATGCGACGTTTCCTATTTTTGACATTATACAAGAAAAATAGCAAAACGAGCATGAAATTTATGTAATAGATGATTGAGAAGAGTTTAGAGTATACCTAGGAGGTATTTCTAGGATTAGAGGAGGAAGAGATGGGTTGAAGGCGCCTTGGTAGGGGAGAAATCGCACGAGAACCTCGTGTTGTGTTTCGGCAGAAAATGAACAGAAGAAGCCTTCTGTTCGTGGCAAAATCGTGGAATGAAGGCGCCTTAAAGGCTCCTTAAGGCGCCTTAAAGGCTCCTTAAGGCGCCTTAAAGGCTCCTTAAGGCGCCTTTGGAGGCGCCTTCAAGATGGTTCGAGGCGCCTTAATCAGGTCAGCGGGAGATTTCCCGCTGCTGTTGAGGGCGCCTCCCTTGTGTGGGAGGCGCCTTTGTTCAGGCGCCACGTGTTCCCCTTTGTTTTTTTAAATTTATTTATTTATTTTTTATCGTTGAAGAAGTTTATGATTAATTAAGTTTTGAGAGGTTATTAATTTCTATTAATTAAGTTTTTAGATTAAATATTAAAAGTTAATTTAATTTTGAGAAATAATTTATGTTAAGTTAATTTTGAAAGATAATTTAAGTTAATTAATTTTTGAAAGATAATTTAAGTTAATTATTTTTGAAAGATAATTTAAGTTAATTAATTTTTGAAAGATAATTTAAGTTAATTAATTTTTGATTACGAATTTAATTTTGAATTATAATTACGAATTTAATTTTGAATTAATTATAATTACGAATTTAATTTTGAATTAATTATAATTACAAATTTAATTTATAATTACGAATTTATTTTTATTTTTATTTTATAATCCTTAGTCATCTCACCCGATCTAAATTTTCAATCAGGGGATCCTATAAGTTTTGTGAGATGAATTAGTTTCAATTTAAGGGTTTTGTTTAACTTTGTGTTAGATTTATGTTTAGTTTTGGGTTCAACAAGCAGACGTTCTTTGGATAAACTTCTGGGCTATGGTGAGTCACAAGGACATCATTAAAGTAACCATGCTTTCGAGGTTTTCCAAATAGTCCTACCCATTGAACATAGTACAAAACCTTGGTCTAACTGGTTAGGATCCATAGAGGGTAGCTTCGGTCAGTTTCACTTAGCCAAATGCACCAGGTCGAAGCCATATCTTCCTAGACATGCTATGACTAAGTTTCTCCAACGTACTATCATCCAATATTTCACCAGTACCGTGGGTAAAGTTAAACCTAGCACATTTTAATCTAACACTATTTACTCTGCCGGGTAGGTAAAGTTCGATTATCCTGTCGGGTAGATTAAGTTCGGTTACCTAGTCGGGTAATTTTAGTTGGGGGTGCCAGCTATTCTGGATCCTCCTTCTATTTTTATTTGATTTAAGTTGAATTTTACTTTTAATTTTGAATTAATTTCGAATTGAGTTTCAAATTTTGATTTTTTTAATTTTAATTTTGAATTTTAAATTTTAAATTTAATTTTGAATTATTAATTGAATTTTTAATTTTTAATTATGTTCATTTTATTAATATCGTCTTTCTTTTTGCTCCTCCTGGATCATAGCCTCGATATGGTCTATCGAGGTAGTGTATTTGATCCTTCGGGATCCAATATTGACCAAGTCCAACTTAATTAATCAATTTGGACTTGGAAACCCATGCTTGGACTATTTTTCTATTTGCTCTTTGTACAAGAGATAAATAAGATTTATATTTTTTTTCTTTGGTTTAAATCCTAGACCAGTTCTATTGTAAACGGCTCTTTGTGTCCCAAGAATTAGGTCAAGATTCTTGGAACCTAAAGAAAACTGTTCTAGTGTTTTCTCCAGATCCTTGACTTGAATTTTCAGGCTGGAATTCTCTTCTACAAGTTTTTGGACTTGAGATGAGTTTCCAGTCTGAACTGGTTCAGTCAAAGATTTAGAGTTAGTCACTTCTTTAAGGACTTCTACTTCCTTTAGAAGTGACTTGACTCTAAGGTTTGATTTAGCTAACTTTCGTAACAAATAATTAACTAAATTATTGAGTCGAGAGATACTTACAGAGGGATTGAGCCCTTCGGAAACGGATACGGATCCGTGGCTTTTCTCGGACTCGGCCTCCGACTCGCTCTCACTCTCGGACAGGTTGATTTGGTCCCGGGCCATCAGCGCAAGTAAACTCGTCTGATCAAGTTCGTCGTCGTCGTCTTCTGAGGAAGATTCATCCCATGTCGCCTTCAGGGCTTTCTTCCTTCTCTGCTTCTTGGCTTCCTTTTGGTTGGGGCAGTTGACCTTGATGTGCCCCTTTTGGTTGCATCCGTAGCAGATCACTTCAAATTTTACCTTAGAATTTGGTTGGGCCTCCTTGGATTGGACTGCCTTCTTTAGGTCCCTCTTGTTAAAGCCTTTCTTCTTCTTGTAGAGTCTTTTCACAAGGTTCATGAGTTCAATGGTTAGTTCATTGTCTTCTTCATCTGAGTCGGTTTCTGCTTCCGACTCCTGTTCGGTTCTTCGTCGTGATCTTGATTCGCGAGCTCCACTGGTACCTGCAAGCAAAGCAATTCCTTTCTCGGAAGGTTGTGTATTAGTCTGCTCATGAAGTTCGAATTCTGAAAATAGCTCGTCTAATCTAATTGAAGATAAATCTTTGGAGACTTTGTAGGCATCTACCATTGATGCCCACAATGTCCTCCTAGGAAAAGAGTTGAGTGCATACCTTATGATGTCCCTATTCTCGACCTTTTGACCGATTGCGTGGAGGGAGTTGAGGATGTCTTATATACGTGCGTGGAGTTGACAGGCTGTCTCATCTTCCTGCATTTTTAGGTTATACAATTTATTAAGCAACAAGTCACGTTTACTTACTTTTGTGTCTGAGGTTCCCTCGTGGAGTTCGATCAGCTTCTCCCAAAGCTCTTTTGCGCTGGAGAATGGTCCAACTCTGTTGAGTTCCTCCTTGGTCAGTCCGCATTGGAGGGTGCAGGTTGCTCTGGCATCAGCTTCCACCTTCTTGATTAGGGACGGTTCCCATTTTTCGCAGGGTGTTGGCTTGCCGTCTTCGTCGGATGACAGTTGTAGTCCGGTCTTGATTATCATCCACGTGTCGAATTGTGTCTTGAGGAAGGTTTCCATTCACCCCTTCAAATATCCGAAGTCTTCTTCGGAAAAAAGTGGGGGGCGAACAGTGCTGAAACCTTCTTGTTGGGCCATTTAAAATCCTGAATGACAAAAACAATAAAATCGGTTCCAAGACTGGGTCTTTGATTAGTAGTGCAGGAGAAAGAAGGGAAAAACGAGCTCGAGTGGTATTGTACCAACCTCGAGCAAAACCGATTCGATAAAACAATTAGAATGTAACTATTAAGCTAATTTTAATTTGACTTCGAAAAATATGAAAATACCACGAAAAAAAATTGTTTTGAATAGTGGTTGCACTTATTCAAAATGACCCCGCTCTGATACCAATTGTTGGATCGAAAAGAATTTAGATATCTCCACAATTGCATGATATTGTCCACTTTGGGCCTAAGTCCTCATGGTTTTGCTCTTGGGCTCTCCCCAAAAGGCCTCATGCCAAATGGAGATATCTTTCTCTTATAAACTCATGATCTTTCCAATGTGGTTTCAATGTGGGACTATGTTTGCAACCTTGCAACACCAACAATCCCCCCCTCAAACAAAGGACCACAGGCTTCCCACGCCCGATCCTCGACCCACCAAGTCTTCCTGCCCCTCGGTCCACCTGACCTACTAGGACTTCCTTGCCTAACCGCAACTAGGACTTCCTGCCTGATGTCTGGTCCTCTTGATCCGAACATAGGAGCCCTCACTTTCTTTGTTCAAGGTCAATATTGTACCCACATGGCTCAATCAGATCATAGCTCTTGTGCACAGTCGGCGGTTAAACCTTCTGGCAATCCAGGCTCTGATACCAATTGTTGGATCGAAAGCGCTAGAGGAGGGGTGAATAGCGCTCGTGGCTTTCACTGTTTCGAATTCGTAAAACTATCGAGTTATAAAGCAGCGGAAATAAAAATGCACAAACACACAAAAGACACGAGAGGTTACTTCGTTCAGAGCCTATCTCGACTCCTACTCGAAGGCCCGCGGTCGTTGACCGCTTTCGGTGGGCAACAACTATAAGTTCGAAAATACTACAGATTAAGTACAATAAACAGAAGTTAAAGTATACCGACAACACTTAAAAATAGTGAATTTGGAGTTCCGGGTCATCGGGATGTTGCTACAGCACTTCGGGGTCGTTGAGTTTGCAGCTTGTCGTAAGAGAATCGCTTAGGAGTAGTTGTTGTGAGCTGCTGGTCGAGTGCTGCTTATAAAGGGTGTTCAAAGCGCCTTGAAAGCCATCCAAGGCGCCTCCAGGATGGTCGAGTCGCCCGTGTGGATCAAGCCTGAACTGGTCGTGACTTATCCCTTCAAGGCGCCTTCTGTGCTCTCCAAGGCGCCTTCAAAGCCTGGTCCAAGGCGCCTCCGGTCTGGACCAAGGCGCCTCCACTGAGCTGCGCTGGCAGAAGCTGGCTCGCACCCGAGGCGCCTCCAAGCCCCATGGAGGCGCCTCAGACACTGTACATCCGAGCTTAGCTTGTGTTTTTTGGTACCTACAAAAATGCGTTAGTCCAGAGTACCTGCAACACAGAGTTAGTGCACAATAATAATAATGAATTAAAGTTTGACAGTCTCCCGACTGTCCGAGTCTGACTTCAGATTTTCGACCGGAAACCCTAGGTCGACCCGACGCCTACTGTTCCCTCTACGGGGAACGCGTCCTCACATACTCCACTCAGGAGATTTACCTGTTGCTAGTGCAATCCTCCAGATCGACTGGACTTTTGCTCGATGCTTCCAGACTTTCTGTTGGACTTCCGCTTCCCGGCTAGTCCAGTCTTTCACCTGATCCGCGACACCAGGACTTTCCACCTAGGGTTACCCCCCCTTTAGGACTTTTGCCTGAAGTACTCGACCCACCAAGAGTTTTCGTATAGGGTTACCACCCCCTATGACCTAGGGTTACCACCCCCTAGGGTTTTCACTTGTCTAACCACAGCTAGGACTTTTCCTGAAACACTTAAACAAACTTGTTACATCACAACATAACCTTAACTTTGAATCCTTTGCCATTATCAAAACTTAGATTCGATCGTCGGATGTTTCCCGCACCAACAAAACTCACTCGGTCTTTACACGACTGAGCGTTTACTAGAAGCTTCATAATGCTAAGTGCCTTTAAGCTCGGTCGGGTTTTACTCGATCAAGCGCATACAGGCACACCTGTGCTCGTTCGGCCTTCGCTCGATTAAGCGCTTACTAGAAGCTTCATAGGGTGGAACATCCTTAAACTCGCTCGATCTTTGCATGGCTGAGCATTTACTAGAAGCTTTATAAGGTTTAGTGCCTTTAAGCTCGGTCAGGCTTTGCCTGATCGAGCGCATACAGACACCCTTGTGCTCGTTTGACCTCCACTCGACCAATTGCTTTTGAGCATCCTACTCCAGAGATGCTCGGGTATGCTTTCAAGATTTTGACCACCTCATCTTGTCTTTAACATTCATGTCGTCTTCTAAACCCGCTCGTTATAACTCATATCAACTGATGACCTAGAATTTACCCCACTATGTGTCTAACACTTATATATCTATATTTATCTCTTTTTATATTCGTGAGTTGATACTATGGATTATTAAGGTAACAGATCTATTTTTTTAATAGTTTTATGTGAATATGTTTGACTTAATTTCTAGCCCCAATAATCAAAATAAACATAACGAATTAAATGCTAAGTAATATGATGTGATATGAAAGTTTAATTTTTAAAATGTTGTAAATCTAGGCTCTTTCTCTGATGTATAAAGACACAAAGAAAAGTCAATAAATAAAATAATAAATAAAAAGTTATTTGCGTATTTTAAGTGTGTAATTTATATTTTCCATTTACTTTTAAATACAAATAAATGGAAGGGAATTTATTATTTTATTAAATTTTAAGAATATATTAATACAGAGATAATTGCTTAACTTTTGTATAAATTTAGATTTACTATCTTAACCTTAATAGATGCTTATATTTGGTATAAATTTTGAAATTTCTTATTTTACAATTAATATAGATAAGCTTAAATTAATTTTAACATTAATTTTATATAAATTAGATGATTACATTAATGATAAATTAAACATTTAAAAGATGGAAAATAATTTCTCTTTTATTTATTTATTTTATTTACCAATTATTATATCTTACTAATTATACATTTTAAGATTACATTAATAAAAAAAAATCTACAAATTTAAAGAATGAAAATAAGTTTCCTTTCATTCATTTTTTTATTTAATGATTCTTATATTTTACCAACTATAGACTTTTTTTTATGTATTTATAAGTGAGAATGGGTCAAGATATACCACATATTGAAATACTAAACTTTCATATCATTTACATCATGTTACTTCGTATTATATTTCTGGTGTTTATTTCAATTCAAAGGACACAAGCAAAATCATGGAACAAAAAGACTAAGCATTCTCTTAAAACCATCCAGGTCAGTATTATTATTTTTTGAGAAATTATAAATAATATTTACTTTTGAAATTATTTATTATTTTCAGACAATAACTGGAGATCTGTTTGACTGTGTTGATATGTATAAGCAACCAGCATTTGATCACCCTTTGTTGAAAAATCACACTCTTCAGGTATTGAGCATTAAGAACATAAGTGAAATTGATATGAAGTGTTTTATTGCATGGTATAGTTCATTCGGCCCTTTAACTCGCTTAATAATCTTTATAGTTAAAACCAAGTAGTCTTCCAAAAGGAATGAAGCTTACCAAATCTAAATCGACGTCTTTTTATGGATTCAATGATACTTGTCCTTCTGGCACTGTGCTCGTCCACCGTACTCAGACACAAGATTTAATTGAGTCTAAACTCTTGAGAACCCAATTTAGAGCACAAGCCGACAAAAATGTGCCAGGAAATCATGTGAGTTATTATTATTATTATTATTATTGCAATTTTAATTCATTATTTATATAGTTTAAAGATAAATAATATTTACATTGTACATAGTATGCAGTAATTGAAACTCCAAGTGCTCAATTTTATGGAGCTTATGCAAAAATGGCAACTTATAGACTTCCAGATCTACAAACTGATCAAGTATCATCCAGCAGTATATATCTTTCTGGAGATGCAAAATCTCCAACCAATATGTTGGCAGCTGGTTGGCATGTAAGTTAATATAAATTATTTACTAATAATATTATTTTATATCGTCACTAATATCCAATTTCATAGGTTTCAAACACCTATTACGGTACCAGCTATCCTCGATTTTATACTTTTTGGACTGTAAGTATAAATTTATATTTATATATATATATATATATATTCTCAAATAACATATTTAATTACATGTTTTCAGAGTGATGGTAGTCAAAAAATAGGATGTTTTAATTTGGAATGCCCTGGTTTTGTTAGCACCACTAATATTTATGGACCTGGAAGCTTTATTCCTCAATTTTCCACTTATGGCGGTGAACAGAAATATCTATCGATACTAATTGCTAAGGTAATTCCTTTTTTTTTTTTTTTTTTTCTAAATGTGCTTTTTAAATTCTTTTTGAAGCTTAATCCTTATTGATAAATTTTGTGTATTTTCATGTATAGGACTCTAAAACAAATAATTGGTGGGTTACATATAATGATGAGCTACCTCTTGGGTATTTCCCCAAGGAATTGGTTCCAAAGATGAATGATTATGCCGACTTCGTTCAACTGGGTGGGCAAGTTGTGACTCCCTTGAATGTGCCAAGCCCTCCGATGGGCAGTGGTCATCCAAGTAATGAAGGACCCAATAAAGCTGCTTATTTCATCGACATTCAGTTTGTTGATCAGTCGAATAATTGGTTTTATTTGAATCCTAAGTCTATTGCGCCTAATGTTGATATCGATGATTATTATAATATATCGGATAATAAGTATGTAAATAATAAATATGTTTTTGCTTATGGAGGAGCTGGAGGTTTCAAATAAGAGATATCAATCTTGTGTGTAATAAATTTTGATCGAATAACTGGTTTTATTTGAATCCTAAGTCTGTTGTGCCTAATGTTGATATTGATGATTATTATAATATATTGGATAATAAGTATGTAAATAATAAATATGTTTTTGCTTATGCAGGAGCTGGAGGTTTCAAATAAGAGATATCAATCTTGTGTGTAATAAAGTATCTAAATTTATTAAATTTAGATCTATGTTTTTAATGGAATTATTTTAGCCCAAAATAAACCACTAGCCAGATCCAAAATGGGCTCTTATCATGCCCAAACCCAACCTCCCATTGTCATATCAAAACTATATATTCTACATTTCTTTTCCAAATGTAGAGATTCTCTCTTTTATATAGAGGAATTATATATTCACATCTATGGATTATATTCAAATATGTGTTGGTGCTAAAAGTACTAGTTAATCAAATCTATATTTTGATATTGGCAAAAGTTTAAAGTTAAATTGTGTTGTCATTTAACGAGTTTGACTGAGTGTACAAGAAAGTCCTAAGTGATCTTAGGCAAGGTGAAAGTCCTAGTTGAGGCAAGGCAAAGAAGTCATAGTGGACACTAGGAAGGTCGAAAGTCCTAGTTGCGGCTAGACAATGAAGTCCTAGTCCGTGGGACTGGGCAAAGGCTTGGCAAGTCGAGGACGTTGAGCAAAATCCTAGGGTCGAGGATACTAGATGAAAGTCCTAGAGGTCATAGACATCAAGTGGGAAATTCTATGCTCGAGGACACTAGGTGAAAGTCCTGGTCTTGGATGCTAAGCAAAAGTCCAAAAGGTCTGGAGAAACGGTTTGGTAAAAAGGTAAACTCTCCTGAGATAAGTAGGTGACGACGCATTCCCAGTAGAGGGAATATCATAGTACTTCCCATACTATTAACCAAGTATGCCATCAAGTGAAGAAGTAACTTAGAGAGTCTGAGTTTTAGTAGAGCACCTCTTGTCACAAGGTCTCCCCCAGGTATACGTCTCTAAATTACGTTAGTCAATTGCGTAGCATATGATTAGGAGAAGCTAATTAGGTCAAGTGATAGACTTATCCATACATAGAATCATCCTCCCTTAGGAGGTTACGTTCCATAGAAGGATAGTTATGTAACACCCGAAAATTCTCAAAAAGACTTTTAAAAATATTCTATTATTTTTCTAGAATTTTAGGATATTTTTATATAATTTTTAGAGTAGCGGAAGTAGCAAAAATAAATAGAAAAATAAAATAGCCTAAGCGGGGATTGAACCCGAGACCTATAAGACCCTATGTCTTATAGACAACTCTAGTAACCAGGAGGCCCCAGCAGGGGTGTGCTGAAAGAAGAGAGAAGGAATCATATTTAAGTTTAAGTTGGCCGAATAAACCACTTAATATAAATAGGAAAATTATTAAGTGGGGAATGGTTTTAACGTAACTTTCTCTCCTCAAACCCTTACATGCCACCCTCTCTCCCCTTCTCTTCTTCTCTCGGCGCACCAAGCCAAAGAAGCCTAGGGTTTCATCCCAAGGGCTATAGGATCACCTTCCGGCGACAACTCCGGCACGAGGACGCTCCTCTCCGCGAGAAGAGCACGTAAACGTAGGAGGATCGTAGAGAAGATCGTCTTTCCGGAAAACTTAGCGACCAGATCGTAAGGAAATCTAGCACAGGATGTAAGAAACCCCTCACCTGCAGTATAAGTAGCGATTCGTATATTTTCATGCATTAGTTTAGGCGTATGCAGATTTTCAGTACGTAGGGTGTGTCCTGGTGCACACCAAGTGGTTGATAAAATGTTTAGCTCAGTAAAATGCTATAATAGGCATTTTAATAGCTCAGTAAATGCAGTAGAAACATTTGAAATAGCATATTTAGCCTTGCTTCAGCTTATATGGGACTACGGTCCAATGGGTGGGCTCCCACAATCGCCTCTAGGTTCAGATAACCTAGTACTAGGTTCAGATAACCTAATAAGAGCAAGGTAAGGTATATTAGCTACAAATCAGTATTTTACTTTTCAGTGGCACTGTACTGGACTTCAGTTGTCCTTGTGCTGGGCTCCCATAGTCGCCCCTAGGTTTAGATAACCTAATAACTCTACTAAATTCGGGACTTGCAACCCCGGGTCTAGTTAGGGATGCGCGCATAGCAAGTACAGTTGTCGGACCCATCAGCAGCATGATTAGTATTTTCATCTATTTATGATAAATAGTTTTTCAAAGCTTCACAATTTAGTTATGTGATTACAGTTCAGAATTTGTATCAGCTTAGCATTAGCTTGATTAGTTGTTGTATCAGTTTAGTTCTACCTTGTTGATACTAGAAGATATTGCCATGATCAGTTTTGATTTCTATGTTTGGATGATAGTAGGCCATGCCATGCTCTAACCGTTCAGTGTATATTTCAAATAACATGTTTTAAAAACATAAATTACATCGTATGCATGTTTTGTGAGGTAGATGGTTTCTTACTAAGCTCCCAAGCTTACAGATACTTCTTTTCCTTATACTGCAGATAAAGGTAAAGGAAAGATGGATTAGCGAAGGCTGGAGGACAATGCGATGAAGATGTGTGTGGATGGAACCTGGAATGAAGATCTTTGGAGAAATTAGAAACCTTTAGCATTTTCTTATGTTATTACTTTTCTGCACTTCTAGTTATTTTAACGTTTTGAATCATGAAAGACCTGCTTAGATTATTAGTGATCATATTTAGAATGCTAGTTAATTGTCATTAGTATGTTTTCAGCCACTTTAGAACTTATGTATGTGAATTTGGCACGAAACAGTGTTGAAGTCAGATTTCTGATACGAAATCAGAAACCCCCGATCGATCAGCCGATCGATTGGGGGTCCTCAATCGATCAGCTGATCGATTGGGGGGCTTGTTTCCATGAACAGTAAGCTTCTGGATCGATCCGTCGATCTATCCAGTCGCATTCTGTCGTGAACAGAAGGTTAAGGGATTGATCAACCGATCGATCGAGGAATTAGCTCTCGCGAACAGAGAGCTTCGGAATCGATCACTGGATCGATTGGCAAGTCTGGATCGATCAGTCGATCGATCCAGAATATTACCCCGTGCACAGTAGCGCGCTGAATCGATCAGTGAATCGATCCAATAGTTTCAATCGATCCACCGATCGATTGGAAGGCCTGATGTTGGCTAGGAAGCTCTGTTTACAGTGTCTAGCCCATTCGGAAGCTTAGGTTTCATCTCTTAGCGTATGTAGCATAACAAAAAGGCATTATGAACAGAAGCTACAGCTTGTAACAGTCATTAGCATGATAAGTTTTAAATTAGTTCACTTCTCCACAACTCATAGCCTAGCACAATATAATGTGACGGTCCGGCCTTACAGCCTGGTAAGTAGAAGGCGGGTCGTTACAAGTTACCTTAGATACTCAACTTCAAATAAGTATCCTAAGGCCATACCGAGCTATATCGGAACACACACTCAAAAGAGATGATAATTTATGCATCCGATCAATGAAAATTCAGGTTCACGCACAGTCCTAATTTAGACACACAGCAATGTATCTACTCAAAAGTGATATCTATGCATACAAAAAATATAATCTAGATAGATAAATTCATATTCATAAGGGAAAGCCTCTATGTAAGCATTTCATCAAATAGAACAAGTGTATACAAGCTTCATCAAACTAGGAAAATGGCAATTCCATAGAGTTTACATCATCCACACATTACAATTACTTCCCATGCCCTAGAACAATAAGAATCTACTCCATAATAGGAAGAAATACAACACAAGCAATAAAAAATGTAGAAATTTCCCAAAACCCCAAGAAGGGAAGTAGAAACTTATCCTTTGACGTTAAGTGAAGAGCTTGGATGTAGATCTTGTAATGCCAACGAGGATGGAGCAGTGGAACAGCCTTGAATCGTCCAAATGATCCCCGAATGTGAGAATTCAACCAAGATGGTCTTCTTCCGTCCCTGTATCCCCCCTTGCAAAGGAAAAGAGGTTCCCCTCTTATAGAGGTGAGGCACTGCCAATCCGCTTCCTGGGCATCTGGTTGTGCCTTTTGGCACGGCAGGAACCAAATTGGCTCTAGCAAGATATCTTGGTCGTGCCAATTGGCACGGCCAAAGCTATCTCTGGCTTCTTGACCGTGCCTTTTGGCACGGCCAGAGCAAAGACTACTCTATTTTCTCTTCTTTTCGTGCTATTTGGCATGGCCAACTCTTCAAAATTGTGCCTTCAAGTGTATAGTCATGCCTCAAGGCACGGCCAAACCCAATTTGATTCTAGAAAATGGCATGGACAGCATCTGGCCGTGCTATGAAGCATGACCTAGTCCTCCTTTGCGCTAAGTTCACTTCCTGGTCATGCCATTTGGCATGACCAGTATCATTTCCTTGTTCCTTGGCCATGGCTTACAGCATGGCCAAGTCCAATTGGGTTCTAAAATGACTTGGGTACTCTAATCCTTGCTTTATTTGATCTTCATTTGCGTCTTAAGCGCCCTTTTCTACTCCAAACTACTCCTGAAAGTTAAAACAAGCACCAAGTATATCTCTGAACACAAGATAGTAATTATGTCAAAATATGATAGAAAAGGGTGCAAAACACTTAGATCATAGGCATGTAATATACGTAGATGTGTGTCAAATAGTACAAAATAACATATATAATCTACGCGCCTAACACCCCCATACTTAAACCTTTGCTTATCCTCAAGCAAACTCTACAATCTAGATTCATGAGCTAATAATGAGTATCCCCAGTGATTCTATTTAGTTCTATCAAAGTAGTAAAACTAATGAGCATAATCAAGAATGATCTACAAGAAAGCACTCGATTGTTATCAAACAAAATTCTACAATCTAGAAACATGTGTAGGAGTAAGTGCATCATAATCTTTACTGAATCAATTTAACTCTATCAAATAATTTTAATAATGAGCATGATCATAAATGGATTTGACTTAGCCTAAGAATGAGTTCAACATGCTCAGTGCTAATCATAGCCTAAATTTCTCAAGTTTTAATTTCTAATCTTGGTGAAGTCATCATTGAATCATCTTTTCTTTTTATTCCCAACATCAACTATTGCTTGGTGTTACGATTCTGCAAGTGCACGGATTCGTCGTCAGTAATATAAAAGATTGTCAAACCCACAAGGACTGGTTATAAGCACTAGCGATGGTTGTAAGTAATCTAAAAGAGATCGGAAAGCGGGAACGAGAACTAGCTACGAGAAGAAATCAACTTGGTTAATGGAGAGTTCTAGGAGTTTGGTTTCATTGTGGTGGTATTGATGTGTCTCATACTATTATATACTCATTGTCTATCGGCATGCATTCGTCGGAAGCTAAAGCAACTATCTTTGAGCACCAGACAAAGTCAACTCCTACGAAATCCTGTCACAGTTAACCCCTGTCACTATGGTGCCTCGGAAGATCACAAGGACACGACTCATACTGATGTTATCAAGGATAGAATTAAGAAACTTAGTTTGGTCTCTTACTTCCTTGCAAAGGAGTCACCTCTCCTTTCAAGGAAGTACCCTAGATGTCCATGAATGGGTTACCCCTGTCACTAGGGCCCCTCGGGTGTATGATCTAAGGTATTCCCTCTATGAGATTGGAAATTCCTACACAATCAATCAACATGACAAAGAGATCGAGGAATTGAAACAAAGAAAGCGAAATCATCCAATGAATATAAACATAATGTGAGTTTTACATCAAACCCAATCCATAATTACTCCCTCGTCCTAGAACAAAGACTTTACTCCATAGACGCTAGAGAAGAACCCGAAGACATGGTGAATCTAAACATATAATTCTCAAAAACAAAGAGAGAAAGAAGAAGTATGCTTATCCAATGACGATGAGTGATCTTCGGATCCAATCCTTTACTTCTGGAGTTGAGGTGGTGATGGAAGGTCGTTGTGTTAGAGTATATACTAAAAGCCTAGTTTTTTGTATAAACATTTATTTAGTAATAAGAATCACATAGGTCAAGTGTCTATATTTATATATACTGAGTGTAGTCGTTCAATTAATTTATATTGTAGATAACACGGTGTGTGGTGTCACACACAGGAGATCGTGTTATCAGTTCTTTATAAATTATAAACAGTAGCTCATGACTAAGATGGAAAGGAACAAACTATTGGAATAGTCATAGTGTAATTAGGTATTTGTTTAACTTGACTAATAAATTACACTAGTACACTTTAAGTGTATTGAGCAGGACCATTTAAGGAAAGTTCTTTTTATACTGACTTAATAAAGAACAAGTCCTTAGTTATTATGGAAGTGTGTGCTCTTAATTCTAATATAATAACAAGCACATATATTTAATATTTATTTTTTTAACTTATCAAAGGGTGAGATTTAGCTTGATAAATCAATAATCCCGATAAGTTGGGAAATGATATTACTTATAGTGTGTGTTGTTAATTATAGAAGGAAACTGTGTCCTAGTAATCTAGGTTGATAATGTCCCCAAGAGGAGCTCATAAAGTTTGTCATGTTAAACCCTGCAGGTGGACTTAGTCCGACATGACGATAAGGTTGAGTGGTACTACTCTTTGACTGAGATATTAATTAAAATGAGTTGTCAGTAACTCAATTAATTAGGGGACATCCGACATCTTAAACACAGGGAGACTAACACACTCATGATAAGAAGGAGCCCATAATATAATTTGGGATTGGTGCAGTAGTTCAATAATAATTCTTTAGTGGTATGAATTATTATTGATGAAGTTAAGTTGTGTGTTCGGGGCAAACATGGGAAGCTTAATTTCATCGGGAGACCAAAACCAATTCCTCCTCTCGGTCCCTATCATAGCCTCTTGTATATAGAGATTTATACCCACCACATACCCACTTCTTACCCAACTCAAGGGGGCCGGCCAAGCTAGCTTGGAACCCAAGCTAGGGCCGGCCAAGACCAAGTGGTTGAGCTAAGTTGGTGGCCGGGCAATGCTTGGAATCCAAGTTGATGTGGCCGGCCACATCACATTAAAAGGGATTTTATTTATAAATTTTTCTTATGTGGATTTCATAGTTTTAAAAGAGAGTTTAAAATTTAAATCTTTCCTTTTATAGCTTTCTATAAAAAATTAAGAAAAGATTTGAAATCTTTCCTTATTTGTAGATTGAAAGGTAGATTTTAATTTTGAGAAAATTTTCCTTTTTTAACCCTGTTCATGATTTAAAAGAGAGTTTAAAAATTAAATATTCTCTTTTATAAGTTTCTACAAAAGATTAAGAAAAGATTTGATATCTTTCCTTATTTGTAGATTAAAAGGAGATTTTAATTTTTAAGAGATAACTTTCCTTTTTGAAAATTATCCACATGATTAAAAGAAATATTTTAATTTATAAAATTTCCTTTTTATAATCCACCATGAAGGGAAAAATTATTGGAGAAATTTTTTATAAAATTTTCAGAAACAAATAAGGAAGTTTTAATTTGTGTTTAAAATTTTCTTTGCTTGGAGATTTGGTTGTGGCTGGTCATTGAAATAATGAAAAGAAAATTTATTTTTAATTAAATAAATTTTCCTTTTCATGGCAAAAGAATTAAGGAAGTTTTTATTAAAATTTCCTTATTTGCCAAGACCAAGGATTATAAAAGAGAGGATAGAGGTGCCTTCAAGACAACGACTCTATTATTTTCTTCTTCTCTTTTCCTCCTTGGTGTGGCCGGCCCTAGGGTCTTCTCTTCTTCTTCTCTTCTCTTCCTTCTTTGTGGTCGGCGGCATCAACACAAGAGAAGTCCATGGTGGCCGGTTCTAGCTAGAAGAAGAAGGAGAGAAAGAAGATTTTGTTTCTAGCATCCCTTGGAGCTTGGTGGTGGTGGTCGGACCTCTACTTCTCTTGGAGAATTGTGGTGGCCGAATCTTGCTTGGAGAAGAAGGTGGCTTAGGTGGATTCTCATCTCGGTAGATCGTTGCCCACACAACGTCCAGGATAAGAAGAGGAATACGGTAGAAGATCAAGAGGTTATTTGCTTACAAAGAAAGGTATAACTAGTAATTATTTTTCGCATCATACTAGTTTTCTTTGTATAGTTATTTTTGGAAATACCAAACACAAGTGGCATATGATTCTAGAGTTTTCAGATTTATTTCGAAGTTGTGTTTCTTTTCTTTTCTTTTTCAAATTTGTGATTCGATTGTTCTTTTTGGTTAACCTAGAGTTATTTAAGGAAATTATATATTAGCTTTCCTTAAAAGGCTTTGTCTAGGCGGTGGTGGTTGCTCCCATATCCAAGAAGGTCATGTGCCTCACCATGCAGTCCTGGAAGCCAATTTTGGAAATTAATATTTAATGAAATTAATAACATAGGTGGATTTGATTCAATAGTGTTAAGTTCCGCTTGCGATTCAAATCTAAACCATTAAGAACTGATAAGTTAAATTTAGAATCAATGATGTTAAATTCCGTCTGTGATTCCTAATTTAACTTCTAAAGAACACAATAGGTTATTTAAGGAAAGGTTCGACACTTGTACAAAATTTTTATACAGTGGAACCGATATGATTTTCCTAGGACTAACCAACAATTGGTATCAGAGCTAGGGTTTGCCTCTGTGTGTTTGGTTTTCAAATAGATTATGCACATGTCATACATAATTTAGGCAGGATAATAGTAGGATGTGCTAACTCTTTGGTTGCAGGCTCCAACTATTATAACATAGAGATATTGTGTGTGATTGGACCCTTGGACATGTCAAGAGCATTATTTTGTGTGTGCATGATTGTATGTATCAAATATAGCAGAAGCTATATTAGTTTTAGAATTTTACTTTTTTGTTTGACCTAGAATACATGTACATTCCTTTGTAGAATATAGGATCGATATATGTAAAATTCTATATTTGTCGCGGATCGTATCCTTGCGAGGCGTGGTGCTATCGGAGGACTAGAAGCGCAACGGAAAAAGAAAGCTCGATGGACCCGACGACATGAACCTAGGGATAGCAGCACGCGAAGGATAGTGATGGAAGAAGCCATAATAGTTGGAAAATTAATTTCCATATTTATTGCTTTTATTTACTGTGATGTGTGTGATGTGTGATAGCTAGGTTAAAATTCCTCATTTTAAATAACTAAGTGGGAGAGGGATTAGTATATAATTCCCACGGTCTCCATTACTGGTTTGTAAGTGATGCAACAAGCTTGCATGTTGGCTCTGAGTGCCTCCCTCCAAAATGGATGAGTTTGTTTGCGGATCACTAGATCAAACTTCCATTATGAATGGTTATAGGAAGTTATTTAGGATGTGTGTGATCTTCTCCAACTGAAGGAGCACAATTCTATTTAATGAACTTAGTATCAAGTAATGATATACACTTAGACACATTTAATAGTATCCTCCCCAACGGAGTCACTGCTCTCACTTGTGTGACCAAAGGGAAACCAACTATTAATTTGTCATAAAACTAGGTTGACAAGATAATAAAATTAAAAACCCCTTTTACAAATTTTTGAATTTGTATACGTCCACACTAACGTGACATACAAAATTCACGGTGTTTGAGGTAGTTTTATTTTTCATATAGTTAGGTTGACAAGATAGTTAATGGGTAAAACCCTCCTCTTACAAATGTTCATTTTGTATACGTCCACACTAACGTGGCATGCAAAACAAACGGTGTTTTGAGGTGTTGGTAAATTTAAATAGTATTATTTGAGGAATCAATATTATTTTAAATTTAGAGTCTTGACCAAATATTTGATCAAAGAAAGACCAACTGTTGGTGCGGGAAGCATCCGATGATCGAACTTGTGTTTTGATAATGGAAAAGGATTCAAAGTTAAGGTGTATTGTATTCTAACAAGTCTACTTGAGGATTTCAGAAAAGTCCTAGCTGCGGTTAGGCAAAGGGAAAAACCCTAGGGGGTGGTAACCCTAGGTCATAGGGGGTGGTAACCCTATGCGGAAAGTCTTGGCAGGTCGATGACTTCAGGCAAAAAGTCCTAAGGGGTGGTAACCCTAGGTGGAAAGTCCTGGTGTCGCGAACCAGGTCAAAGACTGGACTAGCCGGGAAGCGGATGTCCAGCAGAAAGTCCGGAAGCGTCGAGTGTTGAGCAAAAGTCCAGTCGATCTGGAGGATCATACTGGCAACAGGTAAATCTCCTGAGTGGAGTAGATGAGGACGCGTTCCCCGTAGAGGGAACAGTAGGCGTCGGGTCGACCTAGGGTTTCCGGTTGGAAACCCGAAGTCAGACTCGGATAGTCCGGAGACTGTCAATACTTCATTTGTCATATTTATTGTATTATGTGCTAACTTTGTGCTGCAGGATAGTGTTTGGGACTAACGTATCTTGCAGGTGCAAAGAAGCAACCTAAAGCCTCGGATGAACAGTGTCCGAGGCGCCTTCATGGAGCTTGGAGGCGCCTCGGGTGCAAGGCTGGAGCTGGCTGCGAGAAGCTGTTCAAGGCGCCTTGATGAACAATGGAAGGCGCCTTGAACAGATGAAGGCGCCCTATGAACAGTGGAAGGCGCCTTGAATCTGTGATAAGATTCGACCAGTTCGCTCCTTATCTCCGCGGCTGACTCGGCCTATTCAAGGCGCCTTGGGTAGCATTCAAGGCGCCTTGAACACTATTTATAAAGGGGGTTCGACCAGCAACTTTGTTTAACGAATTCCAAGTCTTCTTTCTTCAACGTGCTGCTCCGAAAGACTCCCGGAAGTGCTGCTACCAATCTCCGACGACCCAGAGCTCCAAGATTTCTCTTTTCGTCGTCGGTATAGATTTCTTTTATCGCATTTCTTGTAATACTTAGTTTGTAATAATCGAGCTTATAGTTGTTGCCCACCGGAAGCGATCAAGGATCGTGGGCCTTCGAGTAGGAGTCGCCTTAGGCTCCGAACGAAGTAAAAATCTCTTGCGTCTTTGTGTGTTTGTTTTTATTCTGCTGCATTAACTCTTACGCTTTTTACGATTCCGATATGAACGAAATAGCCGCGAGCGCTATTCACCCCCCTCTAGCGCGGTCTCGATCCAACACCAACTATTAATTTTATTTAACAAGATAATAAAATTAATGGATAAAATCTCCTTTTAGAATTTTTATACGTCCACACTAACGTGGCATACAAAATTCACGGGGATTTTGAGATGTTGGTCTTAACCAAATATTTTTGTAATTCTTAGGATTTCAAATGTAGTCAATCCCCTAGTTGTTATACTATAGAATAGACTTAGCAGTCCCAGTTATAGTGAATGGAAATAAAACTTGGACATTAAGGTGGACTGCCCTCTTAGAACTGAGAACAATATAGGTGTATTTTATTCATTAGTTGATACATAATTAGAGGTGCTATCTACCGATACCTGGTGAGTAGATACGGGAGTCACTAATCATGTCTGTAATTTATTATAGGGGTTCTAGGAAACCCGACAACTATATGAAAGGAAAATCACCGTCTACATGGGCACTGCTACAAAAGTAGTAGTTATTGCAGTGGGAGATGTTTATCCTTCGATAGGAATAAAATATGGATTTTCAGAAATTGTCTTTACGTACTAAGTTTAGAAAGAACCCGATTTCGGTTTCTAAACTATTAAAGAATAGATATTCTGTCTATTTTGACAACAAACTTGTTATCAAGAAAAATAGGGAAATTATCTGTTCTGGTATGTTGGTTGACAATTTATAATCCAATAACTCCCACGATGCAATAAATGGAAATTAATAACACATTTTCTAACTTTAATAAGAGAAAGTAACCTTCGGAAATGAACCAATCATATTTTTTCCATCTAAGGCTAGGTTATATTAACTTGAGTAGGATTCAAAGGATAATAACCAATGAACTCTTGGGTTCATTGGTAGTGAAAATCTTTCCAACCCGCGAGTCTTACTTGGAAGGAAAAATAACCAAGAAGCTTTTAAGTCTAAGGGGTATAGAGCCAAAGATATGTTGGAATTGGTTCATTCTGATTTGTATAGACCTTTGACTATCCAGGCAAGAGGTTATTTCGAATATTTCATCTCTTTTATAGACGACTATTCGAGATAAGGATATATTTACTTGACGCGCCACAAGTCTAAGTGCTTTGATTAGTTCAAAGAGTACTAGGCTGATGTGGAGTAACGTCAAAGTAAAAGTATCTTGACACTACGGTGAAATCATAGTAACGAGTACCTCTTAGGAGAGTTTAGGAGTCACTTATCAGAAGTCGGGATTTAATCCCAACTAACTACACCTAGTACACCCCAACAGAATGGTGTAGTAGAAAGAAGGTATAAGGCGCTTATGGAATAATTAAATCGATGATAAGTTATTCAGAAAATTACCAAATTTGTTTTAAGGATATACACTGGAAATGGAAGTGAACATAGTACCTTCTAAGTCAGAACTCTCTACTCCCAAAGAATTACAGAATGGGCGTAAGCCTAGTCTGAAGCATATTCGGATTTAGGTGTGTTGGTTGCTACTCGGAAAACCTAATGGTTCCACTGTACAAAAATTTTGTACAAAGGTCTGATCCTTTTCCTAGCTACCATGTGTTCTTTTAAATTAAACTCGGATCGCCTGCGGAACTTAACACGTTTGATCCTAAGTTTATTTATTTGTTCTTTTAGGTTTAGACTTGGATCTCCTGCGGAACTTAACACGTTAGATCCAAATCACCTATGTTATTAATTCCATTAAATATTAATTCCCAAAATTGGCTTCCAGGACTGCATGGTGAGGCACATGACCTTCTTGGATATGAGAACAACCACCACCGCCTAGACAAAGTCTTTTAAAGAAAGCTAATATTTAATTTCCTTAAATAACCCTAGGTTAACCAAAAAGAACAATCAATTCACAAGGAAAAGAAAATTAAAAGAACACAACATCGAAAACTAATTCGAAAAATTAGAATCGCATGCCTCTTGTATTTGGTATTTTTTTACAAAGAAATAAAACTAGTATGATGCGGAAATTAAATACTAGTATACCTTTTCTTTTGCAAGCAAAAACCTCTAGGTCTTCTATCGTATTCCTCTTCTAACCTCGGATGTTGTGTGGGCAACGATCTTCCGAGATGAGAAACCACCAAAGCACCTTCTTCTCCTCCTTGCTAGGTTCAGCCACAACAAGAGCACCTCCAAGGATGAAGAGATTCAACCACCACCAATGCTCCAAGGGATGCAAGCTTTCTCTCCTTCTTCTCCAAGCTAGAATCCGGCCACCACTTGATCTCCAAGAGGGAAGAAAGTTTCGGCCACAAGGATGGAGAGAAGAGAAAAGGAAGAGCCGGCCACACCAAGGAAGAAAAGAGGGAGAAAATAATAGAGGTTGTTCACCTTGAAGGCTCCCAAAACCCCCTCTTTTATAATCCTTAGCTTTGACAAATAAGAAAATTTAATTATAATAAAATTTCCTTAACTTTCCTTGACACGAATTAATTAATAAAAATTAAACAAAATTTTATAATAGATCATGTCATGGTCGGCCACTCATGGAGAGCAAACAAGGTAATTTTCAATCAACAATTAAAATTCCTTATTTGTCTTCGAAAATTTTAAAAATAAAATTTCCCTTTAAAATCCCTTCATGGTTGATAAAAAGAAATTTTTATAATTTTACTTTTTCAACATGTGAATAATTTACAAAGAAGAAAAATAAAATATCTTCCAATCTACAAATAAGGAAAGAGATTTAATCTCTTTCTTTAATTATTTGTAGAAACTTATAAAAGAGATAATTTAATTTTTAATCTCTCCAATAAATTATATCTTCCACATGAGAAAATTTTAAAAGTAAAATTCTTTTCTAATTTAATAGGGCCGGCCATCTAAGCTTGGGTTCAAGCTAGGGTCGGCCACCCATGGACCAAGGTTTGGCCGGCCCTAGCTTGGTCCTCAAGTTAGCTTGGCCGACCCCTACAACATGGGTATGAAGGTGGGTATAGATGGGTATAGTACTCTATAAATAAGAGGCTACGATAGGGATCGAGAGGAGGAATTGGTTTTGGTCTCCCGATAAAATTAAGCATCCTGTGTTCGCCCCGAACACACAACTTAATTTTATCAACAATAATTCATTCCACTAAAGAACTATTATTGAACTACCGCACCAATCCCAAATTACATTTTTGAGCTCCTTCTTATTATGAGTGTGTTAGTCTCCCTGTGTTTAAGATGTCGAATGTCCACTAATTAAGTGAATTACTGACAACTCATTTAATTAATATCTTAGTCCAAGAATAGTACCACTCTACCTTATCATCATGTCGGACTAAGTCCACCTGCAGGGTTTAACATGACAATCCTTATGAGCTCCTCTCGGGGACATTATCAACCTAGATCACTAGGACACAGTTTCCTTCTATAATCAACAACACACACTATAAGTGATATCATTTCTCAACTTATCGGACTTATTGATTTATCGAACTAAATCTCACCCATTGATAAATTAAAGAAATAAATATCAAATATATGTTCTTGTTATTATATTAGGATTAAGAGCACACACTTCCATAATAACTGAGGTCTTGTTCCTTTATAAAGTCAGTATAAAAGAAACGACCTCTGATGGTCCTACTCAATACACTCTAAGTGCACTAGGGTAATTATATAGTTAAGATAAACTAATACCTAATTACACTACGACCTTTCAATGGTTTGTTCCTTTCCATTTTGGTCGTGAGCTACTGTTTATAATTTATAAGGTACTGATAACATTATCTTCTGTATGTGACACCACATACTATGTTATCTACAATATAAATTAATTGAACAACTAAAAACAAATGTAGATAATTTGACCAAATGTGATTCTTTATTCAAAATAAATGTTTACAAAAGCTTAGGTTTTCAGTATACACTCTAACAATCTCCCACTTATACTAATGACTAAGCTGCCATATCTGCTGCCATACATCTGATTCCCATCCCCTCCACATGCCGATCGAAAGCTTTTACTGGAAGGGCCTTAGTGAAAGGATCTGCCAGGTTATCTGATGATGCAATCTTGGCGATGGCAACTTCTCCTCGCTTCACGATATCTCGTATCAGGTGGTACTTGTGCTCTATATGTTTACTTGCCTTATGGGCTTGTGGTTCCTTCGAGTTTGTAACTGCACCGCTATTATCACAATAAATTGTGATGATTTTGGGTAAACCAGGAATCACATCTAAGTCCATTAGAAAGTTCCTGAGTCATACTGCTTCTTTAGCTGCCTCAGAGGTGCTACATACTCAGCTTCCATGATTGAGTCTGAAACGCATTTCTACTTAACACTCCTCCATGCAATGGCTCCACCTCCTAAAGTAAACACATAGCCTGATGTAGACTTACTGTTGTCCCTATCCGATTGGAAATTTGAATCCGTGTAACCCACAGGGAGCAAATCATCTGTTTGGTAAACTAGCATATAATCTCTAGTCCTTCTCAGGTACTTTAATATATGCTTTACCTCAGTCCAATGTCCTTGTCCAGGGTTACTCTGATATCTGCTAACCATGCTCACGGTAAAACAGATATCAGGTCTCGTACACAGCATTGTATACATAAGGCTTCCTACTGCCGAAGCATAAGGAACTGCTTTCATGTCCTCTATCTCCTTTGATGTCTTCGGAGACATCTCTTTAGATAGAGCTACTCTATGCCTAAAAGGTAAGAAACCTTTCTTGGAATTCTACTTACTAAAATGAGCAAGGATTGTATCTATATATGAAGCTTGGGATAGACACAACATTCTTTTCTTGTGATCCCTTATAACTTTGATCCCAAGAATGCGTGCACAATCTCCTAATTCCTTCATATCAAATTGTTTGGACAACCATACCCTTACATCTGATAATACCTTGACATTGTTACCAATTAACAAAATATCATCTACTTATAGTACAAGAAATACCACCACGTTTTCGTTACACTTCTTGTATACACAAGACTCATCCGGACACTGAATAAATCCATATGACTGGATTACTTCATTAAACCGACTGTTCCAAGACCTTGAAGCTTGCTTCAGTCCATAAATGGACCGATTGAGCTTGCACACTAGATGCTCTTTGCCTTTTTTAATGAACCCTTCTGGTTGCTTCATATGGATGTTTTCTTCAAGACTTCCATTAAGCAAAGCTGTCTTGACATCCATTTGTCAAATCTCATAATCCATATGAGCGGCAATGGATAAGAGTATCCGGATAGACTTAAGCATGGCTACCGGTGAAAAGGTCTTCTCATAATCGATTCCCTCTTTCTGAGTGTACCCTTTCGCAACAAGCCTAGGTTTGAAGGTTTCTACCTTCCCGTTTGTCCCTCTTTTCCTTTTGTAGATCCACTTGCATCTAACGGCTTTTACACCATCAGGTGGTTCTACAAGCTCCCAGACCTTATTAGAGTACATAGACTCTATTTCGGAATTCATTGCCTTTTACCAAGATACTGCATCTATATCTTGGAGTGCTTCGTCATATGTTCGGGGATCAGGTTCATGTTTACCCGGGATCAAGTCCGAAGACTCTCCCAAAATCATGAATCTCTCAGGTTCCCTCACAACTCTCCCACTACGACGAGGCACTGTCTGTGGTTGTGTATCATGTGTGACACGTGTTGCAATCTCTTGTAGTACTTCATCTTGTACTGTTGGTACTAAAGTAGACATATCCTCTCTAAGTTCTTCTAGAATAACTTTGCTACTAGGCTTGTGATCCATTATATAGTCTTCTTCTAAAAACTGGGTATTGGTGCTAACAATGACCTTCTGGTCTTTAGGACTATAAAATAAACCACCTTTCGTTCCTTTGGGATAACCCACAAACACGAAAACTTCTATACGAGATTCTAACTTATCAGCATCTGGTTTCAGCACATGTGCTGGACTACCCCAAATCCGAATATGTCTTAGACTGGGTTTTCGCCCATTTCACAATTCTGTGGGAGTAGAAGATACTGATTTAGAAGGTACTAAGTTCAGAATGTGCGATGCCGTTTCCAAAGCGTATCCCCAAAACGAATTTGGTAATTCTAAATAACTCATCATTGATCTAACCATCACCATAAGAGTCCTATTCCTTCGTTCTGTCACACCATTCTATTGGGGTGTACCAGGTGCGGACAATTGGGATTGAATCCCGGCCTCTGATAAGTAATTCCTAAACTCTCCTAAGAGGTATTCGCCACCACGATCAGATCGTAGTGTCTTGATACTTTTACCTAGTCGTTTCTCCACATCAACCTTGTACTCTTTGAACTTATCAAAACACTCGGACTTGCGGCGCATTAGGTAAATGTATCCGTATCTTGAATAATCATCTATAAAAGAGACAAAATATTCAAAACCACCTCTCGCCTTGATAGACATAGGACCACACAAATCAGAATGAACCAATTCTAACACTTCTTTGGCTCTATACCCCTTGGGCTTTAAAGGCCTCTTGGTCATTTTACCTTCCAAGCAAGATTCACAAGTTGGAAAATTTTCCAACTCTAATGAACCCAAGAGTCCATCGGCTATAAGCCTTTGAATCCTACTTAAGTTAATATGACCAAGCCTTAGATGCCAAAGATATGTTTGGTTCATTTCCGAAGGTTGTTTTCTCTTATTAGTGTTAGAAGATGTGTTATAAATTTCCATATTTTGCTTTGTGGGAGAAATTGGATTTAAAGTATATAAATTGTCAACTAATGCACCAGAACAGATAATCACTTTATTTCTCTTTATAACTACATTGTTATTAAAAGAAGCAGAATATCCATCAAAATACAGTTTAGAAACTGAAATTAAATTCTTTCTAAAACTAGGTACATAAAGACAATTTCTTAAAACCAATTTTCTATTTCAATCAAAAGATAAGTAGACGTCTCCCACTGCAACAGCCGCCGCCTTAGTAGCATTGCCCATGTAGACGGTTATCTCTCCTTCATATAGTCGTCGGGTTTCCTGGAACCCCTGCAAAGAATTGCAGACATGATTAGTGGCTCCTGTATCTACACACCAGGTGCTGGTAGATAACACCGCTAAACATGTTTCAACAACCAGAGCATGAGATATACCTTTGTTGTTTTGATTCCTACGAGGATAGTCCACCTTCCAATGCCCTGACTGCTTGCAGATGAAGCACTTTCCCTTCGGCTTCTTCACTCCAGCTTTAGCTCCTGTACTTTGAGATTTATTCACCTTCTTTACTGAGCTAACTTGTTTCTTCTTCTTCTTTCCTTTCTGTTTATAAGTAGAACCATTTTCAGCATAGTGAATTTGAGAATTATGACGAAACAAACCTTCTGCTGCCTGAAGTTCTGTCAGTAGTTTTGCCAATGAATATACCCTTTTATTCATATTGTAATTCAGGTGGAATTGCTCCAAACTTCTAGGTAGCGTTTAGAGGATCATATCGATCTGGGTTTCCCCATCAATTTCTCCTCCAAGGATTTGTATTTCATTCAGATAAGCCATCATCTTTAGGATATGATCCCTCACAGGAGT
Source organism: Zingiber officinale (assembly GCF_018446385.1). Classification (NCBI taxonomy): domain Eukaryota; kingdom Viridiplantae; phylum Streptophyta; class Magnoliopsida; order Zingiberales; family Zingiberaceae; genus Zingiber; species Zingiber officinale. Next base: position 129,058,341 of record NC_055994.1, read on the forward strand.
ACCCTCTTACATGGTGGTCCTCATTATCTTTATCATGGCTTCTTGCCTAGAGGCCCGATCCTGGTGACCAAAGAGTTCCTTGAGATTGTTCATAATATCATAGGCTCTTGGTAAATCTTGATGTTGATGTTGCAATACATTTGACATTGAAGCCAAAATGTAACACCGCGCCATCTCATATGCTTTTACCCATTTCCTATGATACTCAATTTCCTCTTGGGTAGATTCAGCATTGGGTGTATCAGGGCAAGGCTCAGTCAGTACAAACTTATAACTTTCAACAGTAAGAACAATGTCCAAGTTCCTTTTCCAATCTATGTAGTTAGGACCAGTAAGTCTGTTATCTTTTAGTATGATGGCCAGTGGGTTGAAAGTCATCCTAAGAATCACAAATAACTTTTGGTCAGAACTCTAAATTTAGAATAATATTGATTCCTCAAACAATACTATTTTAAATTAACCAACACCTCAAAACACCGTGAATTTTGTATGCCACGATAATGTGGACGTATACAAATTCAACATTTGTAAAAGGAGGGTTTAACCCATTAATTTTATTATTTTGTCAACCTAACTTTTTGACAAATAAAATTAATAGTTGGTTTCCTTTGGTCACACGAATAATAGCAGTGACTCTGATGGGGAGGATACTATTAGACGTGCCTAAGTGTATACCATTACTTGACACTAAGTCCATTAATAAGATTGTGCCCCTTCCGATGGGGAAGATCACACGCTCTTAATTAACTTCCTATAGTTATCCAAAATGGAAGTTTGTTCTAGTGATCCACAAACAAACTCATACGATATGGAGGAAGACACTCAGAGCCAACGCGCAAGTTTGTTTGCATCACTTACAAACCAATAATGGAGACCAAGGGATTTATTTAAAATCCCTCTCCCACTTAGTTATTTAAAATGAGAAATTTTGACTATGCTAGCCTACTAAACATGTATACTAACATGCACATGTTGGTGCGGGTAGCACTAACGGTCTAACCTAGGTTTTGATGAATGACAAATAGGTTAAGTTAGTTTTGTTGTTGTATGACACTTTGATCGAGTGTGCAGGAGAAGTCCAGACAGGTCGACGGGCTGACCGGATGTCTGGCACGAAGTCCATCTAGGTCGACGGGCTGACTGGATAGCTGGCGAGAAGTCCAAGCGGGTCGACGGGCTGACCGGACGCTTGGCAAGAAGTCCAGCTAGGTCGACGGGCTGACCGGATAGTTGGGGAAAGGTCCAGACGGGTCGAAGGGCTGACCGGACGTCTGGCAGGTAAGTAAGGTAAGTTACTGGAGGGGAGTGATTGCGAGGACGCGTTCCCGGGAAGGGAACATTAGGCGTCGATCCGGCTTAGATCCATTTCGGATATCTAAGTCGAGATCGTGACTAGATTCCGGTCTCGGAAAGACGGAATCTAAGTCATACTTTTTCTGTTAATTCATTGTGCTAACAATCTGTGTTGCAGGGTATATTTTGCCTCGGACTAACCTTGTTTTGCAGGAGAAGGAATCTTTGGGAAAAGGTGGTCCGGACGCCCGGAGGCAAGTTTTATCCTCTGCGTCGCCTCGCCACGTGGAGCATCCTGACTGGACTTGCCACGTCGCACCAGGGCGCCCGGAAGGGATCCAGGCGCCCGGAGCAGCATATAAAAGAAGCCCCAGGGGTGGAGCTTCTCAACAACAAGAACATCTCTCAGAATTCCCAGATTGCTTTGCTGCTCTGTGCTCCAGTGACGCTAACAAAGCTCCGACAACGCGCCCTTGCTCCTTAAGTTTTCTTTTCTGTCGGTACAGCTTTGTGCTTTGTTTCATTAGCATTTCTTGTACTCTTTTTGTAATCACATTCGAATTGCTAGTGATTGCCCAACGAAAGTGGTCAAGGACCACGGGCCTTCGAGTAGGAGTCGTCACAGGCTCCGAACGAAGTAAAATCAATTGTGTTCATTTACTTTTCCGCTGCGTACTTTTACACTCGAGTTTTCGAATCGATATTCACCCCCCCCCCTCTATCGAACGATCACGGTCCTACAAGTGGTATCAGAGCAGGTACCGCTCTGATTTGGTGCAACCACCAATCAGACAGGGGGTGAAAAATTAATTTTTTTCAGTTTTCAGTTTTACGTTTAATTTCAAACTGGTATTATTACCTGTTTTGAATTTTTTTTTTTTGCAATTAAATCTAAATTGGTGCAACACCAATTTAGATACTTCTATTATTTTTTCTTCTGCACTACTAATCCAAGACCAAGTCTTGGGATTTTTTTTCTTTTCTTTCTTCTGTGCGCAGGACTAAAATGTCTCAGACAGAAGGATTCAACACGGTACGACCTCCACTCTTCAATGGGGACGATTTTCCGTACTGGAAGAAGCGCATGGAGGTTTACCTCAAAACAGACTTCGACCAGTGGATGAGCGTTACGAGACCCTATAAAATTCCAGCGGACAACTCCGGGAATATACTGGATCCTGAAGACTGGACAGCAGATTTGAAGAAAAAGGCGTCAACAGAAAATAAAGCGATCAACACTCTACAGTGCGGATTAACAAGAGAAGAACTGAACAGAGTCGGTTCACACAAAAACGCTAAAGAGCTGTGGGACAAATTGATCGAGCTGCACGAGGGAATGAGCGACGCCAAGGTAACAAAACGAGACCTACTTTTAAATAAAATTCTTAATATAAAAATGCAAGAAGGTGAAACGGCGAATCAGCTCCACGCGAGGATCAAGGACATCCTCAACGGGCTTCATGCGATAGGCCACCAGATGGAAAATAGAGACTTAATAAGGTACACATTAAATGCTTTTCCACGTAATAGTTTGTGGGCATCAATCGTAGATGCCTACAAAATTTCTAAAAATCTTTCTAAGCTAAAATTAGACGAGCTTTTCTGTGAATTAGAATTACATGAACAAACTAATGCTGGAGCCGAGAAAGGTATAGCTTTATTTGCAGGTTCCTCCAAAGAAAAGAAGAGCAAGCTTGAACATGAAGAAGATTCCGACCAAGACTCTGAAGACGAAGAACACCTAGTGAACTTGGTAAGAAAAATGTTCACCGGGAGAAAAAGGAACTTCAGCAAGAAGGACTTTCAAAAGATCAGTTCTCCCACGGAACAGAAGAACGTGACCTGTTTCGGATGCAACAAAAGGGGGCACTACAAGAACGAGTGTCCAAGACTGAAGATTGACAAACCGAAATAGACCAAAAAGAAGGCTCTCAAAGCAACGTGGGACGACTCCTCCTCGAGCGAATCAGAAGCAGAAGATCAGAAGCACCAGAGTCACCTCGTGCTGATGGCCCGCGAAGCTGAAACGGAAGACGAATCGGAAGACGGGTCCGAACCCGAATCGAGCCACGAGTCCGTACTCGTTTCCAAAGGTTTCGAAGAGGTATATCTGAACCTAAATCGTAAATTTTTTAAAATTATTTCTTGTTTGAATAATAAATTGATTAAACTAGAAAATGAAAACAAATCACTTCTTGAGGAAAATCAAGACCTCAAGGAACAAATAAAAAATTCAAATCCAACTCAAGATATAACACTTGAGGAGAAAAATTTATCATTAAAAAATGAAATAAATAATTTAAAAGGGATGTTAGAAAAATTCACAACAAGATCAAAAAATCTAGACTTAATCCTAAATAATCAAAAAGCATGCTATAATAAAACTGGACTAGGATATAAGTCGAATTCAAATAAAACCTTAAAATCATTAATAACCCAATACAAATCAACCAATCTAGCTTGGGTTCCGAAAGCGTGCTTAACCACGCAAATAGGACTTAATCAATATTATATACCTAAAGAAAAAATACATTATATAAAATCAAGTAAACCAAACCAAAATCCAAAATCCAAACCTAAATCAAATTCAAAATCTAAACACTTTAAAAATCAACAAAATTATCACCAAGTTAACTATAACTATAAAAGGAATCGACACAAACCTAAAACCAAAATTTAAATTAATGGCCAATAATTCAGGGGGAGGCTCCAGAATAGCTGACACCTCCAAAACTAAATTACCCGACAGGGTAACCTAAACAAACTAACCCGGCAGGGTAATTAGGACTAGTTAAAAGAGACCAAGTTTAACTTGAATCATGGTACTGGTGAAGTTTTTGGATGATAGTACGTTAGGGAAACTTGGGCATCGCATGTCTAGAAAGATATGGTTTCGATCTAGTGCATTTGGCCAAGTGGAACTGACCGAAGCTACCCTTAAATGAATCCTAACCAGTTAGACCAAGGTTTAGTACTAAGCTCCGTGGATAGGACTATTCGGAAAACCTCGAAAGGTTGGTTACTACTAATGACGTCCATGTGACTCACCAAGCTTAGAAGTTTATCCGAAGATTGCCTATTTGTGGAGACCAAAGCTAAATCTGAATCTAACACAAGTTAAACCAAAACTCCATAATTAAAAATCCAATTTCATCTCACAAAATCATAGGATTCCTTGATTGATAATATAGATCGGGTGAGATGAATAAGGCTTAAATTTGTTTAATTAAAATTAATTTCAAGATTTTAATCTTAAAAATTAATCTCAAAATTTTAATTTTAATCTTAAAAATTAATTTCAAAATTTTATTTTAAACTTAAAAATTAATTTCAAAATTTTAATTTTAAACTTAAAAATTAATTTCAACATTTTAATTTTAAACTTAAAAATTAATTTCAAAATTTTAATTTTAAACTTAAAAATTAATTTCAAAATTTTAATTTTAAACTTAAAAATTAATTTCAAAATTTTAATTTTAAACTTAAAAATTATTTTCAAAACTTAAAAATTAATTTCAAAATTTTAATTTTAAAACTTAAAAACTAATTTCAAAATTTTAATTTTAAAACTTAAAAATTAATTTCAAACCTAATCTCTAAACTTTAAAAAAAAAAAAAAAAGGCTGGCGCCCCTGGTATTCACTTCCGGGGCACCCGGGAGGGAATCCGGGCGCCCCGCCTCAAATCAACTCCGGGCGCCCGGAATGGCTCCAGGCGCCCGGAGCTCCCTATAAATAAGGGGCAGCGGGCGCCCCCAATCCTTGCCCCACAAAATCTTAACTTTTGCTAAGGTTCACTCCGAACCTCAGTGCGAGAGTAGTTTAAATCAAAATTTTCTTGCGGTCAAGACGTTGCTGCGATTCAACCGAGGTCGTCAGATCTATATTTGTCGATGGCTCCTCGGTAAATCTTCTTCCCCTATCTGAAAATTTATTAGAATTTGTCTTCTCAATTTTTTTTTAGAATATTTTTTTATATACAGTAGGAAATGAACAAATACTGGTGCTGGACCCTCCAATGCTAGTACTGACCCTAGGTTTCCCACAGACGAACTTAGACTTAGATTTGAGTCAACCATTTATATGGCCATTAGGACTAAATGCATAGATAGATCATTCTTTTTGGTTTCTTGTGCTCCTGTTATGGAGGTTATAAACTACTATAACCTACGAAACCTTGTTGAATGCACTAGTCCTGTAAACATAAGTCTGTGTGCTGAATTTTGCAATAACCTAGTGAAAGTAGACGATCTCACCTATACCACTAGGGCAGCGGGTACTGATATCACGTTTTCCCCTACGACTATCCGAGAGTTTTTAGAGTTACGTCCATCTACTTGTCCTTTCTTGTGCTATCCTCCCAGGGATCTACCATTCGGAGATCCCTACTCACATATTACTCTCGATACGATTTATTCGTATTTTTTTGGGGGAGAGCGAGATCCCACTGTGACCCAGTTTAGGTCGGTAGAACTTCGAGTCCAGGACTACGCTTTTTATAGGGTCTTAGTCTTTTGCATTTTACCACTGACTACTCGGAACATCGCTGTGATGCGCCCATTCCATTCATTTTTACTCTATGCCCTGAGTCATAGGTTAGATATTGACATCAACCTACATATCTTCTCCACCATTATCTACTCGGCTGGATACGTGACAGATAGACGAGTCCACATGCCGTTCTGTCACATTCTGACAGCATATATGTCCTCATTGCACATTGATGTCACCAGAGGAGACATTCGCTATATGACTGAGTTTGACGTCATAAAAGCCAGGAACTTTTCTCTGGCTGGTATCCACATAGATGAGGGCGATGGTACCATGTCTTGGCGGAGGGGGGCACAGCACCAGCACGACTCAGGCGCACAGGGGGAGGCCGAGCAGGATGAGTTCATGCTTGCACTGTTTCCGGAGGAGGCTGTTCCACCTCCACCACCAGCTCGAGCACCACGTCACGCACCACGCACTCTAACCGACCGCATGACTGGCCTAGAGAGGGCCATGGCCAGTCTCCAGCAGGAGAACTCTGACTTTCAGCGTGACATGCGACGAGAGGTCTCCGAGTTACGAGCTGACGGACAGACTCGACACACGGAGCTGATGACACTACTTCGTTCCTGGTGATCTGGACCACCCCCTTCCTCATCTCAGTAGCTCTAGTTGTGACACTTCAGACATTTACATCACTTGTAGTATACTTATTGATCTATCTAGTGTTGTTTCTGGTATGAATTGAGCATGTTCAATCTTAATAGACTAGAAGTTTCAAATTTCAAAAAAAACATTTTCAAAAATAATTGTTTTCAAATTATAAGTTAAACTTGTTTGTTTTCAAAACTTTCCATTTTTAGATTTTCAAAAACAGTTTTGGCCTTAGACTAGTTTTGAATCCTTAGAAAGCATGTACCCATAGGACTAGTTTTTGAGCATCTCACCAACATCTTAGGTTTACCTTGCTTGTGTTTGACAAACATAGAAAGGGGTGAGATGCATAGGCCAACTGTCTGGATTTAAGATGCTTATTTCAGTGCATCGACATAAGTCTGGACGTTAAATACAAATCAGACATTAATCATATTAAGTTCATCAGTCAAGTCAAACACTGACTGCTTATAATCAACTTAATCAGACTAACCAAGTGAAAGCTACTATCTTCTGATAGTTAGTTAGTACCTAATTGGTTAGACAGCTGTTTAATTTTAAGTGTCAAGTTCAGGGGGAGAAATTAATTAAAATTTTGTATATTTTTGTAGATCTATTTTAAAACTAACTTATTTTTGAACACCAGTTTTCAAAAAGTTAAAATTAACTGAGTGTTTGAAAAATTAGAAGTTTAAAAATCCCACCTAATTTTTAAACTTGAAAATTATTACAAATTTAAACTTATTCAGTTTTGTTTTATCAAATTAGCCTTAACAAATTTATTTTGGCTAAAATTTTACTTGTTTTTTAAAAAAATTAAAAATTTTGCTTTGTTTTAAAAAATCAAATTTGAAAACTAACTTAGTGTTTGAAAATTGAAATTTGAAAATTAGAGTTTACCTTTTGAAAAGTAAATGCTACTTAAAACCTAAATTTGAAAAACCTGATTTGAAAAATTTTACACGTTTGAAAAGTTAAACTTGATTAACTTTAAACTTATACTTTTTAAATTCAACTTGAATCCCCCAAGTCAACTTGACTATCTTTTTAACTTGGTTTTAAAAATTATACTTTTATCAGTATCTTTGAATTTTGAATCAAACTTAGATATTTTCCAAAATTAGCTGTTTCTTAAATTAACAAATTTTTATAGTAACTCTACACTATGCTTGTTTACCCTTGCCTATTTTTGCTGAATGCCACAGGGGGAGGGTTAGGTGGTTAAGTTAGCTAAACCAAATTGGCTAAACCAAATTGAAAACACTAAAACTAACTTTAAAAACCATGTACCTATTTTATTTATTTTTGCGTCTTTTCACTAACTTAACCAGGTTGTCATTCCATCAAAAAGGGGGAGATTGTTGGTGCGGGTAGCACTAACGGTCTAACCTAGGTTTTGATGAATGACAAATAGGTTAAGTTAGTTTTGTTGTTGTATGACACTTTGATCGAGTGTGCAGGAGAAGTCCAGGCAGGTCGACGGGCTGACCGGATGTCTGGCACGAAGTCCAGCTAGGTCGACGGGCTGACCGGATAGCTGGCGAGAAGTCCAAGCGGGTCGACGGGCTGACCAGATGCTTGGCAAGAAGTCCAGCTAGGTCGACGGGCTGACCGGATAGCTGGCGAAAGGTCCAGACGGGTCGAAGGGCTGACCAAACGTCTGGCAGGTAAGTAAGGTAAGTCACTGGAGGGGAGTGATTGCGAGGACTGTTCGCTCTCCGCAAGTGTACGGAAATGTCGCAAGTAATATAAAAGATTATCGTATCCACAGGGACTGGAATAAGCACTAGAAATGTCTCAATGCGAATTAGCTAAACGACTATCCAATCGTTTCAAAAGCAAAGTAAAGGTAAACAAACCTAATCTTAAAGATCAACAAACAAGAGTTTAGTGTTTTGGGTTATGATAAAAGGAGATTCTAGGAGTCTCGGTTTCTTTGTAAGATTTCTTGAATGTAAATGGTTCACCAATTCTTATCCCTCAATTGCCAAACATGTAGAAAGTTGCCGGTTCCCTCTTGCAATAGACAACCGGCTAAGGACTGAGAAATGTATCTAAATAGGATTAATTAGACATGAACTGTAACAACCACCCTTCTTACTACTACTACTCTCTAAGGATGACCGTTACTTAACTACTAACTCTACTTAACCGGTATGATTAAATATCACATGGAAACCCTACCAAAAAATTTCGGCAGAGTCTCCCCAGTACCGGTGACCAAATCTATAATACAAACATAGTATACGCTGCCACAGACGGCTGAAACATATTTTCCTCACAACCACGCAGTAATAAATCAACAGAAAGAAAGAAACTACTCTAGCAATAGCAACAACTATACTACTCCAACTCATAATAAAAGAAAACTAATTACAAATGCGGAATAAACTTAATTACAGTCTCAACCCATAATAACACTTAAAAGAGAACTAAAAGAACTAAACAGAAAAGTCTTGGCAATTTGCCAGCTCATTCTGGATCTCTCCATAGTCCAGTCACCACACACCTTCATCACCACCACCATCCTGTCGTCTCCCTTCATATCTTAGCTTTTCCTTAATCTGCGGTAGGAGGAAAGAAAACAAAAGATCTATAAGCGAAAACGCTTAGTAAGTACTAATCTATCTCACAAAAACTCGAAGTGCATAAAAAGAATGCAACAATACTAAAACTGGAATGCTAAAAGCAAAGCTGCATGTACTCATGGTATACAGAAATAAAACTGAATACTAAACATGCTCACTAACTGACAGGAAAGTAATGAAACTACTACTGTAGGCTTAGAATTAAAGAACTAAACTTTTATTGATTCTAAGCATAAACTTGTTTCATTTCCTTATATCTTTATACCAGAAATTAATCTTTTAATTTCTCTTTCACTTTCTTTTTCTTTTTCTTCTTACTTTTCTTATACTAGAAATTAATCTTTTAATTTCTCTTTCACTTTCTTCTTCTTCTTGTTCTTCTTACTTTACCTTTTCTTTTCTTTTCTTAACTTTTCTTTTCTTTGGGCCCAGGCTTAGTACCATCTCATGCGCGTTCCCTAATAGGTTGGGGTTGCGAGCCACCAATCCTAAAAGAGCAGACCTCGGTCTACCAGGGCCAAGACCTCGAAAATGGTCACCTGGATTTGTTTAACGACAAGCTCTTGGATGTCGGGTACTAGCCTCTTGCTTTACTTACTTGTTATCTTTCTTATTCTGATATTAAAAATGCCCTGGCATTTAATTAAGCTTTAGTGTTCTTTTAATCCTAAACTACTTCCAGAAAAATGGTTTCAGGAATTCTAAAACATGGTAGTAGCATGGGAGTAAACTAATTTCAATCATACTGTAAATATAGGCAAAGAATGCTACTTTAGTGATTCCAATCATGCTGTAAATATAGGCAAAGAATGCTACTTTAGTGATTCCAAACATGCTGTAATATAGGCAAAGAATGCTACTTTAGTGATTCCAATCATGCTGTAAATATAGGCAAAGAAAGCTAACTTAGACTTTCTAAACATGCTGTGATAAAAGCAAAAGAAAGCTGATCTAACCTTACTAATCATGCTACAAAATAAAGCAAAAAAGAAAACTAATTTGATCTTGCTAATCATGCTACAAAATGGAGCAAAAGGAAGTGACTTTAAACTTTCTATACATGGTGTAAAGTAGGGCAAAATAAACTAACTCTGAACTGTTATAACAAGGTTATTCTTGCCCTTAAAACAGTAACAAATAATCTATCCAAGCTTACTAGTATACTAAGTTGTGCATGCTCATTTAGTGGCAAGGGAAACTCAATCAGCATACTACTACATGCTATAATCCTTAACATAATTGGAAATAAGCACCTTTTATGGAAACCGAGATATAAGAAGGGATACTGCTGTTATCAAACATCTACGCATGATATACTAAAGCATGTATCACTAAAATCTACTCATGTTGATTTATCTCCAATTAAGCAAAGTATAAGGAAAGGTTGCTTCAAATGACAGTAAGGATGTATTCTGCACTTACTAACATAACAATAAAACTGCTCGAGTTTATAAACTAAACAAGCAACCAAATTTGCACTTGCTAATAGGAAAAACATAATCCGGTTCTGCATTCATTTTCTTTGTATAAGGTCAGATTCAACTTACTGTAAAGCTAAAACAAGCATAAACATCAAAATTCACAACTTAACTCCTTTCTTGTAAGGCAACTCTAAATTCCCCAATTCTATTGCATCCGATTGACACAAAACAAGAAGTGTTATGAACTTGTTCTAAGATCCCTAACCTCATCATCTCCCACAGCCCAAAATCTGTAGCCATCCAAAACATAGTCCTCTCGGAACTGAGGCACAGCAAAACCCGAAACAATCACCTCATGGCAGCAAACCCTAACATCATAATTCTCTACTAATAAAGTTCTGGAAAAAAACCAAATGAAGCAATTCTTCCCAGAATAGATGGCACGGTAGAAAACCAGAACTCATCCCTATGCTTTCTTTGAAGATCACGGCAAATTCAAAAACAAAGAGAAACAAAGCCGGAAACAACTCCTACCGCAGGTGAGTAGTACTTACAGACGGTTTCTTGGACTTAACAACCGAGAAGAGGAAGAAGGGGCGGCTAGGGTTTCGGGTGGAGCTCGAAATTTCGATCTCCTCTTGTGCTCGCGGGCTCTCTTCGACGGGAGGAACTCGGATCCGCAAGATTCGCCGGAAGAAGCCTTCGCCGGCCGCCGGAAGGAAGCTCCAAAGTGCTGCGTTTCCGCCCGAGACCAGCGACGCCGACGCACGAAGAGGAAGAAGGGAATTAGGGTTCGGGGAAAGAAATTAACCCTTTATAACCCTTGGTTTAATTCGATTCCAACTATGGCTTATATATACTTTATTCCCTACTTAGTTAACAAAGCCCGTGTAGCTCAGTTGGTTGGGCCGTGTCTAGTTGGGTCAGTCTGCCCCGAGGTCGTGGGTTCGAACCTCGCCTTCCACAGTTTTTGTCAAGCTTTCTTTCTTTTTGTAACCTACTAAACGACCTCCAAAAATTACGTAAAAATACTCTAAAAATTCCTAAAAATCTCTAGAATATTTTAAAAGTATTTCCAAATATTTTTATGGACTTTAAAAACTCGAAATAGGAAAAATTGGGTCGTTACAATCCCCCATACCTTATAAAAAGTTCGTCCTCGAACTTAGAATAGCTCTGAATACTTCTGTCTCATACTGTCCTCACGCTCCCTAGTGACTTCCTCGTGCTTCTGGTTCTACCAGATGACCTTCACTAGTGGTACTTCTTTATTTCTTAGTCTCTTGACTGCTCTGTCCACTATCTGTGTAGGTCTGCTCTCATAACTAAGATCCTCTTGGATCTGCACTGACTGAGGCTGAATCACTTGGCTCGGGTCGTGGAGACACTTCTTTAGCATGGAGACATGAAATACATTGTGTATTGCTGACATGTCTTGTGGCAAGTCTAGCCTGTAAGCTACTTTCCCAATCCTCTCTGTGATCAGGTAAGGTCCTACATAGCGAGGACTTAATTTTCCCTTCTTGTCAAATCTCATCACTCCCTTCATAGGAGCGACCTTGAGGAAAACTGAATCTCCTACTTGGAATTCCAATGGCCTATGGCATGTGTCATCATAACTCTTCTGTCTGCTCTGGGCAGTCTCAATTCTCTGTCTGATCTTCCAGATCGCCTGGGTGGTCTCGTCTATTAGCTCTGTCTGAATACCCAACTCTGCTTCCATCTCTTTTCTCTCTCTCCTGCTTCTCGACAGAATATGGGTGATCTGCATTTCCTGCCATATAGTGCTTCATAAGGTGCCATCTTGATGGTGGCCTGATAGCTATTGTTGTAAGTGAATTCAGCTAAGCACAAATACTTGCACCAACTTCCTTTGAAATCTAGCGCACAAGCTCTGAGCATGTCTTCTAAAATCTGATTCACTCGCTCTGTCTGTCCATCAGTCTGTGGATGAAAAGCTGTGCTGAACTTGAGTTTGGTGCCTAGTGCATTCTGAACGCACTTCCAAAAGTGTGAGGTGAAGCACCCATATCTATCAGAAATGATATATTTAGGAACTCCATGAAGTCTGACTACCTCTTTAACATATAGCTGGACCAACTGCTCTATAGAGTGGGACATCTTGATGGCTAGGAAGTGAGCAGACTTGGTCAATCGATCTACTATTACCCATATTGCATCATATCCATTGGTGGTTCTTGGAAGACCTGTTATGAAGTCCATGGATATATCTTCCCATTTCCATTCTGGTATCGGAAGAGGCTGAAGAACTCCTCCTGGTCTCTGGTGTTCTGCTTTGACTCTCTGGCATGTCAAGCAGGTACTGACATACTTAGCTACATCTCTTTTGAGTCCAGACCACCAGAACCTCTGTTTCAAATCTTGATACATCTTGGTAGAACCAGGATACATGGAATAAGGTGTACTATAAGTTTCTTCTAAAATCTTCTTTCTCAGCTCTTCATCATTGGGAACACTAAGGCGACTTCCCTGATAAAGAATTCCACTATCTGATACTCGAAATTTTGAATTTCCTTCTTCTTGTATCCCTTGCTTGATCTTTTGGATATCTGGATCTTCACTTTGCTTCTTCTGTATATCCTCCAGCAGGGTTAACTCTAGAGTCAATGCAGAGAGTTGCCCATAAATAATTTCAAGTCCGAAACCTGACAACTCCTTCTGCAGTGGTAGAGCTAATGATGACAAGGACATCAAGGATGCACTGGATTTTCTGCTTAGTGCATCTGCCACTTTATTAGCTTTACCTGGATGGTAGAGGATTTCACAGTCATAACCTTTGACCAACTCTAGCCACCTACGCTGTCTCATGTTTAAGTCCTTCTGAGTGAAGAAGTACTTAAGACTCTGATGGTCTGTGAAGATTCTGCACTGGACTCCATACAGGTAATATCGCCAGAGTTTCAGTGCAAAGACCATAGTTGCCAGCTCAAGATCATGAGTGGGGTAGTTCTTCTCGTAGTCTTTGAGTTGCCTGGAAGCATATGCTATAACTTTTCCTTCTTTCATGAGTACAGCTCCTAGGCCCATTTTGGAAGCATCACTGTAGATGTCAAAACTCTTGTCACTCTCTGGAACTGTCAGAATGGGAGCACTGGTCAGTCTCTTCTTTAGCTCTTGGAAACTCTGCTCACATTTATTTGACCATTCAAACTTCTTGTTCTTTCTGGTGAGGGCTGTTAGTGGAGAGGCTATCCTGGAAAAGTCCTCCACGAACTTCCTGTAGTACCCAGCTAAACCAAGGAAGCTTCTGATCTCTCTGACGTTCTTGGGTCTACTCCAGTTGTTGACCGCTTCCACTTTGGCTGGATCCACTTGAATACCTTCTTTAGAAATATTGTGACCTAAAAATGCCACCTGATTTAACCAGAACTCGCACTTTGAGAATTTAGCATAAAGTTGCTTTTGCTGCAGAGTCTGCAGTACCATTCTCAAGTGCGTGTCATGTTCCTCTGGGGTCCTTCAATAGACCAGAATGTCGTCGATGAATACGATGACAAATTTGTCAAGATATTCTCTGAACACTTTGTTCATTAAGTGCATGAAGACCGCAGGTGCATTGGTCACTCCAAAAGGCATAACTACAAACTCGTAATGTCCATATCTGGTTCTGAATGTCGTTCTGGGTATATCTATTTCTTTCACCTTTAGCTGATGGTACCCAGAGTGCAGGTCTATCTTTGAGAACACCGTTGCTCCTCTTAACTGATCAAATAAGTCATCGATCCTGGGAAGGGGGTACTTGTTCTTGATTGTCACTTGATTCAATGCTCTGTAGTCTATGCACATCCGCATTGTTCCATCTTTCTTCTTAACGAACAACTCTAGAGCTCCCCGGGATGAATGACTAGAACGAATGAAGCCTTTGTCAAGTAACTCCTGTAGTTGTTCTTGTAACTCCTTCAGCTCTGCTGGAGACATGCGATACGGAGCTTTTGAAATTGGACCGGTTCCAGGAACCAATTCAATCTCAAATCCACTCATTTATTGGGAGGTAGTCCAGGTAGATCTGCTGAGAATACTTCGGGATATTCACAGACCACCCGAACCCCCTCTTTCTTACCTTCTTTCTATTCCTCTGCACTTACTTGACTGGGGCTCCGGGCTCCCTACTGTCTTGTCTTCTATTTTGGCTGGCTTGAACTCTATAAACTCCTCATAGTGCTTGTTGGTGAAAGAACTCTTCATAGAACTCTAACTGAAAATCTGCCCAGCTCATCTGATCGGCTACTCTCTTGGTCTTTATCCTCTCCTACCACATACGAGCATCTCCAGACAGGCAGAAAGAGGCGCACTTGACCTTCTCGACTTCTGGCCAGTCAAGAAGCTCCATAGTGCTCTCCAGTGTTTTAAACCAAGCCTGAGCATCCCAGGGCTCAGTCGTGCCTGAGAATCTTCTTGGCTTTAGCTTCAGCCACTGTATCAGGGATACTTCCTATCTTCTAGGTGTTGTGACAACTTCCAGGGCAACTGATGGGACTTCAGTCACCACTGAGGTCTCCACATTAATGGTTGGGGGAGTGGGAGGAGCTGGTTTCTGATTGGCCATTAGATTGGCAATCACCTGTTGCAGTGCTCGCTACTTGTCTCTGAAGTTGAGTAACAATTTCAGAGAGAATAGGCCCAGGGGTTCTGGGCTCTTCGTTCTCCTGATCTTGGTTCTCAGTACGAACGGTACAGGAACATCCTTTTTCTTAACATCCAATTATACAAGGTAAAGGTTTGATATCTTACTTTAACCCTTCTAATCATACATAAATACGAATAGAGACAAGGGAAACTAAATCTTCTATCTTACTTTAGTACTCAAAAAAATAAGTACTCTATACTGCAATTAATAATAAGAAAAGCAGAATAAAGAAAGGATTTAAATACTTTCTTACTTGGAGACGGCGAGGATGATGCTGATGTGTGTGTGATGCTGGAGAATGGAACACTGCTCTGATACCAACTGTAACAACCACCCTTCTTACTACTACTACTCTCTAAGGATGACCGTTACTTAACTACTAACTCTACTTAACCGGTATGATTAAATATCACATGGAAACCCTACTGAAAAATTTCGGCAGAGTCTCCCCTGTACCGGTGACCAAATCTATAATACAAACATAGTATACGCAGCCACAGACTGCTGGAACATATTTTCCTCACAACCACGCAGTAATAAATCAACAGAAAGAAAGAAACTACTCTAGCAATAGCAACAACTATACTACTCCAACTCATAATAAAAGAAAACTAATTACAAATGCGGAATAAACTTAATTACAGTCTCAACCCATAATAACACTTAAAAGAGAACTAAAAGAACTAAACAGAAAAGTCTTGGCAATTTGCCAGCTCATTCTGGATCTCTCCATAGTCCAGTCACCACACACCTTCATCACCACCACCATCCTGTCGTCTCCCTTCATATCTTAGCTTTTCCTTTATCTGCGGTAGGAGGAAAGAAAACAAAAGATCTATAAGCGAAAACGCTTAGTAAGTACTAATCTATCTCACAAAAACTCGAAGTGCATAAAAAGAATGCAACAATACTAAAACTGGAATGCTAAAAGCAAAGCTGCATGTACTCATGGTATACAGAAATAAAACTGAATACTAAACATGCTCACTAACTGACAGGAAAGTAATGAAACTACTACTGTAGGCTTAGAATTAAAGAACTAAACTTTTATTGATTCTAAGCATAAACTTGTTTCATTTCCTTATATCTTTATACCAGAAATTAATCTTTTAATTTCTCTTTCACTTTCTTTTTCTTTTTCTTCTTACTTTTCTTATACTAGAAATTAATCTTTTAATTTCTCTTTCACTTTCTTCTTCTTCTTGTTCTTCTTACTTTACCTTTTCTTTTCTTTTCTTAACTTTTCTTTTCTTTGGGCCCAGGCTTAGTACCATCTCATGCGCGTTCCCTAATAGGTTGGGGTTGCGAGCCACCAATCCTAAAAGAGCAGACCTCGGTCTACCAGGGCCAAGACCTCGGAAATGGTCACCTGGATTTGTTTAACGACAAGCTCTTGGATGTCGGGTACTAGCCTCTTGCTTTACTTACTTGTTATCTTTCTTATTCTGATATTAAAAATACCCTGGCATTTAATTAAGCTTTAGTGTTCTTTTAATCCTAAACTACTTCCAGAAAAATGGTTTCAGGAATTCTAAAACATGGTAGTAGCGTGGGAGTAAACTAATTCCAATCATACTGTAAATATAGGCAAAGAATGCTACTTTAGTGATTCCAATCATGCTGTAAATATAGGCAAAGAATGCTACTTTAGTGATTCCAAACATGCTGTAATATAGGCAAAGAATGCTACTTTAGTGATTCCAATCATGCTGTAAATATAGGCAAAGAATGCTACTTTAGTGATTCCAATCATGCTGTAAATATAGGCAAAGAAAGCTAACTTAGACTTTCTAAACATGCTGTGATAAAAGCAAAAGAAAGCTGATCTAACCTTACTAATCATGCTACAAAATAAAGCAAAAAAGAAAACTAATTTGATCTTGCTAATCATGCTACAAAATGGAGCAAAAGGAAGTGACTTTAAACTTTCTATACATGGTGTAAAGTAGGGCAAAATAAACTAACTCTGAACTGTTATAACAAGGTTATTCTTGCCCTTAAAACAGTAACAAATAATCTATCCAAGCTTACTAGTATACTAAGTTGTGCATGCTCATTTAGTGGCAAGGGGAAACTCAATCAGCATACTACTACATGCTATAATCCTTAACATAATTGGAAATAAGCACCTTTTATGGAAACCGAGATATAAGAAGGGATACTGCTGTTATCAAACATCATAAGAAGGGATACTGCTGTTATCAAACATCTACGCATGATATACTAAAGCATGTATCACTAAAATCTACTCATGTTGATTTATCTCCAATTAAGCAAAGTATAAGGAAAGGTTGCTTCAAATGACAGTAAGGATGTATTCTGCACTTACTAACATAACAATAAAACTGCTCGAGTTTATAAACTAAACAAGCAACCAAATTTGCACTTGCTAATAGGAAAAACATAATCCGGTTCTGCATTCATTTTCTTTGCATAAGGTCAGATTCAACTTACTGTAAAGCTAAAACAAGCATAAACATCAAAATTCACAACTTAACTCCTTTCTTGTAAGGCAACTCTAAATTCCCCAATTCTATTGCATCTGATTGACACAAAACAAGAAGTGTTATGAACTTGTTCTAAGATCCCTAACCTCATCATCTCCCACAGCCCAAAATCTGTAGCCATCCAAAACATAGTCCTCTCGGAACTGAGGCACAGCAAAACCCGAAACAATCACCTCATGGCAGCAAACCCTAACATCATAATTCTCTACTAATAAAGTTCTGGAAAAAAACCAAATGAAGCAATTCTTCCCAGAATAGATGGCACGGTAGAAAACCAGAACTCATCCCTATGCTTTCTTTGAAGATCACGACAAATTCAAAAACAAAGAGAAACAAAGCCGGAAACAACTCCTACCGCAGGTGAGTAGTACTTACAGACGGTTTCTTGGACTTAACAACCGAGAAGAGGAAGAAGGGGCGGCTAGGGTTTTGGGTGGAGCTCGAAATTTCGATCTCCTCTTGTGCTCGCGGGCTCTCTTCGACGGGAGGAACTCGGATCCGCAAGATTCGCCGGAAGAATCCTTCGCCGGCCGCCGGAAGGAAGCTCCAAAGTGCTGCGTTTCCGCCCGAGACCAACGACGCCGACGCACGAAGAGGAAGAAGGGAATTAGGGTTCGGGGAAAGAAATTAACCCTTTATAACCCTTGGTTTAATTCGATTCCAACTATGGCTTATATATACTTTATTCCCTACTTAGTTAACAAAGCCCGTGTAGCTCAGTTGGTTGGGCCGTGTCTAGTTGGGTCAGTCTGCCCCGAGGTCGTGGGTTCGAACCTCGCCTTCCACAGTTTTTGTCAAGCTTTCTTTCTTTTTGTAACCTACTAAACGACCTCCAAAAATTACGTAAAAATACTCTAAAAATTCCTAAAAATCTCTAGAATATTTTAAAAGTATTTCCAAATATTTTTATGGACTTTTAAAACTCGAAATAGGAAAAATTGGGTCGTTACATGAACCTACGTTGTCCTTACACAGAAGCGCACCTATTACTATGCCTTCCTCGGATATCAACATAGAAGCCCACAACTTATTAATCTATCAAGATACAAGAATCTAATCATAAAATCCATCCTACTCTCTTGAATGTTCCTATTTCCTCTTCAAGATTATCTCTCAAACGTCCTTACACGGGCTTGCACCTGTCACGTGGATCCCTCGGATGATCGAGTGAGAGTTTATCTTTACAAAGTCCATAAGAAATCCAAACAATCAATCAAGAATGAGAATTAAGCACAAATCATCATTAATCATTCTAGATCTAATTGATACAAGCAAGATAATGTCATTGAAACAAGAAAATGACAAATCCATAAGAGATTACATCAATCCATCATACAAATACTCCCTTAATCCTAGAATACAAGATCTACTCCATGAATCGAGGAAGAAAACCCGAAGAAATAGAGATTACAAGCATTCCTTGAATCCCCAATCCAAGAAAACAAGAAAAGGGGGAAAGAGAAAACTTATCTACGAAGAAGCCTTGTCTTCGGATCCAATCCTCGCTCCGGAGTCGAAATCGTCGAGATCTCCCTTAGAATCGCCCAGAAATCCTCCCAAGAATGGGAGGAAACCACCAAATCTTGCTTTCTCCCAAAGGGGGAGAGATCCCCTTTCAATTCATGAAGGAGGGTTTAAATAGAGGAGGGAATCGGGCGCCACACGGCCCCGTGACACGGCCGTGTGAGATTCACACGGCCATGTCCAGTTCCTTCTCTGCCAAAGCTGCACGGCCGTGTGGTGCACATGGCCACCACCTGCTCGGTCTCTGGAAACCTCACACGGCCGTGTAGATCCACACAGCCACCACCTGTTTGGCCTCTGGAAACTTCATACGGCCGTGTGATGCACACGGCCACCACCTGCTTGGCCTCTGGAAACCTCACACGGCCGTGTAGATCCACACGGCCATGTAAGGCTTCTGCTCTGGTTGGCTTCAAATCTTGACACGGCCGTGTGAGGTTCACACGGCCATGTCATCTTCCTCTTCTGTTAGTGCCAAACTCCACACGGCCCGAGCTCCATACCAGTGCAGGGCCGTGTGAGGTACACGGCCTGGTGCTTTCTCCCTTTGTTTCCTCCAAGGTTTGCCCAAAGATGTAGATTCTTCACCAAATCGACTCCTGTGTACAAAAAATGCACAAAAAGCAGATCTCCGAACCAAAAGAGTAAATATGCTAAAAGGAAAGCTGGAAGTATAAAAATGCATAGATCAAGCATGCTCAAAGTATGTAAATGTGCGTAAAAACATGCATAAAAGAGTATATAATCTACGCACATCACACCCCCAGACTTAAACATTTGCTTGTCCTCAAGCAAAATGCTGCAGTCTAAATTCATATGTTCTACAACACATTCATAAAACCCAGTGCACTTTCCTAACTCTATCAAAAAGTTTCATTAACAAGCATGATCATGGAAACAATTAAAGTATGGTTCAAGCATAAGAATCTTGTGCACAGTGTAAAAGTAACTCAACACCCTTCAAGTTTCAATCCATGTCCTAGTCAAGTCGTCATCAAATTTGAATTCCTAGTGTTTCCAGTGAAAGACAAGTAACCAGTGATAGGCACTTACTCACCATTCACTTGGTTCATATTTCTCAACTAACCCAAGGTCTCAAAGGTGTGCTCAATCTCAAGAGAAGCTAAGCAGTCATTTCCCCAGTAACCTAACTCGGTCTCAAAGGGGTGACTTGCTAGATTCCACTCATGACAACTGTTTTTTATATCCCTTTTTTTTTTTTTTATAAGTGTTTGCATTGTGCAAAACTTATTCACAAATGTACTTTTAGCACACATGTTGGGATATTTTGATTTTTCCAAATGAGCTTTAATGATTTGACCCTCATCCAGTAACCAAAATGAAAGTTGAGAAATCACCATGAAAACCAAGTACTAAGCAAACAAGATGAATCATGACTATTTCAATGACATCAACTATTCAAGCATCAAGCACAAGTGTAGTGAAGATAAAATCCTTAAGGTCGAACCAAAACTAAAACTCATCACTATAAGATTCTTAGCTTATTAATGCTTCCCAAGATAGAAAAAAAAACTACACAAAGTTTACTACTAGCATCATTCGAACATTATGAATCAAGACAATAATCGTGCTAACATTTCACTTGAATCCAAGAAAGCATATAAGTGAAGATTTGATGTTCTCAAGATGTTTTGCCATGCATTTCAAAAACAAGCACAATCAAGCACAAGCAAAATAAAGCAACAAGCAATGAAAATAAGAACCAACATGAAAAACTAACAAAAACTAAAAACTGAAAACCAAACTAAACGATACATGACACCCCCCCAGACTTAAACTTTTCATCGTCCCGATGAAATCAGTACGGTGGAGGAAGTGGAAGATCAGGAAAATCAGGGAAGGAAGATGCAAAATCTTTAACAAACCATTTAACTTCGTTTCTGAAAAAATTATGATATTCAAACAATTTATCAATATCATCCTGCACAAATCTCATACAACCTCTAAGATCTTCATGAAATTCCATTTTAGCCCTATAAGCATTCATCATTTTAGAAATCTTATCACACAATTCTCTTTCACTCTTGAAACAATCTTGTAGCTTTTTAAACAGTTCCTCCTCCATAAGCTTCTTATCTTCAAGAAATTCATTAGTTGAATCTAAATCACTATGAATATTCTTTAAAGCAGAATTAAGTTCTTGAAACATAAAACTATGAATCTCTTGGTTACCCTTAGAAACATTTTTTTGAGTAAAAGTTGACAAAGCTCTAGATTGTTGCCTAGCTAACTTTAAACACCAATTCTCTTTATTATGAATTGTAGTAAAATCATGATTGGGCAATTTTAAAGGAAACCTTTTTAATGACCAAACTAAATCCATGCTCTTCATGCTTAATCATTTTCATTGCTAAACATGAATTGAAATCCAACGTACAAAAACTCTCCACCACCTCTAATTCACTCAAATCACATCCTAATACTAAGGCCAATTGAGTAAGTAATCCCCCCAAAATAATAGGTGTGGTAGAATTTGATTTCCCTAATTTTGCCAAATGTCTAAGAAAGAAATAACCAGAATTAATTGGAACATTTTCGACCATTGCCCACAAACAATACAAATCTACAAGTCTTACCGATCCCTCTTTGTCCTCCCTTCCAAATATAGTGTTTTTCATGACCAAATAAGCATATTTAAAAATAGGATTGATAATTTGGCAAACTCTGGAATTATGAGGATCAAATAACGGTTGTTCAGAAATTTGTTGCCAAAAATGTGAATTCTCAAATTGGGGCAAAATCACACACACATCATTCTTTGGCAACTCATAACAAGTATTAAAATCTCTCAACGTCCATTCATAATTTTCATTAAACAACCGAAATTTACACTTCCCCCCTCCTTGAACATTATCAACTTCTATTGAGCTTAAAAATTCAAAAACAATTCTAGGATAAGTAGGATATCTCATGTTCACTAAACCACTCCATCCTATCCTTTCAAATAGCCAAACTAAATCATCCTTAAACCCCAAAGTTTCTAAAGTTTCAACATCAAGAAACCTAGTGCCTAAAAGAGGTCGTTTACATAAGGACGAATATCTATACCGTTGCTCATCACTAGAGAAAACAATACCAAAGTCATTAGAAACACCTTTAAAGCAAACATTCCTCTCCTTTCTTGCAACCACCTTCTCCTTCCCTTTTCTTGTGGCCGAAGTCTCCTCAATCACGTTTTCCATGGAAGAAAATCAAATCTCCTGAAAAAGAATGAGAAGGAAAAATTGGAAGAAGTAATTCAATCCTTTAGAAATGGGGAGATAGGGAAAAGGAGCAAGCGGCGGTACACGGCCGTGTGCCGCCCCCACCCCGTGCCCTAATTCCTTAAGAAGATGTGGATCAGGCTGTTAGAGTGTATACTAAAAGCCTAGCTTTTGGTATAAACATTTATCTAGAAATAAGAATCACATTGGTCAAATGTCTACATTTATGATAAATGTAGTTGTTCAATTAATTGATATTGTAGATAACATGGTGTGTGGTGTCACACACAGAGGATCATGTTATCAGTATCTTATAAATTATAAACAGTAGCTCACAACCATAATGGAAAGGAACAAACCATTGGAAGGTCGTAGTGTAATTAGGTATCAGTTTATCTTGACTGTATAATTACACTAGTACACTCAGAGTGTATTGAGTAGGACCATTTGAGGTCGTTTCTTTTATACTGACTTTATAAAGAAACAAAGACCTCGATTATTATGGAAGTGTGTGCTCTTAATCCTAATATAATAACAAGCACATATATTTGATATTTATTTCTTTAATTTATCAATGGGTGAGATTTAGTTCGATAAATCAATAAGCCCGATAAGTTGGGAAATAGTATCACTTATAGTGTGTGTTGTTGATTATAGAAGGAAACTGTGTCCTAGAGATACTAGGTTGATAATGTCCTCAAGAGGAGCTCATAAGGATTGTCATGTTAAACCCTGCAGGTGGACTTAGTCCGACATGATAATAAGGTTGAGTGGTACTACTCTTGGACTAAGATATTAATTAAATGAGTTGTCAGTAACTCACTTAATTAGTGGACATTCGATATCTTAAACACAGGGAGACTAACATGCTCATAATAAGAAGGAGCCCAAAAATGTAATTTGGGATTGGTGTGGTAGTTCAATAATAGTTCTCTAGTGGAATGAATTATTATTGATAAAATTAAGTTGTGTGTTCGGGGCGAACACGGGATGCTTAATTTTATCGGGAGACCAAAACCAATTCCTCCTCTCGGTCCCTATCGTAGCCTCTTATTTATAGAGTTCTATACCCACCTATACCCACCTTCTATACCCACCAATAAGGGGCCGGCCAAGCTAGCTTGGGAACCAAGCTAGGGCCGGCCTAGGTATAAAATTGGGTGGCCGGCCCTAGCTTGAACCCAAGCTAGTGGGGGCCGGCCAAATTAAATTAAAAAGGGATTTTAATTTTAATTTTTATTATGTGGAAGAAATAATTTATTAAAGAGAATTAAAATAAAAATATCTCTCTTGTAAAAGATCTACAAAAGATTAAAGAAAGAGATTAAATCTCTTTCCTTATTTGTAGATTGGTGAGATATTTTATTTTCTCTTTAAAATTATCCACATGTTGATAAAATTAAAATTATAGAAATTTCCTTTTATCAACCATGAAGAGATTTTTAAAGAGAAATTTTATTTTTAAAATTTCCGGAAACAAATTAGGAAGTTTTAATTTGTTGATTAAAACTTGTCTAATTTATTTCCTCTTGATGTGGCCGGCCATTAGAGATTAATTGGGGAAATATTATTTTATTTTTCTCAATTAAATCATGTCAAGGGAATTAAGGAAATTTTATTGTAATTAAATTTCCTAATTTGCCTAGGCCAAGGAATATAAAAGAAGGGGTGAGGGTGCCTTCACAAGATACAACCTCTATTATTCTCCCTCTCCTATTCTTTGGTGTGGCCAGCCAATATCTTCTCCCTTTCTTCCTCTTTGTGGTGGCCGAAATTCTCTATTGCTTGGAGCTCTTGTGGAGGTCGGATACTACTTGGAGAAGAAGAAGAAGAAGGAGAGAAAGCTTGCATCTCTTGGAGCTTGGTTGGTGTTTTCTTCTTCCTTGGTGAAGCTTTATTTTTGTGGGCGAACCTAGCTAGGAGGAGAAGAAGGTGGTTGGTGGTTTCTCATCTCAGAAGATCGTTGCCCACACAACGTCCGAGGTTAGAAGAGGAATACGGTAGAAGATCAAGAGGTTTTTCTACAAGGTATAACTAGTAATTTTTCTTTCCGCATCATACTAGTTATTTATGGAAATAATACCAAATACAAGAGGCTTACGATTCTAGAATTTCGAATATGTTTTTCGATGTTGTGTTCTTTTGTTTTTTCTTTTCCTTGTGATTTGATTGTTCTTTTCGGTTAACCTAAAGTTATTTTAGGAAATTAAATATTAGCTTTCTATAAAAGGTTTTGTCTAGTCGGTGGTGGTTGCTCCCATATCCAAGAAGGCCATGTGCCTCGCCACGTCAGTACTGGGAACTGATTATGGAAATTAATATTTAATGGAGTTAATAACTTAAGGTGATTTGGGTCGAACGTGTTAAGTTCTGCAGGAGATCCAAGTCAAAACCTAAAAGAACAAATAGATTAAGTTTTGGATCAAATGTGTTAAGTTCCGCAGGCGATCCAAAATTTAATTTAAAAGAACACATGGTAGCTAGGAAAAGGTTCAGACCTTTGTACAAAATTTTTGTACAGTGGAACCTCTAGGCTTTCCGAGTAGCAACCAACACAGGCCGTGTGATATCACACGGCCATGATCATTTCTCATCGCACGGCCGTGTCTGTGACACGGCCCCCTTCCCTTTCTTCTCTGGATTCCAGACATGGGCCGTGTCTGAGACATGGCCCAAACCTCTTCTTTCAGGGGGTTTCTTCGCACGGCCGTGTCTGGGACACGGCCTATTCATCTTTCTCCTCGGGATTCCTTACACGGCCGTGTTCGGGTGGCACGGCCCCAGCACTTCCCTTCGCTGCAACCTTTGCCAGGCCGTGTGTTTTGCATCTAATCCTGAAAACAAAAATCAAAAACAAGTAAAAACCAACAAAATGAATTTATACTAGCTAAAAGAATTCAATCTGGAGGGCGAGGTTCAGAAAAATACAACCTTTGTACCTCTTCTATTTTCGTGCCATGAATATATTTTTTCAGTCGTTGACCATTTACCTTAATTATCGCAAAATCTTTGTTCCAAATATCTACAGCTCCAAAAGGATAAACCTTCTTTACCTCATATGGACCCGTCCACCTTGACTTAAGCTTCCCAGGAAAAAGTTTTAATTTTGAATTGAACAACAAAACCAAATCTCCCACATTAAAGTCTTTACGAAGAATGTGTTGATCGTGCCATTTCTTTGTCCTTTCTTTGTAAGATTTAGCATCCTTAATTCATCAAGTTCGTTCAACTGAAGCTTCCTTTTCTCCCCTGCTTCTTTAAAATCCATATTCAAATTTGCAATTGCCCAATAAGCCTTATGTTCTAGTTCAACTGGAAGATGGCAAGGCTTACCATAAACTAATCGAAATGGGGTCATCCCAATAGGAGTTTTATAAGTAGTTCGATATGCCCATAAAGCATCATCTAGTTTCAACGCCCAATCCTTCCTTGAAGTAGATACTGTCTTTTCCAATATGGACTTAATTTCCCGGTTAGATATCTCAGCTTGCCCATTAGTTTGAGGATGATAAGGTGTTGCTACTTTATGCTTCACTCCATATCTTCTAAGTAAGTTTTCAAACTGTTTCTCAATAAAATGTGATCCTCCATCACTAATGACTGCCTTTGGCACCCCAAATCTTGGAAAGATAATACTCCTAAATAATTTGATAACTGTTCTCGCATCGCACGTAGGAGATGCCACAGCTTCTACCCATTTGGACACATAATCTACCGCCACAAGAATATACCTATTCCCATATGAAAGAGGGAAAGGTCCCATGAAATCAATTCCCCAAACATCAAATAACTCAACCTCAAGAATGTAATTTAACATCGTTTCATTTCTTCTAGTTATATTCCCAGTTCTCTGACATTGGTCACAAGATTGAACAAACAACTTAGCATCCTTGAATAAGGTTGGCCAATAAAATCCTGCTTGAAGAATTTTCGTAATCGTTTTTGAGCTACCCAAATGTCCTCCATAAGACGAAGAATGGCAATGAAACAAAATATCTCTAACCTCTTCTTCAGGTATACATCTTCGATAAATCACATCATTGCATTTCTTGTACAGGAGAGGTTCATCCCAAACATAATTCTTAACTTCTGAAAAAAACTTTTTCCTTTGTTGATGAGAAAAATCCGGAGGTAACACTCCACTAGCAAGGAAATTCACAAAATCTGCGTACCAAGGAGTTTTCACACTTGATACGGCTAGTAAGTGTTCATCCGGGAATATGTCATCAATAGGCAAATCAACATCCACCTCATTTTCTGACTTTTGAGATATTCTAGACAAATGATCCGCTACTACATTTTCAGCTCCTTTCTTATCCCTAATCTCAAGGTTGAACTCTTGCAAAAGTAAAATCCACCTGATTAACCTAGGTTTAGCGTCCTTCTTTCCAAGTAGATACCGGATAGCTGCATGATCAGTATATACTATTACTCTTGATCCCACTAGATAAGATCTAAATTTATCAATAGCAAACACCACTGCCAATAACTCTTTTTCTGTAGTAGAATAGTTTACTTGGGCTGCATCAAGTGTTTTACTTGCATAATGGATCGCATGCAAAATCTTATTTCTTCGCTGTCCCAAAACTGCTCCTACAGCAAAATCACTAGCATCACACATTATTTCAAAAGGAAGATCCCAATCAGGTGCTTGAATGACTGGAGCTGTTGTAAGAGCACTCTTAATTTTATTGAAAGCTTCAATACATTCGCTATCAAAACAAAACTCAACATCTTTAATCAACAGATTAGTTAATGGCTTGGAAATCTTTGAAAAGCCCTTAATAAAGTGTCTATAGAAGCCAGCATGTCCTAAAAAACTCCTAACTCCTTTTATATTGATGGGTGGGGGTAATCTGTCTATTACTTCCACTTTTGCTGGATCTACCTCAATACCACGCTCTGAAATTTTATGCCCCAAAACTATTCCTTCCTTAACCATAAAATGACATTTTTCCCAGTTCAACACTAGGTTTGTATCTTCACACCTTTTTAGAACAGTAGAAAGATTTGACAAACAAGAATCAAAGTCATTCCCATAAACTTAGAAGTCATCCATGAAAACCTCCATAATTTTCTCTATTAAATCTGAAAAAACTGCCATCATGCACCTCTGAAAAGTGGCTGGAGCATTACAAAGCCCAAATGGCATCCGACGATAGGCAAAAGTACCATAAGGACAAGTAAAAGTAGTCTTCTCCTGGTCTTGAGGATGAATCGGAATTTGAAAAAATCCAGAATATCTGTCCAAGTAACAAAAATAAGAATGTTTAGCTAATCTTTCAAGCATTTCATCAATAAATGGTAAAGGGAAATGATCCTTCCTTGTTTCTTTATTCAACTTCCGATAATCAATGCACATTCGCCACCCTGTCACTGTTCGTGTTGAAATAAGCTTATCTTCTTCATTCTTGATAACAGTCATCCCTCCTTTTTTTGGAACCACGTGGACTGGACTCACCCATGCACTATCCGAAATTGGGTAAATAATCCCCGCATCAAGTAGTTTAATCACTTCCTTCTTTACTACCTCTTTTAAATTTGGATTTAGTCTCGTTTGATGCTCAATTGAGTTCTTGTACCCCTCTTCAAGTAAAATTCTATGCATACAGAGAGATGGACTAATCCCTTTTATATCATCTATTGTATATCCAATGGCCTTTCTATGCAACCTTAACTCATCTAACAGTCTCTTGGTTTCAAACTCATTTAACTGAGCATTAATTATAACTGGATAAGTAGAATTCGGCCCAAGAAATTCATACTTAAGATTTGGGGGTAATGGTTTAAGTTCAAGTTGAGGTAGTACTATTTCTGGAAAAACTGGCTCTTGTTCTATCAACATAGTCTCCTCCTCAGCCAAGCTTTCTTCTGACAACTCTTCATTGTCTAAAGACAGATCTTCCTTCTTATGATCACCAAGACATACCCCCTTTTCTGTTGAAAATGCTTTTTCGCCAAACGTTTTTGATAATGATGCACAACACCAAGGAAATAATGTTTGGAAATCACTTTGATTCAAGATAAGCCCTTTTTCAACATCATCCTTTCCTCTAATGATATCCATTGTCAAGAATGAACTATCTTGCTCTGCCCAATCATTGGAATTTTGCGTGATTCTGCCAACTATCTCAAAAGTTTCTTCTAGACTTTTGTTCAAAAATGATCCTCCAGATGCTAAATCCAGTTGATTCTTATTTGAGAAAGAAAGCCCAACATAGAACAGATGCATAATTAACCATTTCTCAATTCCATGATGTGGACATAACTGCAGAAGAGAAGAATATCTTTCCCAAGCTTGGTACAATTTTTCTCCATCCAATTGCTTAAAATTTAAAATTTGACTTCTCAAATAAGTAGTTTTCCTTGGAGGGAAATATTGGTCAAGGAATTTTTTCTCTAACTCATCCCATGTTTTGATACTTTGAGACTTTAGAGAATTGTACTATCTTTTTGCAGCACCCTTCAGACTAAAAGGAAAAACAAGCAGCTGAATAATATCAGATGAAACTTCTTCATATTTCAAAGTACAACAATATCTATAAAACTCCATCAAATGGGAATAAGGATTTTCAATCTCCAATCCTCCAAACTGAATTTTCTGAACCATGGAAATAAAAGATGGTTTGAGTATAAAATTTCTTGCTTGTATGTTAGGGTAAACAATTGCTCCCATTTGTTTTGCAGACTTCGGAGCTCCATAATCTCCTAGTGACTTGCACACCATGTTTAGATATTCTTGTTCTTCGATTCGCTTTTGCAGAATTCTTCTTTTATGGAAAGTTCTATCAATCTCAGGGTCAAAAGGAAAGAATTCCCCTGCAAAGTTAGATCTTCGCATACACAAGAACAAGATCGCAGATGGCAATTCGACACAAAAAGAAAAAAAATAGAAGGATCAAAAATGCAGAATTGAATTTGTACAAAAAGAATTAACAAGAAGTGAAAGTTATACAGGAGAGTAAAAACAGAAATCTACTGATTAGTTACAACTATGCAATATGAAAGGAAAACAAATGTTATGTTTAGTCTAACTCAATTGATAATTCCTAATGTTATAGCGCAGTCCCCGGCAACGGCGCCAAATACTTGTTCGCTCTCCGCAAGTGTACGGAAATGTCGCAAGTAATATAAAAGATTATCGTATCCACAGGGACTGGAATAAGCACTAGAAATGTCTCAATGCGAATTAGCTAAACGACTATCCAATCCTTTCAAAAGCAAAGTAAAGGTAAACAAACCTAATCTTAAAGATCAACAAACAAGAGTTTAGTGTTTTGGGTTATGATAAAGGGAGATTCTAGGAGTCTCGGTTTCTTTGTAAGATTTCTTGAATGTAAATGGTTCACCAATTCTTATCCATCAATTGCCAAACATGTAGAAAGTTGCCGGTTCCCTCTTGCAATAGACAACCGGCTAAGGACTGAGAAATGTATCTAAATAGGATTAATTAGACATGAACCTACGTTGTCCTTACACAGAAGCGCACCTATTACTATGCCTTCCTCGGATATCAACATAGAAGCCCACAACTTATTAATCTATCAAGATACAAGAAGCTAATCATAAAATCCATCCTACTCTCTTGAATGCTCCTATTTCCTCTTCAAGATTATCTCTCAAACGTCCTTACACGGGCTTGCACCTGTCACTTGGATCCCTCGGATGATTGAGTGAGAGTTTATCTTTACAAAGTCCATAAGAAATCTAAACAATCAATCAAGAATGAGAATTAAGCACAAATCACCATTAATCATTCTAGATCTAATTGATACAAGCAAGATAATGTCATTGAAACAAGAAAATGGCAAATCCATAAGAGATTACATCAATCCATCATACAAATACTCCCTTAATCCTAGAATACAAGATCTACTCCATGAATCGAGGAAGAAAACCCGAAGAAATAGAGATAACAAGCATTCCTTGAATCCCCAATCCAAGAAAACAAGAAAAGGGGGAAAGAGAAAACTTATTTACGAAGAAGCCTTGTCTTCGGATCCAATCCTCGCTCCGGAGTCGAAATCGTCGAGATCTCCCTTAGAATCGCCCAGAAATCCTCCCAAGAATGGGAGGAAACCACCAAATCTTGCTTTCTCCCAAAGGGGGAGAGATCCCCTTTCAATTCATGAAGGAGGGTTTAAATAGAGGAGGGAATCGGGCGCCACACGGCCCCGTGACACTGCCGTGTGAGATTCACACGGCCATGTCCAGTTCCTTCTCTGCCAAAGCTGCACGGCCGTGTGGTGCACATGGCCACCACCTGCTCGGTCTCTGGAAACCTCACACGGCCGTGTAGATCCACACGGCCACCACCTGCTTGGTCTTTGGAAACTTCACACGGCAGTGTGATGCACACGACCACCACCTGCTTGGCCTCTGGAAATTTCATACGGCCGTGTGATGCACACGACCACCACCTGCTTGGCCTCTGGAAACCTCACACGGCCGTGTAGATCCACACGGCCATGTAAGGCTTCTGCTCTGGTTGGCTTCAAATCTTGACACGGCCGTGTGAGGTTCACACGGCCATGTCATCTTCCTCTTCTGTTGGTGCCAAACTCCACACGGCCCGAGCTCCATACCAGTGCAGGGCCGTGTGAGGTACACGGCCTGGTGCTTTCTCCCTTTGTTTCCTCCAAGGTTTGCCCAAAGATGTAGATTCTTCACCAAATCGACTCCTGTGTACAAAAAATGCACAAAAAGCAGATCTCCGAACCAAAAGAGTAAATATGCTAAAAGGAAAGCTGGAAGTATAAAAATGCATAGATCAAGCATGCTCAAAGTATGTAAATGTGCGTAAAAACATGCATAAAAGAGTATATAATCTACGCACATCAAGGACGCGTTCCTGGGAAGGGAACATTAGGCGTCGATCCGGCTTAAATCCATTTCAGATATCTAAGTCGAGATCGTGACTAGATTCCGGTCTCGGAAAGACGGAATCTAAGTCATACTTTTTCTGTTAATTCATTGTGCTAACAATCTGGGTTGCAGGGTATATTTTGCCTAGGACTAACCTTGTTTTGCAGGAGAAGGAATCTCTGGAAAAAGGTGGTCCGGGCGTCCGGAGGCAAGTTTTATCCTCTGCGTCGCCTCGCCACGTGGAGCATCCTGACTGGACTTGCCACGTCACACCAGGGCGCCCAGAAGGGATCCAGGCGCCCGGAGCAGCATATAAAAGAAGCCCCAGGGGTTGAGCTTCTCAACAACAAGAACATCTCTCAGAATTCCCAGATTGCTTTGCTGCTCTGTGCTCCAGCGACGCTAACAAAGCTCCGACAACGCGCCCTTGCTCCTTAAGTTTTCTTTTATGTCGGTATAGCTTTGTGCTTTGTTTCATTAGCATTTCTTGTACTCTTTTTGTAATCACATTTGAATTGCTAGTGATTGCCCAACGAAAGTGGTCAAGGACCACGGGCCTTCGAGTAGGAGTCGTCACAGGTTCCGAACGAAGTAAAATCAATTGTGTTCATTTACTTTTCCGCTGCGTACTTTTACACTCGAGTTTTCGAATCGATATTCGCCCCCCCTCTATCGAACGATCACGGTCCTACAGCACACACATCACAGTATAAAAGAAATAAATAGAAAAACTAATTTTCAACTATTATGGCTTTTATCTATTATTGTCCTCTGTGTGTTGTTATCCCTAGCTGTTTCCATTTTTGGCCACTGCCACCGGGTCTAGTTGACGCATCCATCTTGCTCCTTGTTCCGCTGCGCCTCTGGCCCTCAAAAGGTTCCACGCCTTACAAGATTCGATCCGCGACATAAATAGAATTTTACATTTTTCGATCCTATATTCCTCGAAGGAATGTACATGAATCTAGATCAAAAATAAAATAAAATCCTAATAAAACTAAATACAGCTCCTGCTATATTTTATAATACAATCATGCACACACAATAAATTTCCTTGACATGTCCAAGGGTCCAATCACACACATAATAACTATAAGTCATAATAGTTGGATCCTGCATCAAGAAAGTTATCACATCCTACTATTAACTTGCCTAAATTATGTATGACATGTGCATAATTAAACTAATACCAAATACACAGAGGCAAAACCCTAGCTCTGATACCAATTGTTGGTTGCTACTCGGAAAACCTAATGGTTCCACTGTATAAAAATTTTCTACAAAGGTCTGGACCTTTTCCTAGCTACCATGTGTTCTTTTAAATTAAACTCGGATCGCCTGCAGAACTTAACACGTTTGATCCTAAGTTAAATTTATTTGTTCTTTTAGGTTTAGACTTGGATCTCCAGCGGAACTTAACACGTTCGATCCAAATCACCTAGGTTATTAATTCCATTAAATATTAATTTTCAAAATTGGCTTCCAGGACTGCATGGCGAGACACATGCCCTTCTTGGATATGGGAACAACCACCACCGCCTAGACAAAGCCTTTTAAGGAAAACTAATATTTAATTTCCTTAAATAACCCTAGGTTAACCAAAAAGAACAATCGATTCACAAGGAAAAGAAAAATAAAAGAACACAACATCGAAAACTAATTCGAAAAACTAGAATCGCATGTCTCTTGTATTTGGTATTTTTTTACAAAGAAATAAAACTAGTATGATGCGGGAATTAAATACTAGTATACCTTTTCTTTTGCAAGCAAAAACCTCTAGGTCTTCTACCGTATTCCTCTTCTAACCTCGGACGTTGTGTGGGCAACGATATTCCGAGATGAGAAACCACCAAAGCACCTTCTTCTCCTCCTTGCAAGGTTCGGCCACAACAAGAGCACCTCCAAGGATGAAGAGATTCAGCCACCACCAATGCTCCAAGGGATACAAGCTTTCTCTCCTTCTTCACCAAGCTAGAATCCGGCCACCACTTGATCTCCAAGAGGGAAGAAAGTTTTGGCCACAAGGATGGAGAGAAGAGAAAAGGAAGAGCCGGCCACACCAAGGAAGAAAAGAGGGAGAAAAATAATAGAGGTTGTTCACCTTGAAGGCTCCCAAAACCCCCTCTTTTATAATCCTTAGCTTTAGCAAATAAGGAAATTTAATTACAATAAAATTTCCTTAACTTTCCTTGACACGAATTAATTAAGAAAAATTAAACAAAATTTCCTAATAGATCATGTCATGGTCGACCACTCATGGAGAGCAAACAAGGTAATTTTCAATCAACAATTAAAATTCCTTATTTGTCTTCAGAAATTTTAAAAATAAAATTTCCCTTTAAAATCCCTTCATAGTTGATAAAAATAAATTTCTATAATTTTAATTTTTCAACATGTGAATAATTTACAAAGAAGAAAAATAAAATATTTTCCAATATACAAATAAGGAAAGAGATTTAATCTCTTTCTTTAATCTTTTGTAGAAACTTATAAAAGAGATATTTTAATTTTTAATCTCTTCAATAAATTATATCTTCCACGTGAGAAAAATTTAAAATTAAAATTCTTTTCTAATTTAATAGGGTCGGCCACCTAAGCTTGGGTTCAAGCTAGGACCGGCCACCCATGGACCAAGGTTTGGCCTACCCTAGCTTGGTCCTCAAGCTAGCTTGGCCGGCCCTACAACATGGGTATGAAGGTGGGTATAGATGAGTATAGTACTCTATAAATAAGAGGCTATGATAGGGACCGAGAGGAGAAATTGGTTTTGGTCTCTCAATAAAATTAAGCATCCCGTGTTCGCCCCGAACACACAACTTAATTTTATCAACAATAATTCATTCCACTAAAGAACTATTATTGAACTACCGCACCAATCCCAAATTACATTTTTGGGCTCCTTCTTATTATGAGTGTGTTAGTCTCCCGGTGTTTAAGATGTCGAATGTCCACTAATTAAGTGAGTTACTGATAACTCATTTAATTAATATCTTAGTCCAAGAATAGTACCACTCTACCTTATCATCATGTCGGACTAAGTCCACCTGCAGGGTTTAACATGACAATCCTTATGAGCTTCTCTTGGGGACATTATCAACCTAGATCACTAGGACACAGTTTCCTTCTATAATCAACAACACACACTATAAGTGATATCATTTCCCAACTTATTGGGCTTATTGATTTATCGAACTAAATCTCACTCATTGATAAATTAAAGAAATAAATATCAAATATATGTGTTTGTTATTATATTAGGATTAATAGCACACACTTCCATAATAACTGAGGTCTTGTTCCTTTATAAAGTCAGTATAAAAGAAATGACCTCTGATGGTCCTACTCAATACACTCTAAGTGTACTAGTGTAATTATATAGTTAAGATAAACTAATACCTAATTACACTACGACCTTCCAATGGTTTGTTCCTTTCCATTTTGGTCGTGAGCTACTATTTATAATTTATAAGGTACTGATAACATTATCTTCTGTATGTGACACCACATATTATGTTATCTACAATATAAACTAATTGAACAACTACAAACAAATGTAGATAATTTGACCAAATGTGATTCTTTATTCAAAATAAATGTTTACAAAAGCTTAGGCTTTCAGTATACACTCTAACAGGGTGGTCCAGCACATGTGCTGAAGGGAGACACTGATAAGTTGGAAAGGAGTTCACTTCTTGTGGGTTATCCTAGGGAAAACGAAAGCAGGTTTATAGTCCTTAAAAATCAGAAGGTCATGGTTAGCACCAATGCCCGATTTTTAGAAGAGGACTAAGTAATGAACCACAAGCCCATAAGTAAATTCGTTCTTAAGGAAATAAATAAAGGACATGTCTAATCTAGTACCAACTGTACAAGATGAAATATCACAAGAAACTGCAACACACATCACAAATGATATACAATTGCAGAAAGTGCCTCGTCGTAGTGGGAGGGTTGTTAGGCAACCTAAAAGATTCATGTTTTGGGAAAGTCTTTGGACTTGATCCCTGGTGAATATGAACTTGATTCCCGGAAATATGATGAAGCACTCCAAGATAAAGATGCAACATCTTTGTAAAGAGCAATGAATACAGAATTAGAATATATGTATTCTAATAAAGTCTGAGAGCTTGTAGAACCATCAAATGGTGTAAAAGTCATTGGGTGTAAATAGATCTACAATAGGAAAAGAGGGATAGATAGGAAGGTGGAAACTTTCAAAGCAAGACTTGTTGAAAAAGGAAACTTTTTCGCCGGTAGCCATGCTTAAGTCTATCTGAAATCTTTATCTATATGGACTATGAGTTTTGGTAAGTGGATGTCAAGACAGCTTTCCTTAATGGAAGTCTTGAAGAAAATATCCATATAAAGCAACCAGAAGGGTTCATCACAAAGGGCAAAGAGCATCTTGTGTGCAAGCTCAATCAGTCTATGGACTGAAGAAAAGCTTCAAAGTCTTGGTTCATCTGGTTTAATGAAGTAATCTAGACCTATGGATTTATTCAGTGTCCGGATGAGTCTTGTGTATACAAGAAGTGTGATGGAAGCGTGGTGGTATTTCTTGTACTATACGTAGATGACATTTTTGGTAGTTGGAAACAATATCAAAGTGTCGTCGGAAGTAAGGGTATGGTTGTCCAAGCAATACGATATGAAAGACTTGGGAGAATGTGCACATATTCTTGGGATCAAAGTAATAAGGGATCGCAAGAAAAGAATATTGTGCATATTCCAAGCTTCATATATCGAAACAATCCTTGCTCGTTTTAGCATGCAAGACTCCAAGAAAGGTTTTCTACCTTTTAGGCATGGAGTAGCTTTATCTAAAGAAATATCTCTGAAGACATCAAAGGAGATAAAGGACATAAAAGCAGTTCCTTATGCTTCGGCTGTTGGAAAGCCTAATGTATGCTATGCACGAGATCAGATATATGTTTTTCCCAGTACACAGTTAGCAGATATCGAAGTAACCCAGGACCGGGACACTAGACTGCCATAAAGCATATATTAAAGTACCTTAGAGGGACTAGAGATTATATGCCAGTTTATAAGGCAGATAATTTAATCCCTGTAGGTTACAAGGATTTTGACTTCAAATCAGATAGGGGCAATAGTAAGTCAACCTCGGGGTTTTTGTGTTTACTTTAGGAGGTAAAGCCATGACTATGGACGAGTATTAAGCATAGGTGCTTTTCAGACTCCACTATGGAAGTTGAGTATGTGGCAGCCTCAGAGGCAGCCATAGAAGCTGAATGACTCAGTAACCTCAAGATGAACTTAGATATGATTTCTAGTTTGTCCAAAGATTATTACAATTTATTGTAATAATAGTGGAGCATGTAACGACCACCCTTCTTACTACTACTACTCTCTAAGGATGCTCGTTACTTAACTACTAACTCTACTTAACCGGTATGATTAAAAATCACATGGAAACCTGTAACACCCGAAAAATTCTCAAAACTATTTTATAAATATTCTATGATTTTTCTGGAATTATTAGATATTTTTCCGGAATTTTTCGAGTAGCGGAAGTAGCAAAAATTATTAGAAAACGAAAACGACATAAGCGGGAATTGAACCCGAGACCTATGGTTTACGGATAATTCTAGTAACCAGTTGAACCCAGCAGGGCCGTGCTGAAAGGAAAGGGAATCAACTATATTTATAATTGGTTTGGCCGAATTAATTACTTAGTATAAATAGGAAAACATAAGTTGGTTTGGTTTATTTTGTGTTGGTTCGGCAACTCCTCCTTCACCCTAACCTCACCGACGCCACCTCTCCCTCTCCTCCCTCTCTCGGCGCCAACACCCAAGCAACCTTAGGGTTTCATCCCTAGGGCCATAGGAGTGCCTTCCGGTGACATCTCGGACACGAGGACGCTCCCCTCCGCGAGTAGAGCACGTGGACGCGAGGGAATCGTCGAGAAGTCGTCTCCACCGGAATTTCTAGCGATTAGATTTGTAAGAAATCTAGCACACAAGGTAAGAAACCCCTCACCTGCAGTATAAGTAGCTCTCGCGTGTTTCTTTTATGCACTAGATTAGTTTTATTGAATTTTGTCAGCATATAGGGTGTACTTTAACTCTTATCACAGATTTAGGGATTAGTGAGCATCTCTAGATGGGCCGAGCACGTGTACCCTCTGTAGATAGTGTTAGAGTGTATACTAAAAGCCAAGCTTTTGGTATAAACATTTATCTAGAAATAAGAATCACATTGGTCAAATGTCTACATTTATGATAAATGTAGTTGCTCAATTAATTTATATTGTAGATAACATGGTGTGTGGTGTCACATACAGAAGATCATGTTATCGGTTCCTTATAAATTATAAACAGTAGCTCACGACCAAGATGGAAAGGAACAAACCATTGGAAGGTCATAGTGTAATTAGGTATTAGTTTATCTTAACTATATAATTACACTAGTACACTTAGAGTGTATTGAGTAGGACCATTTGAGGTCGTTCCTTTTATACTGGCTTTATAAAGGAACAAAGACCTCAGTTATTATGGAAGTGTGTGCTCTTAATCCTAATATAATAACAATCACATATATTTGATATTTATTTCTTTAATTTATCAATGGGTGAGATTTAGTTCGATGAATCAATAAGCCCGATAAGTTGGGAAATGATATCACTTATAGTGTGTGTTGTTGATTATAGAAGGAAACTGTGTCCTAGTAATCTAGGTTGAGAATATCCTCAAGAGGAGCTCATAAGGATTGTCATGTTAAACCCTGCAGGTGGACTTAGTCCGACATGACGATAAGGTTGAGTGGTACTACTCTTGGACTAAGATATTAATTAAATGAGTTATCAGTAACTCGCTTAATTAATGGACATTTGACATCTTAAACACAGGGGGACTAACACACTCATAATAAGAAGGAGCCCAAAAATGTAATTTGGGATTGGTGCGGTAGTTCAATAATAGTTCTCTAGTGGAATGAATTATTATTGATAAAATTAAGTTGTGTGTTCGGGGCGAACACTGGATGCTTAATTTTATCGGGAGACCAAAATCAATTCCTCCTCTCGGTCCCTATCATAGCCTCTTATTTATAGAGTTCTATACCCACCTTCTAGACCCACCCAATAGGGGTCGGCCAAGCTAACTTGGGAACAAGCTAGGGCCGGCCTAGGTATAAGATTGGGTGGCCGACCCTAGCTTGAACCCAAGCTAGTAGGGCCGGCCAAAATAAATTAAAAAGGGATTTTAATTTTAATTTTTATTATGTGGGAGATATAATTTATTAAAGAGAATTAAAATTAAAATATCTCTCTTGTAAAAGATCTACAAAAGATTAAAGAAAGAGATTAAATCTCTTTCCTTATTTGTATATTGGAAAATATTTTATTTTTCTTCTTTGTAAATTATTCACATGTTGTAAAATTAAAATTATAGAAATTTCCTTTTTATCAACCATGAAGAGATTTGAAGAGAAATTTTATTTTTTAAAATTTCCGGAAACAAATTAGGAAGTTTTAATTGTTGATTGAAACTTGTCCAATTTTGTTTTCATTAATATGGCCGGCCACTTGAATTTGATTGGGGAAATTTTATTTTATTTTTCTTAATTAAATCATGTCAAGGAAATTGAGAAAATTTTATTGCAATTAAATTTCCTAATTTGCCTAGGCCAAGGAATATAAAAGAAGGGGTGAGGGTGCCTTTATGAGACACAACATCTATTATTTTCTCTCCCTCTTTTATTCCTTGGTGTGGCCGGCCATCCTCTCCCTCTCTTCCTCTTGTGGTGGCCGAACCTCTCTCTCCCCCTTGGAGCTCTTGTGGTGGTCGGATACTACTTGGAGAAGAAGAAGAAGAAGAAGGAGAGAAAGCTAGCATCTCTTAGAGCTTGGTTAGTATTTTGGTTTTTCTCCTTGGTGAAGTTTTCCTTTGTGGCCGAACCTTGCTTGGAGGAGAAGAAGGTGGTTGGTGGTTTCTCATCTCGGTAGATCGTTGCCCACACAACGTCCGAGGTTAGAAGAGGAATACGGTAGAAGATCAAGAGATTTTTCTACAAGGTATAACTAGTAATTTTTATTTCCGCATCATGCTAGTTATTTATGGAAATAATACTAAATACAAGAGGCTTACGTTCTAAAATTTCGAATATGTTTTTTCGATGCTGTGTTCTTTTGTTTTTTCTTTTCCTTGTGATTTGATTGTTCTCTTTGGTTAACCTAAAGTTATTTTAGGAAATTAAATATTAACTTTCTATAAAAGGTTTTGTCTAGTCGGTGGTGGTTGCTCCCATATCCAAGAAGGCCATGTGCCTCGCCACGTCAGTACTGGGAACCAATTATGGAAATTAATATTTAATGGAATTAATAACTTAAGGAGACTTGGGTCGAACGTGTAAAGTTCCGCAGGAGATCCAAGTCAAAACCTAAAAGAACAAATAGATTAAGTTTTGGATCAAACGTGTTAAGTTCCGCAGGCGATCCAAAATTTAATTTAAAAGAACACATGGTAGCAAGGAAAAGGTTCAGACCTTTGTACAAAATTTTTGTACAGTGGAACCTATAGGTTTTCCGAGTAGCAACCAACAATTGGTATCAGAGCTAGGGTTTTGCCTCTGTGTATTTGGTATTAGTTTAATTATGCACATGTCATACATAATTTAGGCAGGATAATAGTAGGATGTGCTAACTTTGTGGATGCAGGATCCAACTATTATGGCTTATAGTTTTATGTGTGTGATTGGACCCTTGGACATGTCAAGGGCATTTATATGTGTGCGCATGATTGTATTATAAAATACAGCAGAAGCTGTATTTAGTTTTATTAGGATTTTATTTTTGATCTAGATACATGTACATTCCTTTTATGGAATATAGGATCAAAATTGTAAAATTCTATTTATGTCGCGGATCGAATCTTGCAAAGCGTGGAACCTTCTAAGGACCAGAAGCGCAGCGGAACAAGGAGCAAGATGGATGCGACAGCGAGACCCGGTGGCGGTGGCCAAATATGGCAGCAGCTTGGGATGACAACACACGGAGGACAACTAGAGATAAAAGTCATAATAGTTGAAAATTAGATTTTCTATTTATTGCTTTTATATTGTGATGTGTGTGCATGTTATTTTACAAGTTTAGTAGGCTAGCATAGTTAAAATTCCTCATTAATAAATAACTAAGTGGGAGAGGGATTTTTAAGTAAATCCCATGGTCTCCATTACTGGGTTGTAAGTGATGCAAACAAGCTTGCACGTTGGCTCTGAGTGCCTTCCTCCATAACGGATGAGCTAGTTTGCAGATCACTAGAACAGACTTCCATTTTTGGATGACTATAGGAAGTTAATTAAGAGCGTGTGATCTTCCCCAACGGAAGGGGCATAATCTTATTAATGGACTTAGTGTCAAGTAATGGTATACACTTAGACACATCTAATAGTATCCTCCCCATCGGAGTCACTGTTATTATTTGTGTGACCAAATGAAACCAACTATTAATTTGTCATAAAACTAGGTTGACAAGATAATAAAATTAAAGGGTTAAAACCCCTCTTACAAATGATTGATTTTGTATACGTCCACACTAACATGGCTTACAAAATTAACGGTGTTTGAGATAATTTTATTTGTCATAAAGTTACGTTGACAAGATAGTTAATGGGTAAAACCCTCCTCTTACA
Organism: Zingiber officinale; assembly: GCF_018446385.1. Taxonomy (NCBI): domain Eukaryota; kingdom Viridiplantae; phylum Streptophyta; class Magnoliopsida; order Zingiberales; family Zingiberaceae; genus Zingiber; species Zingiber officinale. Next base: position 129,099,206 of record NC_055994.1, read on the forward strand.
AATGTTGATTTTGTATACGTCCACACTAACTTGGCATGTAAAATTTACGGTGTTTTGAGGTGTTGGTAAATTTAAATAATATTGTTAGAGGAATCAATATTATTTTAAATTTAGAAGTCTTGACCAAATATTTGATTAAAGATAGACCAACTATTAATTTTATTCGTCATAAAGTAAGGTTGACGAGATAATAAAATTAAATGATAAAATTTCCTCTTTGAATTTGTATACGTCCACACTAACGTGGCATACAAAATTCATGGGGATTTTTAAGGAGTTGGTCTTAACCAAATATTTTTGTGATTCTTAGGATGATGGTCAATCTCTAGCTGATATACTTTAGGATAGATTTAGTGGTCCCAATTATAATTGATTGGAAATAGGATTTGGACATTAAGGTAGACTGTCTTCTTAGAACTAAGAACAATTTAGGTGTATTTAATTCATTAGTTGAAACATGTCCAGTGGTGTTATCTACCAGAACCTGGAGTGTAGATACAAGATGCCATTAATCATGTCTGCAATTCATTGCAGGGTTCCAGGAAACCCGACAACTAAATGAAAGGTAAATCACCGTCCACATGGGCACTACTGTAAAAGTGATAGCTATTGCAGTGGGAGATGTTTATCCTTTGATAAGAATAAAATATGGATTTTAAGTAATTGTCTTTACGTACCAAGTTTAGAAAGAACCTGATTTCAGTTTCTAAACTATTATAGATATTTTGATAACAAAGTTGTTATCAAGAAAAATAGGGAAGTTATCTATTCTGGTATGATGGTTGACAATTTATAATCCAATAACTCCCACGATGCAACAAATGGAAATTAGTAACACATCTTCTAATTTTAAGAAAAAGCAACCTTCGGAAATGAACCAATTATATCTTTGGCATCTAAAAGCTAGGTTATACTTGAGTAGGATTCATTGGTAGCTTATGAACTTTTGGGTTCATTGGTGGTGGAAATATTTCCAACCTGCGAGTCTTACTTGGAAGGAAAATAACCAAGAAGCTTTTAAGTCCAAGGGGTATGGAGTCAAAGATATGTTGAAATCGGTTCATTCTGATTTGAGTGATCCTATGACTATCCAGACAAGAGGTAGTATTGAATATTTTGTCTATTTTATAGACAACTATTCAAGATACAAATAAATTTACTTAATGTACCGCAAGACTAAGTACTTTGATTAGTTCAAAGAGTACAAGGTTGATGCGGAGAAATGTTAAAGTAAAAAGTCACTATGGAAGATCGTAGTGGAAAGTACCTCTTGAGAGATTTTAGGAGTCACTTATCAGTAGTTGGATTTCAATCCCAACTAACTGCATCTGGTACACCCCAACAGAATGGTGTAGTAGAAAGAAGGTAAAGGACTCTTATGGAATAATTAGATAGATGATGAGTTATTCAGAAAATTACCAAATTTGTTTTAAGGATAAAACTCTGAAAACGAAAGTGAACATAGTACCTTCCAAGTTAGAACTCTCTACTCATATAGAATTGCTGAATAGGCGTAAGCCTATTTTGAAGCATATTCGGATTCGGGTAATCCAGCACATATGTTAAAGAGAGATAATAATAAGTTGGATAGGAGTTCACTTGTTTGTAAGTTATCCTAGATAAACAAAAGTAGGTTTATAGTCTTAAAAATCAGAAGGGCATTGTTAGCATCAATGATTTTAAAGGACTATATAATGAACCACGTGCTCATAAGTAAATTTGTTCTTAAGGAAATAATAAAAGACATGTCTAATCTAGTACCAACTGTACAAGATGAGATACCACAAGGAAACTGCAACACGTATCACAAATGATACACAATTGCAGAAAGTGCCTCATCGTAGTGGGAGGGTTGTTAGGCAACCTAAAAAGATTTATGTTTTGGGAGAGTTTTTGGACTCGATCCCTGGAGGACATGAACCTGATCTCCGGACATATGACGAAGCACTCCAAGATAAAGATGCAATATCTTGGCAAAGAGTAATGAATAACAGAATTAGAATATATGTATTCTAATAAAATCTGGAAGCTTATAGAACCACCAAATGGTATAAAAGCCTTTGGGTGTAAAAAGGTCTATATTAGGAAAAGAGGAATAGACAGGAAGGTAGAAACTTTCAAAGCAAGGCTAGATGAAAAAGGAAACTTTTTCACTGGTAGCCATGCTTAAGTCTATCCGGATTCTTTTATCTATTTGGCAAGTGGATGTCAAGACAACATTCCTTAATGGAAGTCTTGAAGAAAACATCCATATAAAGCAACGAAGGGTTCATTGCAAAGGGCTAAGAGCATCTTGTGTATAAGCTCAATCGATCTAGAGTGAGGCAAAGCTTCAAGGTCTTGGAGCGTCCGGTTTATCAAAGTAATCCGGATCTATGGATTTAGTAACGGATAAGTCTTGTGTATACAAAGATGTGATGGAAACGTGGTGGTATTTCTTGTACTATACTTAGATAATATTTTTGGTAGTTGGAAACAATATCAAAATGTTGTCAGAAGTAAGGGTATGGTTGTCCAAACAATTCGATATAAAGGACTTGGGAGAATGTATATATTCTTGAGATCAAAATAATAAGGGATCGCAAGAAAAGAATATTTTACTTATCCCAAGCTTCATACATCGGAAAAATCCTTGCTCGTTTTAATCATACAAAACTCCAAGAAAGGTTTCTTACTTTTTCAGGATGGAGTAACTTTATCTAAAGATATGTCTCTGTAGACATCAAAGGAGATAAAGGAAATAAAGGCAGTTCTTTATGCTACGGCTGTTGGAAGCCTAATGTATGCTATGCACGAGATCATAAATCTGTTTTGCCAAGGGCATAGTTAGCAGATATCAAAGTAACCCTGGACAAGGACAGTGGACTGCAGTAAAGCATATATTGTAGTACCTTAGAGGCACTAGAGATTATATGCTAGCTTACAAGGCAGTTAATTTAGTCCTTGTGGGTTGCATGGATTTTGACTTCCAATCGGATAGGGACAATAATAAGTCAACCTTGGGGTTTTGTGTTTACTTTAGGAGGTAAAGTCATAACTATGGAAGAGTGATAAGCATAGGTATTTTTCTGAACTCCACCATAGAAGCTTAGTATATGGCAAGCCTCTGAGGTATCCATAAAAGCTGAATGACTCAATAACCTAAAGATAGACTTAGATATGATTTCTGGTTTGTCCAAAAATTATTACAATTTATTGTAATAATGTTGGTGCAGTAGCAAACTCGAAGAAACCATAAGTCTATAAGGCAAGTAAACACAATAGAGAGCAAGTACCACCCAATACGAGGAATCGTATAAACGAGGAAAAGTTGTTGCCGCCTAGATTGCATCAGGTGATGACCTATAGATCATTTCACTAAGGTCCTTAAGGCAATAGCTTTTGATGGGCATGTTGAAGGGATGAGAATCAGATGTATGGCAGCAGATATGGCAGCTTAGTCTTTTAGTATAAGTGGGAGATTGTTAGAGTGTATACTAAAAGCCTAGCTTTTGGTATAAACATTTATCTAGAAATAAGAATCACATTGGTCAAATGTCTACATTTATGATAAATGTAGTTGCTCAATTAATTTATATTGTAGATAACATGGTGTGTGGTGTCACATACAGAAGATCATGTTATCGATTCCTTATAAATTATAAATAGTAGCTCACGACCAAGATGGAAAGGAACAAACCATTGGAAGGACGTAGTGTAATTAGGTATTAGTTTATCTTAACTATATAATTACACTAGTACACTTAGAGTGTATTGAGTAGGACCATTTGAGGTCGTTCCTTTTATACTGGCTTTATAAAGGAACAAAGACCTCAGTTATTATGGAAGTGTGTGCTCTTAATCCTAATATAATAACAATCACATATATTTGATATTTATTTCTTTAATTTATCAATGGGTGAGATTTAGTTCGATGAATCAATAAGCCCGATAAGTTGGGAAATGGTATCACTTATAGTGTGTGTTGTTGATTATAGAAGGAAACTGTGTCCTAGAGATACTAGGTTGATAATGTCCTCAAGAGGAGCTCATAAGGATTGTCATGTTAAACCCTGCAGGTGGACTTAGTCCGATATGACAATAAGGTTGAGTGGTACTACTCTTGGACTTAGATATTAATTAAATGAGTTGTCAGTAACTCACTTAATTAGTGGACATTCGATATCTTAAACACAGGGAGACTAACACACTCATAATAAGAAGGAGCCCAAATATGTAATTTGGGATTGGTGCGGTAGTTCAATAATAGTTCTCTAGTGGAATGAATTATTATTGATAAAATTAAGTTGTGTGTTCGGGGCGAACACGGGATGCTTAATTTTATCGTGAGACTAAAACCAATTCCTCCTCTCGGTCCCTATCGTAGCCTCTTATTTATAGAGTTCTATACCCACCTATATCCACCTTCTATACCCACCCAATAGGGGCCGGCCAAGCTAGCTTGGGAACAAGCTAGGGCCGGCCTAGGTATAAGATTGGGTGGCCGGCCCTAGCTTGAACCCAAGCTAGTAGGGCCGGCCAAAATAAATTAAAAAGGGATTTTAATTTTAATTTTTATTATGTGGGAGATATAATTTATTAAAGAGAATTAAAATTAAAATATCTCTCTTGTAAAAGATCTACAAAAGATTAAAGAAAGAGATTAGATCTCTTTCCTTATTTGTAGATTGGTGAGATATTTTATTTTCTCTTTAAAAATTATTCACATGTTGTAAAATTAAAATTATAGAAATTTCCTTTTTATCAACCATGAAGATATTTGAAGAGAAATTTTATTTTTTAAAATTTCCGGAAACAAATTAGGAAGTTTTAATTGTTGATTGAAACTTGTCCAATTTTGTTTTCATTAATATGGCCGGCCACTTGAATTTGATTGGGGAAATTTTATTTTATTTTTCTCAATTAAATCATGTCAAGGAAATTGAAGAAATTTTATTGCAATTAAATTTCCTAATTTGCCTAGGCCAAGGAATATAAAAGAAGGGGTGAGGGTGCCTTTATGAGACACAACATCTATTATTTTCTCTCCCTCTTTTATTCCTTGGTGTGGCCGACCATCCTCTCCCTCTCTTCCTCTTGTGGTGGCCGAACCTCTCTCTCCCCCTTGGAGCTCTTGTGGTGGTCGGATACTACTTGGAGAAGAAGAAGAAGAAGAAGGAGAGAAAGCTAGCATCTCTTGGAGCTTGGTTAGTATTTTGGTTTTTTCTCCTTGGTGAAGTTTTCCTTTGTGGCCGAACCTTGCTTGGAGAAGAAGAAGGTGGTTGGTGGTTTCTCATCTCGGTAGATCATTGCCCACACAACGTCCGAGGTTAGAAGAGGAATACGGTAGAAGATCAAGAGGTTTTTCTACAAGGTATAACTAGTAATTTTTATTTCCGCATCATGCTAGTTATTTATGGAAATAATACCAAATACAAGAGGCTTACGTTCTAGAATTTCGAATATGTTTTTTCAATGCTGTGTTCTTTTGTTTTTTCTTTTCCTTGTGATTTGATTGTTCTCTTTGGTTAACCTAAAGTTATTTTAGGAAATTAAATATTAGCTTTCTATAAATGGTTTTGTCTAGTCGGTGGTGGTTGCTCCCATATCCAAGAAGGCCATGTGCCTCGCCACGTCAGTACTGGGAACCAATTATGGAAATTAATATTTAATGGAATTAATAACTTAAGGAGACTTGGTTTGAACGTGTAAAGTTCCGCAGGAGATCCAAGTCAAAACCTAAAAGAACAAATAGATTAAGTTTTGGATCAAACGTGTTAAGTTCCGCAGGCGATCCAAAATTTAATTTAAAAGAACACATGATAGCTAGGAAAAGGTTCAGACCTTTATACAAAATTTTTGTACAGTGGAACCTATAGGTTTTCCGAGTTGCCACCAACAGATAGGGGTTTAGACGCTGCTGGGTGCCTAGAGGTGGTATCCCTGATCGAGAGGAGAGTTAGAGAGCGCCAAATGCTCGACAAAATGCTTAGCACAGCCTTTTGATACAGTGGGCATGTAGTAAATGCCATAGAACAAGTTAATTAGGATGATCAGTTTTATTTCAGCTTTTATGAGACTAGATGTCCAAATGGGTGGGCTCCCACAGTCGCCTCTAGGTTCAGACAACCTAGTTCTAGGTTCAGATAACCTAGATTCAGCAAAATAGTATTAGTTATTTCAGTATTTTACTTTTCAGTGGCACTGTACTAGATTAGATATCCATTGGGTTGGGCTCCCATAGTCGTCCCTAGGTTTAGCTAACCTAGTAAACCCTACTAGATTCGGAACTTACAATCTCGGGTCTAGTTAGGGATGCACGCACAACAAGTACAGTTGCCAGGGCCCATCAGCAGCATGTTTAGTATTTTCACTTACTATATGTATATGGTTTTCAACCTTTCACAAATTAGTTCGTGAATTCAGTACAGTCTTAGCAGTAGCTCAGTATTAGCTTAGCTCAGTTTTTAGTATCAGCTTAGTTCTTTATTGATACCATGTGATTGATATTATGTTTAGCTTCAGATATGCCATGATTGTATGCTCATATGCCATGTCATGTTTAGTTTATTCAGTATACTTCTCATATCCTTTCAAACAGCATGATTTAAAATCATATTTGCATCGTATGCATGTTTTAGTGAGGTAGATGGTTTCTTACTAAGCTTTTTAGCTTACAGATACTATTTTCCTTATACTGCAGATACAGGTAAAAGGAAAATGGACTAGCAGTGGAGGCTGGAGGTCAATGCAGATCAAGATGTGTGTGGAAGGAACTGGAGTAAAGATCCTAGGGATCTGGTTTTATTTTATTATGCATTAGAACGTGTTTAGTATGCATTAGTACTTATAGCAAGCGTTATCTTATGTTTTTGTTAGTTAGCAAGAAAACAGTTTAAAACCTTGTTAGTTTTGGTTTCCATATGTTTACATGCCATGAATTAGTATTCTATGCCTTAATCATGTTTAGTATGTTAGCTATTACCTAGTAGAATGTTTCTCTTAGCTTTTATAGTGTTGTGTAATGACCTTGGCACGCATCAGTGCTGATATCAGAGGCCTAATACGAAATTAGAAACCCCTGATCGGTCAGCAGACCGATCAGGGAGTCTCTGATCGGTCGGTAGACCGATCAGGGACCTGGCTTCTGCGAACAGAGGCCTTCTGTTCATTCCCTGATCGATCCGTGGATCGATCAGGAGTTGGGTCGCGAGAAATGGCTCACTGATCGGTCAAGCAGACCGATCAGTAAGCCACTAATCGATCTCAGTGACCGATCAGGGGCCGGCTGGATTGGTCGGCAGATCGATCCAGCAGCGTACAGAATTGCAGTGTAGTTTATGGATCAGTCGGTTGAACGATCCGGAGTTTTCTACCGTGCCAGTATCAGTAGATCGGTCTGTGGATCGATCCGAAGTTATTATCAGTTGTAAACACCTCCCCTAGCATGTGTACAATTCTTAGGTACACCCAGAACACTAAGTTAAACTTTACAGCATTTAGATCAGTAAAATTTTAAACTAGCCAGTTTTCATTCCGCATTAGTAGTTTAGCACAGCATAACTGTAGCGATCGGCCTCGCAGCCTAGTCAGTAGGAGGCAGGTCATTACAGAGTGGTATCAGAGCAGTGTTCCATACTTCCTACACACACATCAGCATTGAACCTGCAGCTTCCAAGTAAAAATGCCTCTACTTTATTTATGCTTTCTGTTTCCTTGTTATAGTTCATGTTTATAGATAAACTGCTGCATGATAGTATGTGATAGTATATAACATGATAACGATAGTTATACAATTATGATTGTGATAGTTATTCATGTTCTGTCCTCTATGTCTTTAGCAATGGCACGAGGACGCCCAGCTAGAAGGGCACTAGCTACTGAGCCCCAGCAAGAGGCAGGCAGTTCAGTGCCTCCCCCAGACCTTACAACATTAGTGGCTCAGTTACAGCAGCAGCTAGCTGAACAACAACAGGAGATAGCCACCCTCAAGGCCAATCAGCAGAGTACCCCCACAGTCACCCCGGAACCGAACCTGACGACTCCAGAAGTCTTAGAGGTTCCACCAGCTCAGCCTACAACGCCAGCGCCAGCACCAGTACCAGCACCAGCAGTCCCAGCAGCTGAGCCAAGAAAGGAAGCCTATCTGATCCAGTGGCAACGAGTCAAGCCCGAGAACATCTCAGGCACCAGTGAACCATGGGATGCTCAGGCATGGTTCAAAACATTGGAGAGTACGATGGAGCTTCTGGACTGGCCAGAATATGAGAAGGTGAAGTGCGCCTCCTTCTGCCTGACAGGAGACGCACGCATGTGGTGGGAAAGAATCAGAACAAAGCGCCCAGTGAACCAGATGTCATGGGCTGACTTCGAGAAAGAATTCTTTGAGGAGTTCTTTCACATGCGGGTTACAAACCGCCACTACGATGAGTTCACTGAGTTTCGTCAGGGAAACCTTTCAGTTGAGGAAGCCGTGAAGAAATTCAACAGGTTGGCTCGTCTATGCCCAGAGTTAGTCAGCACAGAGAAGGAACGAATCCGGTTGATGCTCAAGATGCTGAGGCCAGAGATAGTAGTGAACGTGGCTGGTGGCATACATAGGCCACAAACCACAGAGGAGTTAGTGAGCAGTGCCCTGACCACAGAGCATTACCATAACAGCATTAAGCAGCAGAAGCAAGTCTCCTCAGAGTCCAAAGGCCAAGGAAACTCTCACACTCAAAAACAGCAAGGCCACAGCTCTAACTGGAAAGAGAACTTCAACAGCAAGCGCAAATCAGGGAGTGAACCAAAAAGAGGACCATCTGGCAAGCGACCCAGTTATCCAAAGTGTTCTACTTGTGGGAAATTCCACCCAGGGGTTTGTCTCAAGGGCACACGAGGATGCTTTAAATGTGGGCAAGAAGGGCACATGGCCAAGCAGTGCCCGAACAAGACCGGTCTTCCTCAGCCACAGCAGATTCAGTATGCAGCCCGGCTCGATCAGATGCAGGCCGCTCTAGAAGGTCCACTTATCGGCCAATTAGAAGCCCCTCCGGCTATGGCGAATGCGAGGATCTACTCACTCACGAGAGGATGTAGCCAATGCCTCGGCGGTTGTCACAGTCGATTAGCATTTCGATAGTGATCTGTTCTATTTGATCTTGGGAAACCCATTCATATATAGCCGGATGTTCTCCGAAAAATTAGAAATACCCTCGGAGGTACTCGGTGGTCAGTTTTGACGACACTACCTTCAGGAGAGATCATGGCATCCACGCCCTGGCTCAGAGCAGTGCCGGTCATTATAGACAGAGAGCTCTTTTGTGATCCGATAGTGCTAGAGATGACCGACTATGACGTTATCTTTGGAATGAACTTTCTGATCAGACACGGTGCTACCATAGAGTGCCGTAAATGTAAAGTCATCTTCCAACTGAAGCGGCAATTTGAATCTGATGGGGAAGAGAAAGGCCAAGAAGTTTCTCTCATATGAAAGCAAGTTCTTGGATTCGGGATGTACAGATTCCTAGCACACGTAGTCAGCGCCAGCCAGGACAAACAGCTATCGAGGTTCGAGTTGTATGTGACTACCCGGTAGTCCCTGAAGAGTTACCGGGCTTAGCACTAGGCAGGAGATTGACTTTGAGATAGAGCTCATTCGGTACAAACCCTATCTCCAAAGCGCCTTATCGCATGGCTCAGCCAGGCGAAGGAACCGGGAGCAACTCTGAGGCGCTTGACAAGGGTTTCATACGCCCGTGTCATTCACCATGGGGAGCGCCTGTATTGTTCGTGAAGAAGAAGGATGGAAGCATGCGACTGTGCATAGACTACAGATCACTGAACCAAGTCACGATCAAGAACAGGTATCCCCTTCCCAGAATCGATGACCTGTTAGATCAGTTAAAGGGAGCAGCAATGTTCTCTAAGATAGACCTCAGATCAGGTTATCATCAGGTGAAGGTCAAAGAAGGGGACATACCGAAGACAACATTCAGAACCAGATACAGACACTACGAGTTCGTAGTCATGCCCTTTGGCGTGACCAATGCTCCAGCTACATTCATGGATCTCATGAACAGAGTATTCAGGGAGTATTTAGATAAGTTTGTTATTGTGTTTATCGATGACATTCTTATCTACTTAGGAACTCAGGAAGAACACTCAGAGCACCTGAAACTAGTATTGCAGAATTTGCATACAACAACAGCTATCAGGCCACTATCGGCATGGCACCTTACGAGGCTCTCTATGGGCGGAGGTGTAGATCTCCAGTCTGCTGGTATGAGAGTGGTGAACAGAAAGAACTTGAACTTCAGACAGATCTAGTAGCAGATACCACAGCAGCTATACAGCAGATCTGCCAAAGGATAGAGACAGCTCAGAGCCGCCAGAAAAGCTATGCTGATACACGGCGCAGACCCTTAGAGTTTTCAGTCGGGGATACAGTGTTCCTCAGAGTAGCTCCCATGAAGGGAGTGATGCGTTTTGGGAAGAAGGGCAAGCTTAGTCCCAGATATGTGGGACCATACCTTATCAGCAGAAGAGTGGGCAAGGTAGCATATGAGCTAGAGCTACCCCAGGAAATGTCAGCTGTCCACAACGTATTTCATGTCTATATGCTGAAGAAGCATACCCCAGATGCCACCCAGGTGATTGAGCCCCAGTCGGTACAGATCCGCGAAGACCTCAGCTATGATAGTCGACCTATTCAGATAATAGACCGAGCAGTTAAGAAATTACGGAACAAGGAAGTACCATTAGTCAAAGTCATTTGGCACAGTCACACAGCAGAAGAGGCAACTTGGGAGACAGAAGTCAGCATGAGACAGAAGTACCCAGAATTATTCTAAGTTCGAGGATGAACTTTTTATAAGGTATGGGGGATTGTAACGCCCAAAAAATTCTCAAAACTATTTTAGAAATATTCTATGATTTTTCTAGAATTATTAGATATTTTTCCGGAATTTTCCGAGTAGCGGAAGTAGCAAAAATTATTAGAAAACGAAAACGGCCTAAGCGGGAATTGAACCCGAGACCTAGATTCAGCAAAATAGTATTAGTTATTTCAGTATTTTACTTTTCAGTGGCACTGTATTAGATTAGATATCCATTGGGTTGGGCTCCCATAGTCGTCCCTAGGTTTAGCTAACCTAGTAAACCCTACTAGATTCGGAACTTGCAATCCCGGGTCTAGTTAGGGATGCGCGCACAACAAGTACAGTTGCCAGGGCCCATCAGCAGCATGTTTAGTATTTTCACTTACTATATGTATATGGTTTTCAACCTTTCACAAATTAGTTCGTGAATTCAGTACAGTCTTAGCAGTAAATCAGTATTAGCTTAGCTCAGTTTTTAGTATCAGCTTAGTTCTTTATTGATACCATGTGATTGATATTATGTTCAGCTTCAGATATGCCATGATTGTATGCTCATATGCCATGCCATGTTTAGTTTATTCAGTATACTTCTCATATCCTTTCAAACAGCATGGTTTAAAATGATATTTGCATCGTATGCATGTTTTAGCGAGGTAGATGGTTTCTTACTAAGCTTTTTAGCTTACAGATACTATTTTCCTTATACTACAGATACAGGTAAAAGGAAAATGGACTAGCAGTGGAGGCTGGAGGTCAATGCAGATCAAGATGTGTGTGGAAGGAACTGGAATAAAGATCCTAGGGATCTGGTTTTATTTTATTATGCATTAGAACGTGTTTAGTATGCATTAGTACTTATAACAAGCGTTATCTTATGTTTTTGTTAGTTAGCAAGAAAACAGTTTAAAACCTTGTTAGTTTTGGTTTCCATATGTTTACATGCCATGAATTAGTATTCTATGCCTTAATCATGTTTAGTATGTTAGCCATTACCTAGTAGAATGTTTCTCTTAGCTTTTATAGTGTTGTGTAATGACCTTGGCACGCATCAGTGCTGATATCATAGGCCTGATACGAAATCAGAAACCCCTAATCGGTCAGCAGACCGATCAGGGAGTCTCTGATCGGTCGGTAGACCGATCAGGGACCTGGCTTCTGCGAACAGAGGCCTTCTATTCGTTCCCTGATCGATCCGTGGATCGATCAGGAGCTAGGTCGCGAGAAATGGCTCACTGATCGGTCAAGCAGACCGATCAGTAAGCCACTGATCGGTCTCAGTGACCGATCAGGGGCCGGCTGGATCGGTCGGCAGGCCGATCCAGCAGCGTACAGAATTGCAGTGTAGTTTATGGATCGGTCGATTGAACGATCCAGAGTTTTCTACCGTGGATGTATCAATAGATCGGTCTGTGGATCGATCCGAAGTTATTATCAGTTGTAAACACCTCCCCTAGCATGTGTACAATTCTTAGGTACACCCAGAACACTAAGTTAAACTTTACAGCATTTAGATCAGTAAAATTTTAAACTAGCTAGTTTTCATTCCGCATTAGTAGTTTAGCACAGTATAACTGTAGCGATCGGCCTCGCAGCCTAGTCAGTAGGAGGTAGGTCGTTACAAAACCCTACCGAAAAATTCTGGCAGAGTCTCCCCTGTACCGGTGACCATATTCAACAATACATGCAATATATACTCAGCCACAAGCAGCTGGAACACATATCAATCAACCACGCAGTATAATAAATCCAAAATAAAGAAAACAACACCAGAAATCATCACACATGATTACAATTCTTCTACTATGTCCTAATCATATCAAAATAACAAATACTATCTCAAATACTCCTAACATAGCAAAAGACAATGGAAACTAAAATAAAACTTCTTTCCTAGTCCCAAGGCTTCCATAGTCCTGGCATCACACATCCTTCAAACACCTCCTTGTCGCCTTCCTTTCTATATCTTTTCCTTTCCTGTATCTGCAGTAAGAGGAAGTGCAATCTATAAGCAAAATTTGCTTAGTAAGCGCTATCTAACTCACAAAATCACGAATGTGCATGTATACGAAAAGAACTAGAAACTATATGCTCTAAAAAGAAATAAAGCATAAACATAACTGCTCATGTCAAACTAATAGCAAAGAAAAGCTAAGGAATCTACAGATGTAATTCTAATAGTTAATCATGCTACTCATCTAATAGGTAAACATGAAAACTACTCATCCACTAGATAAACATGGTAGAATAAAGAACTAAACTTTACTGATTTTTAGAACTATATGAAACTTTATTTCATTTGTTCTAACTTAATCTTTAATACTTTATGTTTATGTAAAACTCGTTTTACTTGTTCAAAAACTTATACTTATAATACTTCAAAATAATAATCAACTTCTTCTTGGGCACAGGCGTAGTACCATCTTATGCGCAATCCCTAATAGGTTGGGGTAGCGAGACACCAATCCTAAAAGAGCAGACCTCGGTCTACCAGGGCCAAGACCTCAGAATTGGACACCTGGATTTGTTTAACGACAACCTCGGAAGTCGGGTACTAGCCTCTTCTTAAAAGTAAAATACTTATAATCTTAATTACTTCTTCTTTAAATGCCTTGGCATTTTAATAGGCACCTTGTGTGCCAAAAATCTATAAAGTCTTGACTTTGGGATCTACTTAAGGTCTTGGCCTTTTCTTTCTTTTCTTTATCTTTCTTATACTTTTCTTTATCTTTCTTATACTTTTCTTAAACTCTTAAAATTTGTAGCTGAAATGCTTAATGAAAAATCTACATTGCGATGCATATTAAAATCTGCACATGCACTACTTAACAAAAATCTGCACTGCTCTACTCAATAAAAATCAGCACTACTCTACTCAATAGAAATTTGCACTACTCTTCTTAATAAAAAAATCTGCACTATAAGCCTACATAAAAATATGCACTATAAGCTTAATTAAAAATTTGCATTTAAGCTCTAAGAAATCTACATACAAACTCAAACTAAATCTAAACCTTGCTGGAATTAAAACCTATGTGAAACTAATCTTGTTTATCAATCATAGCCTTATATTCCAACAAGATACAATGGCATGTTTCCATCATGGCATTTAGAACTTGTATACATATACATGTTAGCATAGTTCGGTCATGGCTACTCCTACTTGTGGTACATGCGAAATAATTCATTACTAGCAAACCTTTAAACATTAACAAGGAAAACATTAAACTAAGCACATGTGAAACATTAACTGAACCAATGTACAAGCTATCCTCTACCACTAAGAAGGTGTAACATCAATTTTTTTCTTATCTGTTACATGAGATGGAAGATCATATTACTAAATTTACATTGTTACTCTAAACTATACATGATCAAAGTGACCCCAATTAAATTAAGAAATTGTCCTAACCCTTAGATCAGTGACCAAAACAAAGCTACAACAGAAACCTACCACAACTTCCAGTCAAAACAGATCATTCTCAGTGGCAACAAATTGAATTCAAGCAAGTTCTTCAACAACCTAGCAAACTCAAGCATTAAACACTAAGTTCGATTGAATCATTCCTTCGGAAATCATCACAAAGCTTAGTTGACACTAGCATAAAGCACAGAGGAAAGAAAACTATCATTCCATTCAAGAAACTCCATCCAGAAAACTTGCCACCAGAAGCCAAACAGTGCAACAAATTGATCAAACACAAATGCCCAAATCTAAACATGTCTGAATCTGCACATTCTGAAATATTTCCAACAAAACAAGTATGAGGAAAGGATGCTTCTATTGAACTAAGAATCTATTGAAACTAAAATCCTTGCAACATGTTCACAACATAAAGCAACAGAATTCATCAAGCATGCTTCAAACAACCCGAAATCACAGTCCAATTCCCTGTTCAGTGCCACGGTAGAAACCAGTGGGAGCAAAACACTCCACTTACTTAATCCTTTTCATGTTCTTCCCTTGGAAACTCACGGCAACGAATCCTAAACCTTAACTTTCACATCATAATTCGAGAACCAACAGAAACTAGATCCCTATCACATCCAAAATTCTTCACAGCGAAATTCGAAACAAAAATAAACTCTAATTCGAATTCGAAACTACTCTACTGCAGGTGAGTAGCGACTTACATCGGATTCTTGGTCTTACAACCGAAAGAGAGCCTTCTAAGGTTCGGAGAAGTGAAGATCTCGGCCTTCCTTCTATGCCCACGTGTTCTCTTCGACGAGAGGAGCTCGGATCCGTGAAGATCTCACGGAAAGACCCCTTGGCTGGCGCCGGAGATAAAGCCCTAAACTCGCTTCTGTTTTCCGCCCAAGAGGAGTCGCCGACGCGAGAGAGGAGAAGAGGAAAAGAGAGAAAAGAAAAATAACTTAACCCCTCTCTTACTTATCCTTTTATAACCTAGGGTTATGGCTTAAGACCAATTCGTGATTGATTTGTTCACGAAACATCAGCGTGCGCGCTTGGTCCGCTGGAAAGGTGAATTCCCTAAGGTCTCGGGTTCGAGCCGCCCTCGGCTCCTTTTTAAACGGAAATTTTATTTCGTTTCTTAAGACCGCTTAACTATATTTAATTCCCTTATATTATAACAAAACAGTCGTGGAACAGTTGGCTAACCGGATTCATTTAAGGCTTGGCTTAACCCGAGATCCACGGTTCGAATCTCGGCTTGGACATTATTGTTTTGCAACTTCTTTCGTTTAGTAAAAATATCAAACGACCTCCAAAAATTACATAAAAATATTCTGTAAATTCCTAAAAATCTCTAGAATTTTTCTAAAGCATTTCTAGATTTTAATAAGGTATTTTAGGACTCCAAATCATGAAATTTGGGGTGTTACAATCCTCCCTATCTTATAAAAAGTTCGTACTCGAACTTAGAATAATTTTGGACAGTGGGTACTTGTTAAATTTGGCAAAAGAAATTGATAAAAGAGTGGATAGCCCCAGTATCAAATAAGACGGTAGCTAAATGCTAAAAGATAGTTATTTGACCTGTGACTATTGTGGGGCACCAGCAGCTTCTTCCCTAGTAAGAGAAAAATACTCTGGCATTGGTTGGAATGGGTGGGGCTTCCAACCGTCCCTGACTGAGATAGGGTCCTTCTAGCGATGTTGTCATGTGGTGTAACTGTGCAGGCTCGTCTCTATATTGCACTGACTGTTGCTGAGGTGCCTTAAACTTGTTAGGACATGCTCTAGCTAGATGTCCTTCTTGACCACAGGAATAACATCCAGTTGTACCCAAAAGACAGGTTCCTGGATGTAATCTTCCACACTTAAGATAGGGAGGAAACTTGGTCTGCTTGTTTGCTGGGCCTTCCCCTTGGCTACCTCCAAAATCCATTGTTTCCTTTTGTTACCCTTGCCCTTCCTATTCTGATCACTTGACTGGGGTCTCTGATTCTCCACTGTCTTGTCTTTTATCTTGGCTGGCTTGTGTTGCTCTCGTTGTGCCTTGATGTTGTTCAAATAATGCTCAGCGACTAATGCTCTACTGACCAGCTCTTCGCCAGTCTGAGGCTGGTGTGTTCCACTACTCACATTAAGTGCTATCACTGGTCTCAACATCCTAAGCATCAGTCTGACTCGTTCCTTCTCCGTACTTACTAGCTCTGGGCAGATGCGAGCCAATCTGTTGAACCTCTTGACTGCTTCTTCCACTGACAGATCACCTTGTCTGAATTCTATAAACTCCTCATAATGCTTGTTGGTGATTCGTTGATGAAAGAATTATTCGTAAAACTCCGTCTCGAAGTTAGCCTAGTTCATCTGATTGACTATTCTCTTGCTCTTCACTCTCTCCCACCACATAAAGGCATCTCCAGATAAGCAGAAAGAAGCACACTTGACCTTCTCGACTTCTGGCCAGTCAAGAAGCTCCATGGTGCTCTCCAGTGTCTTGAACCAAGCCTGAGCATCCCAGGGCTCAGTCGTGCCTGAAAAACTTTCTGGCTTCAGCTTCAACCACTGTATCAGGTAGGCTTCTTGTCTTCTAGGTGCTGTGGGGACTTCCAAGGCGGCTGGTGGAACCTCAGTTACCACTGGAGTTTCCACATTAATAGTTGGAGGAGTGGGAGGGACTGGCTGCTGATTCGCCATCAGATTGACGATTACTTGTTGCTGTTCCGCCACTTGTCTCTAGAGTTGAGCAACAACTTCAGAGAGATTTGGTTCAGCTATTCTGGGCTCTTCGTTCTCCTGTGCTCGGTCCTCAGTATGAACGGTACGGGGACGTCCTCTTCTTGACATCTAATTATGTAGGAGAGAAACAAAACTAAAATCGTCTCTATTCTTCCTAAGCATATGTATCCAAAAATAGAAAAATAATGTAACGACCCAGCCTTCTACTAACTAAGCTGTAAGGCCGATCGCTACAGTTATGCTATGCTAACTGTGCGAAAAACTGGTCTAATTTAAATTTTTGTTGCTAACTGATAACTATTCTTGGTTCTACATGTGCTGAAGGATGTACTCTAAGAAATACAAGGTGTATCCCACATCCCCTATGAACTAGAAGCTGATCTGCTAAGTTTCTTGGTCGAAACTGAACTTCCCAATCGATCCAGACTGAACTGGGTCGATTGCTCTCTGTTGGATCGATCCATGGATCGATCCAGACTGCTACTATGCTCGGGTGATAATCTGGATCGATCGACTGATCGATCCAGGCTCACTGATCGATCCAGTGATCGATCCAGCGTGCTTCTGTGCACGGGACTTTATTTGGATCGATCGGGTGATCGACCCAACATAGGTCAATCGATCCAATGATCGATCAAAAACCTTTCTGTTCGCGGGGGATAGCTTGAATCGATCGACCGATCGATCCAGAGGCCTTCTGTTCGCGACCGAATGTGACTGGATCGATCGGATGATCGATCCAGAAGCCTTCTGTTCATGGAATCAGCCCTCAATCGATCCATGGATCGATCGGGGACTCCAGATCGATCCATGGATCGATCGGAGTTTCTGATTTTGCACTGAAACTCTGATTTCTGCACTGGTTCGTGCCAAAATCTCACACAACAATTATACAATGCATGGAAAACATTCTAATATCTAATAACTAGCATTCTAACACGACATAGTGCAAGATTTATTAATTCATAGCATTTAAACCACTAGGAATGCCGAAAAGTGTCTTAAGAAAGAAACCAAGTTCTTAATTTGCTAAGCTCCCTAAGGATCTTCATTCCAGGTTCCTGCCACACACACCATCACTGCATTGACCTTCAGCTTCCTCTGCTAATCCATTTTCCCTTTACCTTTATCTGCAGTATAAGGAAAAAGTATCTATAAGCTTTCGCTTAGTAAGAAACCATCTACTCACAAAAACAATGCATACGATGCAACTCATGATTTGAAACCATGCTATTTGAAAAACATACTGAATATGCAAGCATGGCATGGCATGGTATCATACAAAGCATGGCATAACATAAGCTGAACATAAAATAAAACTGATCATAACATGTCTAGAACTGTATATGAAGCTATCATATTTAACAACTGAAATAAGCTGAGTTGATACAAAAGTGAGCTAAGCTGAAGCTGATCTAATACTAAATTCCATTATATTTTAAAACTGATTTGGAAAACTATTATACATAATAGATAAAAATACTAAACATGCTGCTGTAGGGCCCTGGCAACTGTACTTGCTGTGCGCGCATCCCTAACTAGACCCGGGATTGCAAGTTCCGAATCTAGTAGGGTTTACTAGGTTGGCTAAACCTAGGGACGACTACGGGAGTCCAACCCAGTGGATATCTAATCCAGTACAGTGCCACTGCTGAAAGTAAAATACTGAAATGCTAATTAGCTGAATCTAGGTTATCTGAACCTAGAACTAGGTTGTCTGAACCTAGAGGCGACTGTGGGAGCCCACCCATTGGACATCTAGTCCCATAAAGCTGAAATAAAACTGATATGCTGGTTTAAATGCTTCTATGCATTTAACTATGTTGTTAAAACTGTCTAATGTTGCGCTAAACATTTTATCGAACACCTAGTGTGCTCCAACTCTCTCCTCTCTAATAGGGGAACCACCTCTAGGCACCCGACGACGTCTAGAACCTCTATCTGAAGAGGAAAAACGCGTCCGGCCCATCCAGAGATACTCAACTAACCCCTAAGTCTGGGAAGAGAATTAAATACACTCTAGATATCGAAAAAAAACTTACGTATAACTAAATTATAAGCATGCAATCAAACGAGATCTACTTATACTGCAGGTGAGGGGTTTCTTACCTCGTACGCTAGTTTCCTTACGGTTCTAGTCGCTAGGTTTCCGGAGAAGACGATCCTTTCGATAGTTTTCTTGCGCCAACACGTTCCTCTCGCGAGGGGAAGCGTCCTGGTGTCAGAGCCGCTGCCGGAAGATGTCTTTGGGGGGCCTAGCCTTAGTGCGCCGAGAGAAAGAGGAGGAAGAGAGGGGCACCGGCGTGAGGGTTTTAGAGGAGAAGGGATTTGCCGAACCAAAGAAAATAAAAATAAACCAACCCAACTTAAATCTTCTATTTATATTAAGTGGATAATTGAACCCAACTCTAATATAAATATAATTGATTCCCCTTTCTTTCAGCACGGCCCTGTTGGGTTCACCGGTTACTAAGGCTAACTAAAAGTTATTGGGTCCGAGAGGTCCCGGGTTCGATTCCCGCTAAAGCCTTTTTATTCCACTAATTAGTTTTGCTACTTCCGCTACTTGGAAAATTCCGAAAAAATATCTAAAAATCCCAGAAAATCACTCAAATAATTCTAATGTAAGTTTGAGAATTTTCAGGCGTTACAATCCCCCATACCTTATAAAAAGTTCATCCTCGAACTTAGAATAACTCTGGGTACTTCTGTCTCATGCTGGCTTCTGTCTCCCAAGTTGCCTCTTCTGCTGTGTGACTGTGCCAAATGACTTTGACTAATGGTACTTCCTTGTTCCGCAATTTCTTAACTGCTCGGTCTATTATCTGAATAGGCCGACTATCGTAGCTGAGGTCTTCGCGGATCTGTACCGACTGGGGCTCAATCACCTGGGTGGCATCTGGGGTATGCTTCTTCAGCATAGAGACATGAAATACGTTGTGGACAGCTGACATTTCCTGGGGTAGCTCTAGCTCATATGCTACCTTGCCCACTCTTCTGCTGATAAGGTTTGGTCCCACGTATCTGGAGCTTAGCTTGCCCTTCTTCCCAAAACGCATTACTCCCTTCATGGGAGCTACTCTGAGGAACACTGAATCCCCAACTGAAAACTCTAAGGGTCTGTGCCGTGTATCAGCATAGCTCTTCTGGCGGCTC